>NC_141676.1:29747068-30327068 GCF_028749965.1 Puma concolor | reverse complement strand
AGAAGAGGTAGCTGTTTTGCCTAATATATAGAAAAAAACACAGAGAATCAGGAAAATGAGCAATCAGGGGCATATGTTTTAAACAAAAGAATATGACAGGTGGAGGGGAATATAGCAGCAGAGTAAAGGACCCTAAGATCATCTTGTCTCACAAATACAACTAAATAACTATCAAATCATCCTAAATACCCCCAGAAATCAACCTAAAGACTGGCAGAACAAACTCCCCACCTAAAGGTAGAGAAAACATCACATCAAAGAAGGAAAGAAGCGCAGTTTGGGAGAGAAATGGATCATGGCCACTGTGATGGGGAGGGAGCTACAGTCTTCAAGAAGGGCAAGAGGTAGACCAACACACAGAAAAGCACATGGGAAAAAATGAATCCCCATAAAAATTGCCTTGGAAACTGAGAGGGGCCCAAATGTGTGAGTTCTTGCAACCAGCAGGGCTTAAAGCCTGAAGTTTTAAATGTCAGTGTGCTTGGCTTTGGGGAGAGCCCAGAGGTATTGGGGCTGTTCTTGGAGAGAAGGTAGGGCAAACAGCCCGCAGACATACAACTTGGAAACAGCAATCTGAACACCTGGGGAACACAGGTGTTATTTGCTCATCTGAGTGTGTCCCCGAGAGGCAACACTCACAGAGAGACCTCTTTGGGAACAAAGGAACTGGCCATTTTCCTCACCCACCCCTCAGCATAAGCATAGAGCCACCTGCAGGAACAAGCACAGCACCCACATTCCTTCCCTATCTAACTTGCTTACGCCAAACCCCGTCCCACCCCCCGCCCCAGTGAAACCACCCTTCCCAATCATGCTTGCCTCAGTCCCAGGACAGTGGGCCCCCTTCCCCAGAAGACCAATACAAACTCCTGCCAACACTGCATCTCTCCAGCCAGGAGTTTTGTGAGGCCCTGGTTCCAGCGGCAGTGTCAGCAGGTCTCATTTCACAAGCAGACCAGAACATACCTACTTAAAACTTGCCACATTTGGACCAGAGATGAAACAGTGCCCAAAACAGGCAAAGAGAGCCTCTGAAGATAACTGACCTGAAAGATAAAGTAGCCAGGACAAAACAGCAGAGTGCATGTAGCACACAGTAGTGACACTCTCTAAAGTGCCAAGCCCTGAGGAACAGGAGATACTACACCACAGGGCACTGTAAGATCTCTTCTTCATAAGACAATTACCCAGCAGAAGAGGAGATATAGCTGGCTTTCCTAACACACAGAAGTAGGCACAAAGACTTAGACAAAATGAGAAGACAGAGGGATTTGTCCCATATGAAAGAACACGACAAGGCCACAGCCAGAGACATAAGTGAAACATATACAAATAACATGCCTGATAGGAAATTTAATGTAATGATCATAAAGATACTCACTGGACTTGAGAAAAGAGTGGAAGACATCAGTGAGACCCTTAAACAGACATAAGGAAAAACATAGCAGAGATAAAGGGTTCAATAAACCAAGAGAGAAATACACTTGATGGAATAAATAGCAGAATGGAAGAAGCAGAGGAATGAATTAATGACCTAGAAGACAGAGTAATGGAAGATAATCAAACTGAACAAAAGAGAGAAAGAAGAATTATGCAAAATGAGAAGAGAATTAGGGAACTCTGTGACTCCATCAAACTTAATAAAATTCATATAGGAGTCCCAGAAGAAAAAGAGAGAGAAAAGAGGGAAGAAACTGATTTAAAGAGATAGTAGCTAAAAACTTCCTCAATCTAGGGAAGGAAACAGATATCCCGATCAAGGAGGCACAGACAACCTCCAACAAAATCAACAAAAGCAGATCCATAACAAGACATATTATAATTACAATGGCAAAATATAGTGATAAAGAAAAATTTTTTTAATTTGTTTTAAAGGGTGCCTGGGTGGCTCAGTCAGTTAAGCATGTGACTTCAGCTCAGGTCGTGATTTCATAGTTGATGAGTTCAAGCCTCACGTTGGGCTCTGTGCTGACAGCTCAGAGCCTGGAGCCTGCTTGGGATTCTGTGTCTCCCTCTCTCTCTACCCCTCTCCCTCATTCTCTCTCTCTCTCTCTCTCTCTCTCTCTCTCTCTCTCATAAATAAACACACACAAAAAAGAAAGAAAGACATTTTATTTTTTTTTTAATTTTTTTTTCAACGTTTATTTATTTTTGGGACAGAGAGAAACAGAGCATGAACAGGGGAGGGGCAGAGAGAGAGGGAGACACAGAATCGGAAACAGGCTCCAGGCTCTGAGCCATCAGCCCAGAGCCTGACGCGGGGCTCGAACTCACGGACCGCGAGATCGTGACCTGGCTGAAGTCGGACGCTTAACCGACTGCGCCACCCAGGCGCCCCCAGAAAGACATTTTAAAGCAAGTGAAAAGAAGGGAAACTCCTTAAGGATATCAGGGGATTCTTCAGCAGAAATTTTGCAAGCCAGAAGGGAGTGGCATGATGTAGTTAAAGTACAGAACAGGAAAAATCAGCAGCCAAGAATACCCTGTCCACAAAGGCTATGATTCAGAACAGAAGGAGAGATAAAGAGTTTCCCAGACAAACAAAAACTAAAAGAGTTCATGACCACTAAACCAGCCCTGCAAGAAATATTAAAGGGGACTCTTTGAGTGAAAAGACCAAAAGTGACAGCATTAAGGTAGGAAACAAAAAAGAAGTAAAAATTAATATTTTTGTAAAATATCAGTCAAGGAACTCACAAAATAAAAGGATGTAAAAGATGACACAATATACCTAAAACAAGGTGATGAGAGGAGTAAGAACGGATTCAAAGTTAAATGACCATCAGCCTAATATAGACTGCTATATGCAGAAGATGTTATATACAAACCTAATGCTAACCACAAATCAAAAACAACTAATAAATATGCAAACAATAAAGAGAAAGAGGAGCACATGCCTGGCTCAGTCTGTAGAGCATGCAAATCTTGATCTCCTTGTGAGTTTCAGCCCGATATTGGGTGTAAAGATTACTTAAAAATAAAATCTGTAAAAATAGATGATAGATAGATAGATAGAGATACACAGATATCCAAATATATCACTAAAGAAAATCAGTAAATCATGAAAGACAGACAAGATCACAGAAAATCTTCAGAAACAACTACAAAACAGGTATTAAAGTGGCAATAAATACTTATCGATAATTACTTTGAATGTAAATGGACCAAATGCTCCAATCAAAAGACAAAGGGTAATATAATGGAAAAACAACAACAATAACAAGACCCATCTATATGCTGCTTACAAGATACTCATTTTAGACCTAAAGACACCTGTAGACTGAAAGTAAGGGGATAGAGAAATATTTATTGGGCAAATGGATGTCAAAAGAAAGCTGTATAGCAATACTTACATCAGACAAAATAGATGTTAAAACAATGACTGTAATAAGAGACAAAGAAGGACACTATATAATAATAAATGGGACAATCCAACAAGAAGAAATAACGATTGTAAATATTTATGCAACCAACCTGGGAGTGCCCAAATACATAAAAGTTAATAACATACATAAAGGATCTAACTGATAATAATGCAATTATAGTAGGGGACTTTAATACCCCCACTTACATCAATAGATCATCTTAACATAAAATCAACAAGAAAATAATGGTTTTGAATGACACAGTGGACCAGATGAATTTAACAGATATATTCAGAATATTCCATCCTAAAACAGCAGAATACACTCTCTTTTCAAGCACACATGGGTTATTCTCTAGAATAGATCACATATAAGGTCACAAAACAAGCCTCAAGAAAGTAAAAAAGATTGAATTCCTACTATGCCTCTTTTCTGACTACAATGCTATGAAAGTAGAAATCAGCCACAAGAAAAAATCTGTAAAGACCACAAATACAAGGAAATTATTTAACATACTACTAAATAATGAATGTCAATCAGGAAATCCAAGAACAAATAAAAAATACGTGGAAACAAATGAAAATGAAAACACAACAGTCCAAAACATTTGGTATGCAGCAAAAGTTGTTCTAAGAGGGAAGTTTATAGCAATACAGACTTATCGCAAAAAAAACAAGAAAAATTTCAAATAAACAATCTAACCTTACACCAAAAGGAGCTAGGAAAGGAACAACAAACAAAACCTTAAAACCAACAGAAGGAAGAAATAAAGATTAGCTCAGAAACAAATGATATAGAAAAAAACAACAACAAAGAAACAAACAAACAAAAAAACCCCACAATAGAACAGATCAATGAAACCAGGAACAGTTCTTAGAAAAAAATTAATAAAATTTATAACCCCTTAACCAGACTTATCAAGAAAATAAAGAGAAAGGATTCAAATATGATAACAAATGAGTCAGGAGAAATAACAACCAACACCACAGAAATACAAACAATTATAAGTAAATATTATGATAAACTATATACCAACAAATTGGGCAACCTAGAAGAAATGGATAAATTCTAGTTAACATATAACCTACCAAAACTGCCAACAGGAAGAAATAAAATATTTGAACAATTGTCAGAAAAAAAAATTTGAATCAGTAATCAAAAAACTCCCAACAAACAAAAGTCATGCACCAGATTGCATCACAGGCAAATTCTACCAAATATTTAAAGAAGAATTAATACCTATTCTTCTAAAACTATTCCAAAAAACAGAAAGGGAAGGAAAACTTCCAAATTCATTCTATGAGGTAAGAACTACCCTGAAACTAAAACTAGATCGATGCGACACACAAAAAAAGCGAACTACAGGCCAATATATTTGATGACCAGAGACACAAAAATCCTCAAAAAAATACTAGCAAACCAAATCCAACAATACATTAAAAAAAATCATTCACCATGATCAAATGGAATTAATTCCTGGGCTGCAAGAGTGGTTTAATATTCACAAATCAATCAGTGTAATACATCACATCAATAAGAGAAAGGACAAGGGCCATATGATCATATAAATAGATGCAGAAAAAGCACTTGACAGTACAACATTCATGATAAAAATCCTGAACAAAGTAGGTTTAGAGGGAACATACCTCAACATAATAAAGGCCATATGTAAAAAATCCACAGCTAACATTATCCTTCATGAGAAAAAACAGAGCTTTTCACCTAAGGTCAGGAACAAGACAAGGATGTCCACTCAAATCACTTTTATTCAACAGAGTGCTGGAAGTCCTAGCCACAGCAATCAGACAACAAAAAAGAAATAAAAAGCATCCAAATTGGTAAGGAAGAAGTAAATCTTTCACTATTTGCAGATGACATGATACTATACATGGAAAACCCAAAAGACTCCACCAAAACCTGCAAGAACTGATAAACAAATTCAGTAAAGTTGCAGGGTACAAAATCAGTATACAGAAATCTGTTGCATTTCTTTTTTTTTTATTTATTTTTATTTTTTTAATGTTTTTATTTATTTTTGACAGAGAGAGAGAGAGACAGAACATGAGTGGGGGCGGGGCAGAGAGAGAGGGAGACAGAATCCGAAGCAGGCTCCCAGCTCTGAGCTGTCAGCACAGAGGCCATTGTGGGGCTAGAACTCATGAACCACAAGATCATGACCTGAGCTGAAGTCTGACACTTTACCGACTGAGCCACCCAGGCATCCCTGTTGCATTTCTATACAGCAATAATGAAACAGTAGAAGGAGAAATTAAGAAAACAATCCCATTTACAATTGCACAAAAAATTAGATATATAAGAATAAACCTAACCAAAGAGGTGACCTGTACTCCAAAAATTATGAAACACTGATGAAAGAAATTGAAGATGACACAAAGAAATGGAAAGACATTCATGCTCATGGATTGGAAGAACAAATATTGTTTAAATGCTCATGGTACCCAAAAAAATCTACAGATTCAATGCAATCTCTAATAAATACCAACAACATTTTTTATAGAACTAGAACAAACAATCCTAAAATTTCTGTGGAACCACAAAAGACCCCCAAATAGCCAAAGCAATTTTCTTGAAAAAGAAATTCAAAGCTGAAAGCATCATAATTCCAGACTTCAAAGCTGTAGTAATCAAAACAGTATGGTACTAAACAAAAATAGACACATAGATCAATGGAACAGAATAGGAAACCAGGAAATAAACCTACAATTATATAGATAGTCAATTAAACTTTGACACAGGAGGCAGGAATATCCAATGGAAAACAAAACAAAACAACAACAACAACAAAAAGTCTCTTCAACGAATGGTGCTGAGAAAATTGGATAGCAACATGCAAAAGAATGAAACTGGACCACTTTCATACACCATGCACAAAAATAAATTCAAAGTGGATGAAAGACCTAAATGTGAGACCTGAAACCATAAAAGTCCTAGAGGAGAGCACAGGCAGTAACTTCTCTGACTTTGGACAGAGCAACTTTTTCCTAGATAGGTGCCCTGAGGCAAAGGAAACAAAAACAAAAATAAACTACTGGGACTACATCAAAATAAAAAGCGTTTACACAGTGAAGGAAACAATCAACAAAGCTAAAAGGCAACCTATGGGATGGAAGAAGATATTTGCATATGACATAGCCAATAAAGGGTTGGTATCCAAAGTATATTAAGAACTTATCAAACTCAATGCCCAAAAAACAATCCTTTTGACAAAGGGCAGAAATGAGTGATTCAGTCAGTTTAGTGACCAACTCTTGATTTAGGCTCAGGTCATGATCTCACGGTTTGTGGGTCAAGCCCTACATCAGGCTCTGTTTGGGATTCTCTTTCTCCCTCTATCTCTCTGCTCCTCCCTCCTTCTCTCTCTCTCTCTAGAAATAAATAAATAAACTTTTTACAAAATAGGCAGAAGACATGAATAGACATTTCTTCAAAGGCAACATCCAGATGGCCAACATGCACATGGAAAGATGCTCATCATCACTTACCATCAAGGTAATGCAGATCAAAGCTACAATGAGATATCATCTCACACCTGTCAGAATGGCTAAAATCAACAACACAAGAAACAACAGGTATTGGCAAGGATGTGGAAAAAAAAGGAACCCTCTTGCACTGTTGGTGGGAATGGCTGTTGGTGGGAATGGACACTGGTATAGCCATTCCGGAAAACAGTATGGAGGTTCCTCAAAAAGTTAAAAATAGAACTACTTTATGATCCAGCAATTGCACTACTGGATATTTACCCAAAGAACACAAAAACACTACTTCAATGGGACACCCCTAGATTTATAGCAGCGTTATTTACAATAGCCAATATATGGAAACAGCCCAAATGTCTATCAATTGATGAATGGATAAAGAACATAGGGTATATATACATATATATATATATATATATATATATATATATATATATATATATATATATATATATATAAAATCATATATATGTATATTATTCAGCCACGAAAAAGAACAAAATCTTCCCATTTGCAATGACGTGGATGGAGCTATTGAGTATAATGTTAAGCAAAATAAGTCAGTCACAGAAAGAAAAATAACACCTGATTTCATTCATATGTGGAATTTAAGAAACAAAACAAATGATCATAAGGGGAAAAGAAAGTGAGAGAGAGAGAGAGAAAGAGAGAGAGAGAAACCAAAAAACAAACTCTTAACTATAGAGAACAAACTGATGGTTACCAGAGAGAAAGTGGATGGAGTGATGGGTGAAATAGGTGATGAGGATTTAATTAAGGAGTGCACTTGTGATGAGCACCAAGTGATGTATGGAGTTTTTGAATCACTAAATTTCTACACCTGAATCTAATATTACACTGTATGTTAATTATCTGGAATTTAAATAAAAATTTTAAAAAGTAAAACAAACAAAAGAACAAAGCAAAAACCTCAGAAAAAGACCTTCGTGAAATGGAGATGACTGATCTACCTGATAAAGAGTCATAAAATGCTCACCAAACTAGGGAAAAGAATGGATGAACAGAGTGACAACTTCAAAACAAGGAGACAGATACAGGAATGCTGTTTCATAGGGACACATGTACCTCAATGTTTACAGCAGCACTGTGAACAATAGCCAAATTTTGGAAAGACCCCAAATGTCCATCAACTGATGAATGGATAAAGAAGATGTGGTATGTATACATGATGGAATACTACTTGGCAATGAAAAAGAATGAAATCTTGCCATTTGCAACAATGTGGATGGAACTGGAGGGTATTGTGCTAAGTGACATAAGTCAAAGAAAGACAGATATCATATGTTTTCACTTATATGTGGGAGTTGAGAAACTTAACAGAAGGCCATGGGGGAAAGGAAAGAAAAACATATATACAGTTACAAACAAAGAGGGAGGCACAGAGAACAAACTGAGGGTGGAAAGGGGGGCAGGGGCAGGGAAAATGGGTGATGGGCATTGAGGAGGGCACTTGTTGGGATGTGCACCGGGTGTTTTATGTAAGTGATGAATCACAGGAATCTACTCCTGAAGCCAAGAGCACACTGGATACACTGTAGGTTAGCTAACTTGACAATAAATTATATTAAATATTTTTTTAAAAAAGAACTACATAAAGCAGGCTTGAAACCAAATGCTCTAAGAAATACCCTAAGTTTGCACAGTTGACTTTCAAACCTCAATAAATAAAAATAGGAGCATATTCCTTGCTTTTATATATCATGTAACTTTTTCTTTCCAAGTGCTTTACATAAAACAACAGTTAAATTTGCCTCTGGTAAGCTTGTAATCCTTATTGCAATTATCAGCTAAATCTGATTTGGTTGTGAGTGTTGAGGAGCAGACAGCGCATGTTAAATTGGGAATCCCATATTCATTGATTGTAATATTAAGTATTCTCTCCCAATTCAAGACACCAACATTTCTCGCTTCCTCTAGGCAACATCTTTCTATTGATCCTAAACCACTGTATAAATTCTTTCCTCCACTGAATGCACTCTCTGCAAGCACCCAGAGTGGTGTGATTAAAATGCAATTCTCAATGTTTCTTCCATGGCTCAAAGTTATTTCATGGCATTAAGACATAGGTTTGTATCCTTAATTGGTCTTCAAAACCAAGGTGCCTCTGGAATTTTGCTCTTTTCATAACATTACATTCACACTGGCTTTCTTTCAAATTCTTCCAGGTATCAGCCATTTTAACTTAGGACTATTTTCAGGCTGTTTCCTTCACCTACAATGACTTTCCATCACCTCTACACCCAGCTAACTTCCTCCTAGAGAACAGAACCTGGACATAATATTACATTTTAGAATACCTTTCCTATGTGTCCTTGGACAGCTTAGATATCTTTATTTACTCATTTATAGCATGCTGTGATTTCCATCCTTTGCAGAAGTTATGGCAATAATGACTTGTATACTTATAGGTTAATGTCAATTCTGTCTTTAATTCTGTCTTCAATTCTATGTATCTCCAGTATCTATCATATACACTTGCTCCCAAAAGTTCATACGCATCTATTGAATGAATAAAGAAAAGATGAAATAAAATTTTAAAAAAACAGGGAGATAGAAAATATAAGAAAGTACTAAACAGAAGTCAAGAGCTGAAGAATACAATGACCAAACTGAAAAATACATTACAGAGGTTTAACAGCAGACTGATGAAACAGAACAGTGAGGTGGAAGACCAAGCAATGGAACTCAATCAGATAGAACAGCAAAAAGAAAAAAGAATCTAAAAGAGTGAAGATAACTGAAGGATGTAAAGGACAACCAAGCAGAATAACATTTACATTGCTAGGAATTCCAGAAGGAGAAGAAAGAGAGAAAGAAGAAGAAAACATATTTGAAGAAATTATTGGCTCTATTGGGGCACCTGGGTGGCTCAGTCAGTTAGGCATCCAACTTCAGCTCAGGTCCCGATCTTGTGGTTTGTGAGTTCAAGTCCCACATCGGGCTGCTGAAAGCTCAGAGCCTGGAGCCTGCTTCAGATTCTGTGTCTCCCTCTCTCTGCCTCTCCCTTGCTCACTGACTCTCTCTCACGCTCTCTCAAAATTAATAAACATTAAAATTTTTAATAATAATAAAAAAAGAAAAGAAAGAATTACTGAAAATTTACCTAATCTGGGGAAGAAAACAGACATTCAGGTCCAGAAAGCCCAAAGAGTTCTAAAAACTTGATCCCAAGGAGATCCATATCATTTATAAGTAAAATGTCAAAAGTTAAAGATAGAGAATCTTAAAAGGAGCAAGAGAAAAACAATTTGTTACATACAAGGGAAACTGTATAAGGCTTATAGCAGATATTTCAGCAGAAACATTGCAAGCTAGCAGTCAGTGGCATGACACAGTCAAAGTGCTGAAAGGAAAGAATTCCCAATCAAAACCACTCTACTTGGCAAGGTGATCATTCAGAATAGGAGAGATAAAGAGTTTTCCAAGGGCACCTGGGTGGCTCAGTCGGTTAAGCGTTTGACTCTTGATTTTGGCTCAGGTCATGATCTCACAGTTCATGAGATCGAGCCCATGCTGACAACTTGGAGCCTGCTTGGAATTATCTCTTCCCCTCTCTCTACCCCTCCCTCACTCATGCCATAGTGCTCTCTCTCTCTCTCAAAATTAATAAATAAACATTTAAAACAAAGTTTTCCAGATAAGAAAAAGCTAAAGAGGTCATCACCACTAACCTGGCCTTACAAGAAATGTTAAAGGAATGTCTTTAAGCTGCAAAAACACGACACAAATTAATAACAAGAAAACATATGAAAGTAAAAGTCTCCATAAAAAAAGGTAAATTTATAGTAAAGGTAGTAGATTAATCACTTATAAAACTAGTATGAAGGCGAAAAGACAAAAGTAGTAAAATTAAATAAAAATGCAATAGTTATACTTTAGGGATACATAAAATTAAAAGATGTAAAATGTATCATCAAAAACATAAAATGTGGTGGGGGGAGGCATGGTAAAAATGTAGAGTTTGGAATGGATTCCAATTTAAATTGCTACCAACTTAAAATGTTATATACATAGGACAATATATGTGAACCTTACAGAAACCACAAAGTGAAAACTCACAGAAAACACACAAAGGAAAATGAGAGAGGAATCTAAACATAACACTAAAGAAAGTTGTCACACCAGAAGGAAGGAGATAAAGAGAAGAAAGGAATAGCAAGGAGCTATTAAAACAGCCAGGAAAAAATTTTTTTAACAAAATGGCAATAAATACTTACTTTTAACAAAATGGCAATAAATACTTACTTTTAACAAAATGGCAATAAATAAATAAATACAGGTAAGTAAATGGACTATTAGTCCTAAATTTAGTAAATGGACTAAATTCTCTAATCAAAAGACATAGAGTGGCTGAATGGAGGAAAAAACAAGACTCATCTATATGCTGCCTAAAAGAAGGCTCACTTCAGAAGTAAGGACACAGAGGGGCTCCTGTGTGCCTCAGTTGGTTAAGTATCCAACTCCTGATCTCAGCTCAGGTCATGATCTCATGGTTTGTGAGATTGAGCCCCGTGTCGGGCTCTGCACTGACAGAGTGGGGTCTGCTGGGAATTCTCTCTCCCTCTCTCACTGCCTCTCTCCCACTCTCCCAAAATAAATAAATAAACTTTAAAAAAAAAGAAGTAAGGACATAGACTAAAAGTAAACAGAGAGAAAAAGATATTCCAAGCAAATGGGAACAAAAAGAAAGCTGATGTAGCTATACACCTTTCAGACAAAATAGGCTGTAAAACTAAGACTATAATAAAAAACAAAGAATAGCATTAAATAATGATGAAGTGGTCAATCCAGCAAGAAAATATAATATTTATGAAGACGAAGTCAACATAGGAGCATCCAAATATATAATGGAAATATTAACAGACAAAAGGAAAAAATGACTGGATTACAATAATAGTAGGGACTTAACACCCACTTACATCAATGGACAGAGGTTCCGGACAGAAAATCAATAAGGAATGTGCTTTAAATGGCACATTAGACCAATTGAACTTAATAGATATATACAGAACATTACATATAAAGGAAAAATGCAGTTTTCTCAAATGCACACGAAATATTCTCTAGGATAATTAGGCCACAAAACAAGTCTTAATAAATCAGAAAGATTAAAATCATACTGAACATTTTTTCTGACTATGATGAAATAAGAAATCAATTACAAGATGAAAACTGGAAAAAAATGTGGAAATTAAATAACATGCTACTAAATAACTAATGGGTCTAGGAGAAACTAAAAGATACCTAGACACAAATGAAAATAGATACAACATACAAAAATCTGTGGGATGCAGTACACTGAAAAATATAAAACAATGAGGAAAGAAATTGAAGAAGACACCAAAAAAATGGAAAGATATTTTTGTACTGATAGATTGAAAGAATTAATGTAATTAAAATGTCCATACTACCTAAAGACATCTACAGATTCAAAGCAAACCATGTAAGAATTTCAATGGCATTATTTTTACAGAACTAGAACAAATAATTCTAAAATTTATATGGAACCACAAAAGACTGAATTATCAAAGCAATCTTGAAAAAGAACAAAGCTGGAGGTATCATATTCCCTGATATCAAACTATCCTACAAATCCATAGAAATCAAACAGTATGGCATTGAAATACAAACAGAAACATAGATCAATGGAACAGAATAGAGAGCCCAGAAATAAACCCATGCACATATGGCCAACTAACTTATTTAAAGGTGATTTTAGGGGTATCTGGGTGGTCAGTCAAGTGTCTACCCCTTGATTTTAGCTGAGGTCATGAATTCACAGTTAATGGGATCAAGCCCCATGTCAGGCTCTGCACTGACAGCACAGAGCTTGCTTGGGATTCTCTCTCTCCTTCTCTCTCTCTGCCCCTCCCCTTGCTCATGCAGTCTCTATCATAAATAAATAAATAAATAAATAAATAAATAAATAAATAAATAAATAAATAAAATTTTGAAAGCAGATTATAAGGGAGACTTTAAAAGAATTATAAAATTTATACAAAAAGGAGATAAGAATATACAATTGAGAAAGGACTCTCATCAATAAATGGTGTTGGGAAAACTGGGCAACTACATGAAAAAGATTGAAACTAGACCCCTATCTTACACCATTCAGAAAAATGACTTCAAATGGATTAAATATTTGAATGTATGACCTGAAACTATAAAATTACTAGAAGAAAACAAACAGTAAACTCCTCAACATTGGTCTTAGTGATGTTTTATGGATCTGATTCCAAAGGCAAGGGCAATAAAAGCAAATTAAAAAATGAGACTACATCAAAATAAAAAGCTTTTGCACAGTGAAGGAAATAATAAAGCAAAAAGGCAACCTACTGAATGGGAAAAGATATTTGCAAATAATATATCTAATAAGGGGTTAATATCCAAAATATGTGTAAAGAACTCAAAGAACTCAATAAAAAAAAAAATCCAATTAAAAATGAGTAAAGGAGGCACCTGGTTGGCCTAGACGGTTAAGCAACTGACTTCAACTCAGATTATGTTTTCATGGTTCGTGGGTTCGAGCCCTGCATTGGGCTCTGTGCTGACAGCTCAGAGCCTGGAGCCTGCTTCAGATTCTATGTCTCCTTCTCTCTCTGTCCCTCCCACCCCCCACACTTTGTCTCTGTCTCTGTCTCTCTCTCTCTCTCAAAAATAATCAATCTTTAAAAAAATTTTTTTTGGGGGGCGCCTGGGTGGCTCAGTCCGTGAAGCGCCTGACTTCAGCTCAGGTCACGATCTCACGGTCTGTGAGTTCGAGCCCTGCGTCCGGCTCTGTGCTGACAGCTCAGAGCCTGGAGCCTGCTTTGGATTCTAGGTCTTCCTCTCTCTCTGCCCCTCCCCCACTCACGCTCTGTCTCTCTCTCTCTTAAAAATAAATAAACCTTAAAAATTAAAAAAAAAATTTTTAATGGGCAGAGGATCTGAATAGGCATTTTTCTGGAGAAGACATACAGATGGCCAACAGTCACATGAAAAGATGCTCAACATCACTCATCATCGGGGAAATGCAAATCAAAATCACAATAAGATACAACCTCATACCTATCAGAATAGTTATTATCAAAATGACAAGAAATAACAAGTGTTGGCAAGTATATGTAGAAAAGGGAGCCATTGTATAGTGGTGAGGATGTAAATTTGTGAAGCCACTATGGACAATAACATGGAGAGTCCTTTAAAAATTAAAAATAGAACCACCATATGATCCAGAAAATCTACTTCTGGTATCTACCCAAAGAATATGAAAACACCAGTTTAAAAAGATATATGCACTCCTATGTTCACTGCAACATTATATACAATAGCCCAAATATGGAAACAACGTTAAGTACCCATCAATAAAGAAAATGAATGACAAAGAACTTACTCACAGTCACTCATATGTGGACTACTACTCAGCTATAAAGAAGAGTGAAATCCTGCCATTTGTAACATCTATGGGACCTTGAGGGTATTATGCTAAGTGAAATAAATTTTGGTTTTGATGACCTTGAAAGTTTTGAGGGTAGTGGTCAGGCATTTTGTAGAATATCCCTCATTGTGATTTCATCTGATGCTTGTTCTTATAATTAGATTGGGGTCATGGGTTTGGGGGAGGGAGACCACAGAGATTAAAGTCATTGTATCCAAGGTATACACTATCAAGATGGCTTATCACCATTGATGTCAATTTTGGTGATGTGGCTTGAGGTAGTGTTTGCCAAGTTTTTCCATTGTAAAGTTACTCTTTTGTTTGTTCTTCCTATATTGTGCCTTTGAAAGGAAGCACAACCCACACTAAGGGAGTGGGAAGTTATGTTCCACTTCCTTGAGGAAAAAGTCTCTACATCAATCATTTAGAATTTTTCTGCACAGATTTGCCTGTTCTCCCTTATTTATTTATTTGATCATTTTTATATCACCAAAGATTCATGGATATTTATTTTATACTTTGGGTTATAAACTAAAACTTTTTTGTTGTTCAAATTATTCCAGATTTGGCTCCTGAGTAGTCTTTTAGTTAGTTCCCATGTTCCTTTGACACACCCTTACCTATGTGTGTTTTTTGAGCAGTTTCTCACTTACAAGCACTATAATATGTCCCAGGATTATCTTATATGTTTCCTCCCTTAGTCCTAAAATCTGCCATTTCTCCAAAGATCCTTTGTTTCCTTTGTCAAAGAATGGAATTAAAAACCAAAATCTGGAGAGAGGAGGGGGTTTGGGAAGACGCAGAGCTGCATGAAGATCCTCAGCTTGTATCATCCCTGAAACGCACCTAAATCAGCAACAAACCAGTTTGCACACCTAGGAAACTGATCTGAGGATTAACACAACAATCTGCATAACCTGAGCCACAAAACTCAGCAGGTACAGATGCAGAGAGGTGAACTGGGGGAGAGAAAAGCCATGGGGCAAAGGGCGCTGTTTTTGTGAAGAGAGGACAGAAAAAGGAGAGCATGGTACAGGAAAAACACTCCCCTGAAGGTATCTGGAAAGAAAGAGAAAGAGTGAAAACACTCACAGAGGACTGAACAAGAAATCTATTCCCCAAAACCAATGGTGGGAGGAAAGGAGAGGGTTTCAATACCATCAGGATTCTATGAACAGTGGAGTGCAGAGTCTGAAGTTCCCGAGATCAGTGCCTGGCGGTGCTCTGGTGAGGAAGTAGGGCGAATCCCAGGGCGCAGGCAGCGGGGTCTGAGGGGTCCATGTACCACACAGAGGAAAGCAGTTCTCCTGCTTGCAATGCATTTGGTAGAGGCCATATGGCCTCCCCCCATGAAAGGGTCCCAGCAGACCCAGGAGAGCAGCCGCCTCTGCTGGTATTGGGACAAAAACGCCA
The DNA here is from genome assembly GCF_028749965.1 of Puma concolor. Lineage (NCBI taxonomy): Eukaryota > Metazoa > Chordata > Mammalia > Carnivora > Felidae > Puma > Puma concolor. The sequence continues at coordinate 30,311,355 of NC_141676.1, read as the reverse complement.
GAGTACGATAAAACTTGGTGCCAGCTGGTTCTGATTTGTCACAATTTCTGAACCTCTGCTACTGTGCAATTGCACGAACGTTTTCTGGCACAACATTTTGCTGGCTACTGCTCAGCAAGACCCTCCCCCAGAGTCAGTGGGGGTCCAAGCTGCAGGGGTGTCTGAAGTGTGGGGTTTTGAAACAACCCCATCTGAGAAATAAAACTCTGGAGGGAGGTGTCACCTGGCAGGTGGATGGCTTGACATGGACTGGGTAGAGACAGGGAGTGGACGGAGGCCTGAGACAAAGGAGGGGTGTTTGACTGGAGGTCTGTGAGAGCACCAAGTTCTGTGCCAGAGACTAGGGAGCTGGGTGAAGCCATTTGCACCCTCCCACACATACCCAGGCACTGCCCACGCATGCGCACCACACAGATCCACCCCAGTAAGCTAAGCAGTGCCACCTAGCAGAGAACAGAGCATTACACTAAGCCCCACCCAACTGCACCCTTTAAGCACATCCCTAAGAAGATCAGCACAAGTCCCTCCTCCTGCTTAGTGTACAGACTATAGAGAAATTCACAGTTTGAGTTCTAGGGGAAATTGAATGTAATTTCATTCGGGTTTCATTCTGTTTGCTTGTTCATTTATTAGTTGTGGGTTGTTGGGTTTTATTTGCCTCTGTCTTTATTTTTTTTCCTTTCTTTAGATACACAAAGAGAAAATTTTATTTTTATTTTCTTTTTTAAAAATTAAAAAATTATATTTTTTACTATATTCTTAATTTTGTAAAGTTTTTTATTCTTTAAAAATTTTTTTTAATTTTTTTAATGTTTATTCATTTTTGAGAGACAGACAGAGACAGAGTGCAAGTGGGGGAAGGGCAGAGAAAGAGGGAGACACAGAATCCAAAGCAGGCTCCAGGCTCTGAGCTGTCAGCACAGGGCCTGACACAGGGCTTGAACTCACAAACCATGAGATCATGACCTGAGCTGAAGTCGGATGCTTAACCAACTGAGCCACCCAGGTGCATTTAAAAAAATTTTTTTTCATATTTATTTACTTTTGAGAGACAGACAGAGTATGAGCAGGCAAGGGGCAGAGAGAGGGAGACACAGAATCCAAACCAGGCTCCAGGTTCTGAGCTGACAGCACAGAGTCTGATGTAGGGCCTGAATCCATGAACTGCAAGATCATGACCCGAACTGAAGCCAGATGTCCAACCAACTGAGACACCCAGGCACCCTTAAGTTTTTTATTCTATTTTTTTATTTTTTATTTTTTAATTTTTTAATGTGTATTTATTTTTTAGAGAGAAAGTGAGACACAGCACAAGTGGGGGAGGGGCAGAGGGGGAGAGAGAGAGACAGAGAGACAGAGAGATAGAGAGAGAATACAAAGCAGGCTCCAGGCTCTGAGCCCGACTCAGGGCTTGAACCCATGAACCATGAGATCATGACCTGAGTCAAAGTCGGACACTTAACTGACTGAGCCACCAGGTGTCCCTCAGTTTTTTATTCTGTTTCATTTTCTTTATTTTATTTTATTCTATTTTATTATATAATTTTTTTTAATTTTTAAATTTTTTCTTACATTTCCTTTTCTTTTCTTCTTTTCTTTCCCTTTTTGCTCTACTCTATCAAGCTTCTTTCAACAAGCAGACCAAAACACACCTAGGATCTAGCTTCCTTTATTTGATTTTCTGTTTTGTTTTTAATTTTTTAATTTTTTTAAGTTATTATTTCTTTCTTCCTCCAAAATGACAAAATGAAGGAATTCACCACAAAAGAAAGAACAGGAAGGAATGACAGCCAGAGGCTTAATCAACACAGATATAAGCAAGATGTCTGAACTAGAATTTAAAACCACAATAATAAGAATACTAGCTGGGGTTGAAAAAAGCATAGAATCCCTTTCTACAGAGATAAAAGAAATAAAATCTTACCAGGATGAAATTAAAAATGCTATAACCAAGATGCAATCTTGAATGGATGTCACGATGCCAAGGATGGACGAAACAGAGCAGTGAATTGGCAATATCAGAAGACAAAACTATGGAGAATAATGAAGCAGGAAAGAAAAGATGGAGATAAAGTCAAAAGACCACGATACAAGACTTAGAGAACTCAGTGACTTACTAAAAAGGAATAATATCCAAATCATAGGAAGCCCAGAAAAATGAAGAGTGAGAAAAAGGGGCAGAAGGTTTATGTGAGCAAATTATCACAGAACTTTCCTAATCTAAGGAAGGACACAGACATCAAAATCCAAGAATCACAGAGAACTCCCATTATATTCAACAAAAACTTACTATCACCAAAGCATATCATAGTCAAATTTACAAAATACACAGACAAGGAAAGAATTATGAAAACAGCAAGGGAATAAAGTCCTTAACCTACAAAGGAAGACATATCAGGTTCACAGCAGACCTATCCACAGAAACTTGGCATGCCAGTAAGGAGTGGCAGAATATATTCAACATGCTCAATTGGAAAAACATGCAGCTAAGAATTCTTTATCCATCAAGACTGTCATTCAAAATAGAAGGAAAGATAAAGAGTGTCCCAGGCAAACAAAAACTAAAAGAGTTTGTGACCACTAACCCATCCCTTCAAGAAATTTTAAAGGGAACTTTTTGAGTGGAGAAAAGATGAAACAAAACAAAACAAAACAAAACAAAACGCCAAAGGCAACAAAGATTAGAAAGGACTAGAGAACATCACCAGAAACTCCAACTCCACCATCAACACAATGTCAATAAATTTATATCTTTCAGTTCTCACTCTAAATGTCAATGGACTAAATGCTCCAATCAAAAGACACAGGGTATCAGAATGGATAAGATCCAGCTATATTCTGCTTAAAGAGATCCATTTTAGACTTAAAGACACCTGCATATTGAAAGTAAGGCGATGAAGAACCATCATGTTAATGACGGCTAAATAAAAGCTGGAGAAGCCATACTTATATCAGACAAACTAGATTTTAGAACAAAGACTGTAACAAGAGATGAAGAAGGTCATTATATCATAATTAATCCACCAAGAAGATCTAAAATTATAAATATTTATGTCCCCAATGTTGCACACCCAAATATATAAATCAATTAATCACAAACATAAACTCATTGATAATAATACCATAATAATAGGCCACTTCAACACCCCACTTACAGCAATGGACAGATCATCTAGGCAGAAAATCAACAAGGAAACAATGGCTTTGAATGACACACTGGACTGAATGTACTTAACATATATTCAGATCATTTCATCCTAAGCTGAAGAATACACATTCTTTTTGAGTGCACATGGAACATTCCAGAGAACAAATCACATATTGGGACATAAAACAGCCCTCACCAAGTACAAAAAGATCAAGATCATACCTTCCATATTTTCAGACCACAATGCTGTGAAATTCGAAATCAACCACAAGAAAAAATTTGGAAAGACCACAAATACTTGGGGATTAAAGAACATCCTACTAAGGAATGAATGGGTTAACCAGGAAATTAAAGAATAAATTAAAAAGTTCATGGAGCCAATGAAAATGAAACAGCCCAAAACCTGTGGGATGCAGCAAAGGCAGTCATAAGAGGACGATACATAGCAATCCAGGCCTTCCTAAAGAAGGAAGATCTCAAATACAAAATCTAACCTTACACCTAAAAGAGCTGGAAAAAGAACAGCAAATAAAGCCCAAAACCAGAAGAAGAAGAAGGGAAATAATAGAGATTAGAGAAGAAATCAATGATATCAAAATCAAAAAAACAAAAAACAAAACAAAACAAAACAAAACACCCCAGTAGAATAGATCAGTGAAACCAGGAGCTGGTTACTTGAATTAACAAATTGATAAACCCATAGCCAGACTGATCAAAAGAAAAAGGAAAGGACCCACATAAATAAAATCACGAATGAAAGAGGAGAGATCACAACCAACACTGCAGAAATACAAACAATAAGAGAATATTATGAGCAATTACATGCCAACAAATTGGGCAATCTGTAAGAAATGGACAAATTCCTAGAAAATATAAACTACCAAAACGGAAACAGGAATAGAAAATTTGAACAGACCTGTGAGGAATAAGCTTAGAAATTCCCTAAGCCTGCATTGATGGGTTAACAAGGCATAAAGAATTAGAAAGCCATAGGATGAACACACTTAAGTTTGGGTAAACAAGATTATGTAAATAAGATTAGGTAAATGGGGCAAAGGCTCCCAGTATAGGATAAAGGTATAGGAAAACAGCAGAAAGCTGCTTTCACAGGAAGGAAGGACCAAATTAGGTAAACAGTTAAATAGGGCTATAGACCACAGTGGGGTGAAGTTGCCCAGAGTGGAGCTAATTAGCAAAAGAAAGATGCTTGTTGATCCTAAGGTAGCATGCTCTGTCTTTCTTGTCCCCTAGGCCAGTTTAGGTAATCAGAGGTGGGGACTCATGTTTGCTGTAAATAACCTTCCACCTGGCACCAGAATCTTATTTTGTATTGATCCAAACCCCTAACACTGCATATCTCCAAAACTCCCTTGTCCCCACACACGAGTTAATGTTCACACCCATGAGTTAATGTTTATGGTTTCATTGTCTCCCTGTGCACACCCATCACACTTGTAAGCCTTCTGATCTTAATAAAAACAGAGCAAGGACCCTTATTCGGGGCTCTTATCTTCTCCTGGACATTAGCCTCTCTCGCATTTTTAATCCTGCACCCCGCTCTCTTGCTGGACAAGAGAGAATTCCAGACCCAGAGTCTACAACACAGACCCATAACCAGTAAAGAAATTGAATCAGTAATCAAAATTATCCCAACAAACAAGAGTCCAGGGCCAGGTGGCTTTCTAGGGGAATTCTACCAAACATTGAAAGAAGATTTAACACCTATTCTTTCAAAGCTGTTCCAAAAAAATAGAAATGGAAGGAAAACTTCCAAACTCATTCTACGAGGCCAGCATTACCTTGATTCCAAAACCAGACAAAGAGCCCACTAACTAGGAGAACTACAGGCCAATTTCCCTGATGAACATGGATGCCAAAATTCTCAACAAGATACTAGCAAACTGGATCCAACAATACATTAAAAGAATTATTCATCACAATCAAGTGGAATTTATTCCTAGGATGCAGGGCTGGTTCAATATCTGCAAATCAATCACTGTGATACATCACATTAATAAAGGAAAGGATAAGAACCACATAATCCTCTCTAGATGCACAGAAAGCATTTGACAAAATACAGCATCCTTTCTTGATAAAAACCCTCAAGTAAGTAGGGATAGGAGGATCATACCTCAATATCATAAAAGCTATATATGAAAAACCTACTGCTAATATCATCTTCCATGGGGAAAAACTGAGAGCACTCCTCCTAAGGTGAGGAACACAACAAGGATATCCACTCTCACCACTGTTATTCAACATAGTGTTGGTAGTCCTAGCCTCAGAAATCAGAAAATACAAAGAAATAAAAGGCATCCAAATAAGCAAGGAGGAAGTCAAGCTTTCATTCTTCACAGATGACATGATACTGTATTGTGGAAAACCCAAAAGACTCCACCAAAAACAGCTAGAACTGATACATGAATTCAGCAAAACCACAGGATATAAAATCAATGTACCGAAATCATTTGCATTTCTATACACCAACAATGAAGCAACAGAAAGAGAAATCAATGAATCGATCCCATTTACAATTGCACCAAAAACCATAAAATACCTAGGAATAAACCTAAGCAAAGAGGTGAAAAATCTGTACATTGAAACCTATAGAAAGTTTATGAAAGAAATTGAAGAAGACACAAAAATTTAGGAAAATGTTCCATGTTCATGGGTTGGAAGAACAAATATTGTTAAAATGCCAATACTACCCAAAGCAATCTACAGATTCAATGCAATCCCTATCAAAATAACACCAGCATTCTTCACAGAGTTAGAAAAAACAATCCTAAAATTTGTACGGAGCCAGAAGAGACCTCAAATAGCCAAAGCAATCCAGGAAAAGAAAACCAAAGCTGGAGGCATCACAATTCCGGACTTCAAGCTGTATTACAAAGTTGTAATCATAAAGACAGTATGGCACTGGCACAAAAACAGACACATAGATCAGTGGAACACAATAGAGAACCCAGAAATGGACCCACAAATGTATGGCCAACTAATTTTTGACAAAGCAGGAAAGAATATGCAATGGAAAAAAGACAGTCTCTTTAGCAAGTGGTGCTGGGAAAACTGGACCTCTTTATTACACCTTACACAAAAATGAACTCAAAATGGATAAAAGACCCCAATGTAAGACAGGAAGCCATCAAAATCCTCGAGGAGAAAGCAGGCAAAAACCTCTCTGACCTTGGCCACAGCAACTTCTTACTTCACATGTCTAGGAAGTGTCTAGGAAGTCTAGGCAAGGGAAAGAACAAAAATGAACTATTGGGCCCTCATCAAAATAAAAAGCTTCTGCACAGTAAGGAAACAATCAGCAAAACTAAAAGGCAACCAATGGAATAGGAGAAGATATTTGCAAATGACATATCAGAAAAAGGGTTATATACAAAATCTATAAAGAACTTATCAAAATCAACATCCAAAAAAATAAATAATCCAGTGAAGAAAGGGGGAAAATACATGAATAGACACTCCTCCAAAGAAGACATCCAGATAACTAACAGACACATGAAAAAATGCTCAACATCACTCATCATCAGGGAAATGCAAATCAAAACCACAATGAGATACCACCTCACACCTGTCAGAATGGCTAACATTAACAACTCAGGCAACAAAAGATGTTGGTGAGGATATGGAGAAAGAGGGACCCTTTTGCACTGCTGGTGGGAATGCAAATAGGTACAGCCACTCTGGAAAACAGTATGGAGATTCCTCAAAAGATTAAAAATAGAACTACCCTATGACCCAGCAACTGCATTACTAGGTATTTATTCCAAGGATACAGGAGTGCTATTTCAAAGGGGCACATGCACCCCAATGATTATAGCAGCACTATTGACAATAGCCAAAGTATAGAAAGAGCCCAAATGTCCACTGATGGGTGAATGGATAAAGCAGATGTGGTGTGGTGTGTGTATACACACACAGACACACACACAGACACACACACACACACACACACACACACACACACACACACTGGAATATTACTCAGCAATCAAGAGAATGAAATCTTGTCATTTGCAATAACATCAATGGAATTAGAGGGTATTATGCTAAGCAAAATAAGTAAGTCAGAGAAAGGCAAATATCATGTGACTTTACTCATGTAGAATGTAAGATACAAAACAGATGAACATAAGGGAAGGGAAGCAAAAATAATATAAAAACAGAGATATAAAAAATAATATAAAAACAAAAATAATATAAAAACCATAAGTGACTCTTAAATACAGAGAACAAACTGAGGGTTGCTGGAGAGGTGCTGGGTAGAGGTGAGGGTCATTCAGGAGGACACTTGTTGGGATGAGCACCGGGTGTTATATGTAAGTGTTGAATCATTAAATTCTCTTCCTGAAAACATTATTACACTATATGTTGACTAACTTGGATTAAATTTTTAAAAAAGAACATGGAGGAAAAGAAAATGGTTGTTTTTCAAATACAGTCAGTCTTTAGGGCAGGCTATGCTCTTGACATTTGTAAGAGGAAGTGATGTAAGTAAATATAATTTTCTCGTACAAACAAACAAACAAAAGAAACCAAAATATGGACACCAGGAGTATTACTGCTTCTGGGTTGTCTCAGCTGACAGAGCAAAGTAAGAAATAGGGTGTTTACTAAGCCATATAGCTACATATATCTATATACATTTCTATGTGTAACCATCTATATCTATATTAGGCTAAACCTGAGTTCATTCTAATTTCTCTGACTCTAATCCATCACCACATGGATCATTCTATCCTTTTTTTCTTGTTCATCCAGAACCTCCTATTCCAATAGCAAGAAACCTAACTCCCAGGGTGCCTGAGTAGTTTAGTTGGTTGAGCGTCTGACTCTTGATTTCATCTCAGGTCATGATCCCAGGATCCTCTGCTTGCACTTTCAGAAAGAAAAGAAAAAAAGCAAAGCGGAAGGAAGGAAGGAAGGAAGGAAGGAAGGAAGGAAGGAAGGAAAGAAAAAGAAAGAAAGAAAGAAAGAAAGAAAGAAAGAAAGAAAGAAAGAAAGAAAGAAAGAAAGAAAGAAAGAAAGAAAGAAAAAAGAAACGAAACTTGACTCCCACCATCTCCCACTTATTTAGTTACTTAATTCCAGTATACATGAATGCATAGCGATTCCAGAATTATTATCCTAGGCCCCTGTGGAAAACAACTTTATCTACAGAATATATGCTTATGTACAATTTCTTCTGCATTTAGTTTTATAGACTTCATCTTTTACCAGTTACTTAGATCAGCATATTTTCTTCCCACCCTCTTTAGTGAAGTTGTTTCATACATTGTTTCATACATTTTCTTTTTTAAATTTGTATACATTCAGCTGCACTCCTCCTACTGTAAAATTCCATGTTTTCTTATATCAAATTTAGCACAACATTTATTTTTGTATTTAAATTTGTTTCACAGCATTAAAATGACTCTAATTCAGACATAAAATAGCTGCAAAGAGTAATAGTTTTTAAATGGTTTCCCTTGCAATTTCAGGACACTTTTCATCAAATTTAAAAACTGGAAAGAGATATAAAAGAAAAAAAATGTTTCAAAGTTGCAACACTGACAATGGAACAGCTGCTTGAATTTCTAATCACAAATATTAAAGCTAGTGGGGAGGGAATTAATAAAGTAATCAATATTAAACTTGGATAAAAAATCACCCGGATCTTACAAAAAGCAATGACACTTTACTAAAGTACTGATGGCTATACACAATATACTATATACTTCTAAATTCTAGTTACATGGAAGTGAATAGGTTAGACTTAGAAACTGCATTCATTGATGCTATAATCATATCATATAGGTTAGGTTGTTTACTTCATAGGATTTTACCATGATGTGACATGATACTAAATAAGTGAATTTGGGACCACTGTAAGCACATTTAGTATGTAAATTCACCTGGCATTGAACTGAACATGGTACATTAATAATAAAAGATAAAGCTTGTTATAGAGTTTTTTTGCATGCAAAGGCCAAATTATTTTAAAGGTCACTATAGCACAACCTTCTAATCAATGGCATATTTGAAAGAAATTCAAATTATGTGCAGTACACTTGAAAAACAAAGAGTTAAGTCCCTTAGCATGTATATTTTCTATAAACCAACAGGAAAAGTACCAATAACCTAATAGAAAATTAGCAAAAAAACATGAAAAAGTTCATAAGAAATAAAATTTTTAAATGGCTTTTAAACATATAAAAAGATGTTCAACATCATTTATAATGTGAGAAATGCAAAATAAAACTCAATAAGAACGTTTTCTTATTAAATTGCTTACCTAATTAGATTGACAAAAATTTAAAACATCAATACATCATCAATGGGTAGGGGAAACACTTTTGTAAACTGTTATCTTGGAAAGGCAATTTGATAATATCTATAATAATTTGATTCTTTTTCATTTAGCAGTTCTACATGTTAGGATACTATCTATAGATACTCACACAAGGTCCCCAAAAGTGCATACAGGAATATTCATTGTAGCATTGTTTGTAACAGCCAAAGATTAGATAAAAATCAAACGTTTATCAATAGGGAACTGATAAAATAAATTATGGTCTATCTATGCATTATAAAGGCATATATGTAAGGCATGAAATGCTTCCCAAAATCCAGTGTTAATAGAAAAAAATGCACCACACAATGTAAATAACATGCTACAATTAGTGGAGAAAAGGGAAGGAGAAGAAAGTAGGAAGAGAGGTGAAATATATTTATAAGCCTGTTTATGAACGGAACATTCCTGGAAGAATATCCAAGGGACTAATAATAGTGGTTGTCTCTAGGAGTTGGGAAAAAGGGAGATTATTTTTCTAGGTACATTCTGTTGTAGTATTTGATTGTTTATTACCAAATTCATGTATTATTTTTTTTTACCTAAAAAAGTAATTCTTAAAAAAATTAAAAAATAGTATTCATAAAATGAATGACTATGTACTTCAATTAACTACCAATTATGAGTACAGCCAAGAAAGACTTTGTTGTTTAAAAAAAATATATTTTTTAAGCTCAGCTTAGTATAGTCAGGAATTGAAATTACTTAAGCTATTATGTAATGTACAAAACTGGAGAGTAAGGGTGGGCTCAAGTTTTTACTGTAACTCTTTTGGATTTCTTAAGGTTTTAACCATAAGCAAAATTGTTCCCATTCAAATTAAAAAGTGAACAAGAAAACATGGTGAAAGTTAAAAAAAGTTTAATTTCAAATTGCACAAAACGAAGTTCACCTGGAAGCACAAGTTAAAGCATTGGTTTCCATGTTAAAACTTGGCAACACAAACAAATATATTTTTCTATATCTTCATGTGTGCATGTGTGCAAAGGTGTATGTAGATACATACATACACAAATGGACAGGTGTGTATATACCCATATACATAAGTGTGTATATGTACGTGCACACATATGTATATATTTAAAGAAATCAAATGCCTATATTACCCTTTACGTATTAATTTTTTAAATATTGACTGAAGGAATTCCTCCTACTTAGAATGCCCTCTCATTTCTTCTCCAGCAATTCATATCCATTACTTTATGACAATTAAGAACCAGATCTCTTGGGGCGCCTGGGTGGCGCAGTCGGTTAAGCGTCCGACTTCAGCCAGGTCACGATCTCGCAGTCCGTGAGTTCGAGCCCCGCGTCAGGCTCTGGGCTGATGGCTCAGAACCTGGAGCCTGTTTCCGATTCTGTGTCTCCCTCTCTCTGCCCCTCCCCCATTCATGCTCTGTCTCTCTCTCCCAAAAATAAATAAACGTTGAAAAAAAAATTAAAAAAAAAAAAAAAAAGAACCAGATCTCTTCCAGACAGTCCATCTTGATTAACCTAATACCATATTGAGTAGATCAACATTCATTTGTTCAACAAATATTTATTTAAAGCCTCTGATTTGTCAAGCATTGGGCATACAGTGAAAGAAAAGACAAAGATATCTACCCTTATAGAGTCTATATTCAGCAAAGGTTACATATTTTAAAAATAATAATAATTACCTAAATCCAGGGTTGGTCAGTGCCACAAAGGAAAGGTCTATGAGAGATGTAAGTATAAAAGAAGAAGATTTAGGAGGAGGGAAGATGGCGGCGTAGGAGGACGCTGGGCTCACCGCGCGTCCTGCTGATCACTTAGATTCCACCTACACCTGCCTAAATAACCCAGAAAACTGCCAGAGGATTAGCAGAACGGAGTCGCCGGAGCCAAGCACAGACGAGAGGCCCACAGAAGAGGGTAGGAAGGGCTGCAAGGCGGTGCGCGCTCCACGGACTGGCGGGAGGGAGCCGGGGCGGAGGGGCGGCTCGCCGGCCAAGCAGAGCCCCCCAGTCTGGCTGGCAAAAGCGGAGGGGCCGGACGGACTGTGTTCCGACAGCAAGCGCGACTTAGCGTCTGGGAGGTCATAAGTTAACAGCTCTGCTCCGAAAGCAGGAAGGCTGGAGGACAAAGGGAGGGAGAGCTGCTGAGCCCCCTGACGACAGAGCTCAGTTTGGTGGGGAACAAAGGCGCTCGCCAGCGCCATCTCCCCCGCCCATCCCCCAGCCAAAATCCCAAAGAGAACCAGTTCCTGCCAGGGAACTTGCTCGCTCCGAGCAAACACCCAACTCTGCACTTCTGCGGAGCCAAACCTCTGGCAGCGGATCTGACTCCCTCCTGCTGCCACAGGGCCCCTCCTGAAGTGGATCACCTAAGGAGAAGCAAGCTAAGCCTGCCCCTCCTGCCCCTGTACACCTTGCCTACCCACCCCAGCTAAGACGCCAGATCCCCAGCATCACAAGCCTGGCAGTGTACAAGTAGCCCAGACGCCCCACCCCACAGTGAATCCCGCCCCTAGGAGAGGGGAAGAGAAGGCACGCACCAGTCTGACTGTGGCCCCAGCAGTGGGCTGGGGGCAGACATCAGGTCTGACTGCGGCTCCGCCCACCAACTCCAGTTATACACCACAGCACAGGGGAAGTGCCCTGCAGGTCCTCACCACGCCAGGGACTATCCAAAATGACCAAGCGGAAGAATTCCCCTCAGAAGAATCTCCAGGAAATAACAACAGCTAATGAGCTGATCAAAAAGGATTTAAATAATATAACAGAAAGTGAATTTAGAGTAATAGTCATAAACTTAATCGCTGGGCATGAAAAGAGTATAGAGGACAGTAGAGACTCTCTTGCTACAGAGATCAAGGGACTAAAGAACAGTCACGAGGAGCTGAAAAATGCTTTAAACGAAATGCAAAACAAAATGGAAACGAAGACGGCTTGGATTGAAGAGGCAGAGGAGAGAAAAGGTGAACTAGAAGATAAAGTTATGGAAAAAGAGGAAGCTGAGAAAAAGAGAGATAAAAAAAATCCAGGAGTATGAGGGGAAAATTAGAGAACTAAGTGATACACTAAAAAGAAATAATATACACATAATTGGTATCCCAGAGGAGGATGAGAGAGGGAAAGGTGCTGAAGGGGTACTTGAAGAAATAATAGCTGAGAACTTCCCTGAACTGGGGAAGGAAAAAGGCATTGAAATCCAAGAGGCACAGAGAACTCCCTTCAGACGGAACTTGAATCGATCTTCTGCACGACATATCATAGTGAAACTGGCAAAATACAAGGATAAAGAGAAAATTCTGAAAGCAGCAAGGGGTAAACGTGCCCTCACATATAAAGGGAGACCTTTAAGACTCGTGACTGATCTCTCTTTTGAAATTTGGCAGGCCAGAAAGAATTGGCACGAGATTTTCAGTGTGCTAGACAGAAAAAATATACAGCCGAGAATCCTTTATCCAGCAAGTCTGTCATTTAGAATAGAAGGAGAGATAAAGGTCTTCCCAAACAAACAAAAACTGAAGGAATTTGTCACCACTAAACCAGCCCTACAAGAGATCCTAAGGGGGACCCTGTGAGACAAAGTACCAGAGACATCGCTACAAGCATAAAACATACAGACATCACAATGACTCTAAACCCGTATCTTTCTATAATAACACTGAATGTAAATGGTTTAAATGCGCCAACCAAAAGACATAGGGTATCAGAATGGATAAAAAAACAAGACCCATCTATTTGCTGTCTACAAGAGATTCATTTTAGACCTGAGGACACCTGTAGATTGAGAGTGAGGGGATGGAGAACTATTTATCATGCTACTGGAAGCCAAAAGAAAGCTGGAGTAGCCATACTTATATCAGACAAACTAGACTTTAAATTAAAGGCTGTAACAAGAGATGAAGAAGGACATTATATAATAGTGACAGGGTCTATCCATCAGGAAGAGCTAACAATTATAAATGTCTATGCGCCGAATACCGGAGCGCCCAAATATATAAAACAATTACTCACAAACATAAGCAACCTTATTGAGAAGAATGTGGTAATTGCAGGGGACTTTAACACTCCACTTACAGAAATGGATACATCATCTAGACACACGGTCAATAAAGAAACAAGGGCCCTGAATGAGACATTGGATCAGATGGACTTGACAGATATATTTAGAACTCTGCATCCCAAAACAACAGAATATACTTTCTTCTCGAGTGCACATGGAACATTCTCCAAGATAGATCATATACTGGGTCACAAAACAGCCCTTCATAAGTTTACAAGAATTGAAATTATACCATGCATACTTTCAGACCACAATGCTATGAAACTTGAAATCGACCACAGAAAAAAGTCTGGAAAACCTCCAAAAGCATGGAGGTTAAAGAACACCCTACTAAAGAATGAGTGGGTCAACCAGGCAATTAGAGAAGAATTTTAAAAATATATGATAACAGGGGCGCCTGGGTGGCGCAGTCGGTTAAGCGTCCGACTTCAGCCAGGTCACGATCTCGCGGTCCGTGAGTTCGAGCCCCGCGTCGGGCTCTGGGCTGATGGCTCAGAGCCTGGAGCCTGTTTCCGATTCTGTGTCTCCCTCTCTCTCTGCCCCTCGCCCGTTCATGCTCTGTCTCTCTCTGACCCAAAAATAAATAAACGTTGAAAAAAAAATTAAAAAAAAAAAATATGATAACAAATGAAAATGAAAATACAACAATCCAAACGATTTGGGACGCAGCGAAGGCAGTCCTGAGAGGAAAATACATTGCAATCCAGGCCTATCTCAAGAAACAAGAAAAATCCCAAATACAAAATCTAACAGCACACCTATAGGAACTAGAAGCAGAACAGCAAAGGCAGCCTAAACCCAGCAGAAGAAGAGAAATAATAAAGATCAGAGCAGAAATAAACAATATAGAATCTAAAAAAACTGTAGAGCAGATCAACGAAACCAAGAGTTGGTTTTTTGAAAAAATAAACAAAATTGACAAACCTCTAGCCAGGCTTCTCAAATAGAAAAGGGAGATGACCCAAATAGATAAAATCATGAATGAAAATGGAATGATTACAACCAATCCCTCAGAGATACAAACAATTATCAGGGAATACTATGAAAAATTATATGCCAACAAATTGGACAACCTGGAAAAAATTGACAAATTCCTGAACACCCACACTCTTCCAAAACTCAATCAGGAGGAAATAGAAAGCTTGAACAGACCCATAACCAGCGAAGAAATTGAATCGGTTATCAAAAATCTCCCAACAAATAAGAGTCCAGGACCAGATGGATTCCCAGGGGAGTTCTACCAGACGTTTAAAGCAGAGATAATACCTATCCTTCTCAAGCTATTCCAAGAAATAGAAAGGGAAGGAAAACTTCCAGACTCATTCTATGAAGCCAATATTACTTTGATTCCTAAACCAGACAGAGACCCAGTAAAAAAAGAGAACTACAGGCCAATATCCCTGATGAATATGGATGCAAAAATTCTCAATAAGATACAAGCAAATCGAATTCAACGGCATATAAAAAGAATTATTCACCATGATCAAGTGGGATTCATTCCTGGGATGCAGGGCTGGTTCAACATTCGCAAATCAATCCACGTGATACATCACATTAACAAAAAAAAAGAGAAGAACCATATGATCCTGTCAATCGATGCAGAAAAGGCCTTTGACAAAATCCAGCACCCTTTCTTAATAAAAACCCTTGAGAAAGTCGGGATAGAAGGAACATACTTAAAGATCATAAAAGCCATTTATGAAAAGCCCACAGCTAACATCATCCTCAACGGGGAAAAACTGAGAGCTTTTTCCCTGAGATCAGGAACACGACAGGGATGCCCACTCTCACCGCTGTTGTTTAACATAGTGCTGGAAGTTCTAGCATCAGCAATCAGACAACAAAAGGAAATCAAAGGCATCAAAATTGGCAAAGATGAAGTCAAGCTTTCGCTTTTTGCAGATGACATGATATTATACATGGAAAATCCGATAGACTCCACCAACAGTCTGCTAGAACTGATACATGAATTCAGCAAAGTTGCAGGATACAAAATCAATGTACAGAAATCAGTTGCATTCTTATACACTAACAATGAAGCAACAGAAAGACAAATAAAGAAACTGATCCCATTCACAATTGCACCAAGAAGCATAAAATACCTAGGAATAAATCTAACCAAAGATGTAAAGGATCTGTATGCTGAAAACTATAGAAAGCTTATGAAGGTAATTGAAGAAGATTTAAAGAAATGGAAAGACATTCCCTGCTCATGGATTGGAAGAATAAATATTGTCAAAATGTCAATACTACCCAAAGCTATCTACACATTCAATGCAATCCCAATCAAAATTGCACCAGCATTCTTCTCGAAACTAGAACAAGCAATCCTAAAATTCATATGGAACCACAAAAGGCCCCGAATAGCCAAAGTAATTTTGAAGAAGAAGACTAAAGCAGGAGGCATCACAATCCCAGACTTTAGCCTCTACTACAAAGCTGTCATCATCAAGACAGCATGGTATTGGCACAAAAACAGACACATAGACCAATGGAATAGAATAGAAACCCCAGAACTAGACCCACAAACGTATGGCCAACTCATCTTTGACAAAGCAGGAAAGAACATCCAATGGAAAAAAGACAGTCTCTTTAACAAATGGTGCTGGGAGAACTGGACAGCAACATGCAGAAGGTGAAACTAGACCACTTTCTCACACCATTCACAAAAATAAACTCAAAATGGATAAAGGACCTGAATGTGAGACAGGAAACCATCAAAACCTTAGAGGAGAAAGCAGGAAAAGACCTCTCTGACCTCAGCCGTAGCAATCTCTTACTCGACACATCCCCAAAGGCAAGGGAATTAAAAGCAAAAGTGAATTACTGGGACCTTATGAAGATAAAAAGCTTCTGCACAGCAAAGGAAACAACCAACAAAACTAAAAGGCAACCAACGGAATGGGAAAAGATATTTGCAAATGACATATCGGACAAAGGGCTAGTATCCAAAATCTATAAAGAGCTCACCAAGCTCCACACCCGAAAAGCAAATAACCCAGTGAAGAAATGGGCAGAAAACATGAATAGACACTTCTCTAAAGAAGACATCCGGATGGCCAACAGGCACATGAAAAGATGTTCAGCGTCGCTCCTTATCAGGGAAATACAAATCAAAACCACACTCAGGTATCACCTCACGCCAGTCAGAGTGGCCAAAATGAACAAATCAGGAGACTATAGATGCTGGAGAGGATGTGGAGAAACGGGAACCCTCTTGCACTGTTGGTGGGAATGCAAATTGGTGCAGCCGCTCTGGAAAGCAGTGTGGAGCTTCCTCAGAAAATTAAAAATAGACCTACCCTATGACCCAGCAATAGCACTGCTAGGAATTTATCCAAGGGATACAGGAGTACTGATGCATAGGGGCACTTGTACCCCAATGTTCATAGCAGCACTCTCAACAATAGCCAAATTATGGAAAGAGCCTAAATGTCCATCAACTGATGAATGGATAAAGAAATTGTGGTTTATATACACAATGGAATACTACGTGGCAACGAGAAAAAATGAAATATGGCCTTTTGTAGCAACGTGGATGGAACTGGAGAGTGTGATGCTAAGTGAAATAAGCCATACAGAGAAAGACAGATACCATATGGTTTCACTCTTATGTGGATCCTGAGAAACTTAACAGGAACCCATGGGGGAGGGGAAGGGAAGAAAAAAAAAGAGGTTAGAGTGGGAGAGAGCCAAAGCATAAGAGACTGTTGAGAACTGAGAACAAACTGAGGGTTGATGGGGGGTGGGAGGGAGGAGAGGGTGGGTGATGGGTATTGAGGAGGGCACCTTTTGGGATGAGCACTGGGTGTTGTATGGAAGCCAATTTGACAATAAATTTCATATATTAAAAAAATATATATATATATATATATAAAAGAAGAATACCTCACCTAACCTGGAAGGACATCTTTAAGAAAGTGACAGTTTAAGCTGCTGTGGGAATGTTAAGTAAAAGTCAGCCAGGGGAAGAGGAGAGAGGAAAAGTATTCCAGGGCAGTGAGGAGGTTGGGGTGTTTGAACTAAAGGAAGTAAGGCCAGTGTAGCTGAGGCATGTGGAGAAAGGGGGAAACAATATGCAATCAGGCTGGGGAAGCAGGCAGAGGCCTTGTTAGTCCATGTTATTCCTCTTACTCTATGTACTTCAACCCTGATTTAGGTTGTTTTACTATAGTACATTTTCTTTATTAATATTATCACTGTCTTGAGAATGCTGATTTTGTCTTTTTAGGTAAATTATAAGATGCTAGAGGATAAAACTATATCCAACTAAACCTAGGACACTGCTGTGTTTTTCAGTTACGTCTTCTATAAAATGAGGATCACAATAGTGCCCACCTTTATTTGTGAAAGTTAAATGAGTTAATAGTTATTAAATATGTAAATGAATTAATGAATAAAGAACTTAGAAGGGTGAGAGAAGCATAGTCACAGTAAATGTTAGGCATTATTTTTAATTGAATCACTCACATATCGTTGGGAAGAACCCCAGTTCTATGCATCACAGAACATATAGCACAGTGCATACTAAAAGAATGTTCATTAAATGGGGAAGGAAATTTTAATACCAGTCACTGCATTCCTTGCTATAAGACCAGTTACTACACAGGTTAGGATATATTAACAGTATTTCTATCTTTTGGGGGGACAGATTACAAGCACAAAACAAAGATTACAGTCTATGAGATTAGAATTAGCCTAGGCTCCCAAGGTTCTCAGATCATTGTAACTTCCCACTCAGGGCCCACCTCCCCTTATTTTTCCAGGTTAAAGAAGTAGTTTTTCCTCAAATACACCCTGACAATACTTGAACATCTCTGAAGAATTCCACCCAACCCACTGAGGAGATTCTACTATAGAATTCAAGACCACTTGGTCTCACTAAACACCTGAAAAGCTCATCGGAGCCTGTTAGAGAGGTTAGTGTTGATATTGTCTGTGTGGAAAAAGAGGGGTGAGACAGGGAAAGGGAACTATCAGATATTCCCTTTTGAATGGGACTCTAATGAAATCATAGACTATTTCCAGCTTTTATTTGTGAACTAGTTGTCACAGATCGCTCATTGGCTTACTTTGAAGATCTCAGATTCCCTTAGGAAACATTTTCTCATAAGTAACAGTGTCAGGGAGGATGAACATTGCCCCCACATCACAGAAAAGAAAACTGCTTTTCTTCACACTTTCTGATATTTCTACTGAAGCATTATTTGCAAAAATACTGCCAGGATTCCAGGATTTCATGGCAGCTTTTATTTTTTAGCTAAAAAGCAATATCTCTGCCAAAGTTAGTATTTGACAATGTCAATAGGCAGGACTTTGTTGGGGAACAATTCTCCATGAATTTCTCTAACATTTCTTCATGTCTCATGAAAAGAGGCACTGACAGCTTTTATTCTAGACTATCTTTTCAAGGATGTTTATATAGTGAACACCCTTAAAAGAGAAAGGTAGTGTCTTCCTCTGGAGCAAAGATTTGTTTCCTGAATAGGATAGTCAAGATAATAGTTTGTTTTCTCTCTCTCTCTCTCTCTCTCTCTCTCTCTCTCTCTCCTGTCTCTCGGGCAAGGGGTGGGCGGGATTGCTAGCACAGAGGATCCCCTACTTAAGACAGTTCAATTTAATAATTTTTCAAGTTCACGATGCTCCCAAAGTGATGCACATTTGGTAGAAACTGTATTTCAAATTTTGAATTTGGATCTTTTCCTGGGCTAGAGATGTGTGTTAGGATATGATACTCTCGTGATGCCGGAAAGGGCAGTGAGCCACAGCTCCCACTCAGCCATGCAATCATGAGGGTCAACAACCGAAACACAACCATTCTGTTTTTCCTTTCAGTGCACTTCACAAATTACATGAGATATCCCACACTTTATTATAGAATAGGGTTTGTGTTAGATGATTTTGCCCAACTGCAGGCTAATGTAAGTTTTCTGAGCACATTTGAGGTAAACTAGGCTAAGCTATGACAATCAGTAGATTAGGTGTATTACATGCATTTTTGATTTATGATACTTTCAATTTAGAAAAAAATTATTGGGATATAACCCCATCATAAATTGAGGAAGATCTGTAATCCCCTTATAAGACTAAGGATTTCCAATCTTCTGTTTCCTTAGCTATGGCACAAATTTACCATTTTTATCTAAGCAGTGTCCACCTGGGCCACTCTGTGTTGCCCCCATCAGATTTGGGGGCAAGGAAAACCAATGTGAACATGAAATTTATGACTCTCTTTGAGCCCTTTGTCTCTAATCCAGGAGTTTCGTGTCCTCTGCCAGAATCCATGAAAATGTGATAGTCTAATTTGTTTGCTTGCAAATAGGATAAAATTCTCAGACATTTCAGTTCTTGGCAAATTTCAGTGTGATTCTTCACAAGATTCCCCATAATTTTCTGGCTTTTAACATGCTTCTAGACCCTGATTTTAATTAATGCTCAAAGCCCACTGAGTTGGGATACTTCATTAAAGGATCAGATGCATAATTTGACATCAAATTTTAAATATTTTGTTGGATTTTTAAAATTTTATTAAAAACAGATTAAATAAAAGTAGACTGATTGTTTTTACTTGCAGATTAGATATATGTATTTAATCATATAGCTGCTTTGTTTCAAAATAACTTAAGGGACTATACATAAAATGAATATAAGATTAAAATAAGAAAAAAGCAAGATAGGAAGAATATAAGAAATAAGTAAAATGACTTTTTTACTTTTCCTCTGTATCACTTACCACACATTCAATTAACTAAATGTGTGTGCTATTGTTTGCCTCATTTCTCATTCTTCTGCCATACTTTAAGCTCCATGAAAGTAGGAATCATGTTTATCTTATCCACTGTGAAAGCTTCTTGACACACACCAGATGCTTAGTTCATGTTTTCCTTTTTCATATAATGTATAAAAGGAAGAGGGAATGGTAGGAGACAGAATTATGGTTAACCTATGTGACTTTCTTACTAACAGAGCCTTGAGCAATGTGCCTGGTTGAAACAGACAATTCCCAGCCTCCTTTGCAAACAGGAATGGACAAAGAGATATAATACAAATTGTGGGATTTCTAAGAAAACTCATTATGCGCTACCATACTTTCTCCTTCTTGATCCTTGTGATATACATGTAGACTAGAGTTCCAGTAGTCCTTGGATCATGAGAGGAAAGCCAGAGAATCTCAGAGACTTTAACTTTGATATCCTTGAGGCTCCTGAATTAATATCAGCAAGCGTCTACCTCCAGACTTCTCATCTTATAATCTAAGCCAAAGTTAAGTACATTGTCTGTGATACTGCAGTCAAATCTAATACTAATTAGTAAAGTCATGAAATTGTCATGAATTTCTGTAAGTGGAACTATTATGCAACTATATTTCACTCCATCAGTGGTGAGAAGGTGGTTGAACAAATAGACATAAATTTACTGAAGCAGAAACCTAAGAAAAATCATTGGATGTCCAAACAAACATGTCAACAGAAAATAACTCTTACCACAAGTCAAAATGAGTTTTCAAGATCATCAAAAAATGATTAGTCTTAAACATTGACTTGCTAAAAGCCAGTTTTTCAATAATATTATGCTTTCATACTCCAAATATTACCCTGAAAAAAGTTTAATAAGGCAACCTTTCATTTGTCATGGATTTGCCAGTTAATTTCTTGGATTCTTCTTTTTTCCTCATCCTTTAGATTTTACCCATCAGCAAGCTTTTGTGAAAATACTCAGATTACACTTTTTCTCTCTATTAACAGAAAAAACATCCTAGGCTAGGCTTCAATCTTCTAATCCATAATTACTATAATTGCTTTCTAAATGGTCTTTCCAATTCCCCCCTTTCATTCATCTATGTCATCTCATCTTAAATCCTTCCATTTCATTATGCCATTCTTCTGTCTATAGAACACTGACCTTATTTTACTCTTGTATGTCTTAAATCTGTTCTAAAAGGTAACATCATGGAGCTCCTGGGTGGCTCAGTCAGTTGAACGTCTGACTTTGGTTCAGGTCATGATCTCACAATTTATGGGTTCAAGCCCCATGTCAGGCTCTGTGCTGACAGCTCAGAGCCTGGAGCCTGCTTCAGATTCTCTCTCTCTCTCTCTCTCTCTCTCTCTCTCTCTCTCTGCCCCTCTCCCACTTGTGCTCTTTCTCTCTCTCAAGAATAAATAAACTTAAAAAAAAAAAAAGGTGACATCATGAGAAGACACTTTGCCCAAGCTTTTCCATAGTTCTGAATTCTGTCTTCACATTAGTGAAATTACCATTGGTTCCAGATTTAGTTAGGACATCTGGGCCTTCTGTTTTCCAATCCTTTTGACAAATCCTATACCTTATTTTTAAAGGACTAATAATATTCCTTGAATAATACAGCTTAATTTCTATTCACTTGGAGACAGAAACAATAACAAATTTACATTTCATACCCTGTAATCTAATGTTTGATCCAGCCACCTCAACAACAAAACAGCACCACATTTCTGAAAGGCTAATGCATTTCAGGATCAAAGATTTGTTTTTCCTACTTTATACTTACTTTTTGTTTGAGACAAGAGGCTATTGAGATCCAAACCTCAATATTTGGGTATAGATAAGTCAGGATGGGAAAACCAGCATCCTGATATAACAGTTCAGAAGTGACCCATGAGAAAAGACCACTGCATCCATCTCTAGAACAGAAGTAGGTAAATTTTTTTTCTTTAAAGAGCTAGATAATAAATGTTTTCAGATTTACTAGCCATATAGTTTCTATTGCAACTACTCAGTTCTGGTGTTGTAGCATGAAAGCAGCCATAGACAATACATAACAAATAAACATGGCTGTGTTTCTATAAAACAGGTTGCAGACGAGATTTGGCCCATGGCCTACAGTTTGTTAATCCTCCAACTAAGATTTATTTTTCAATCTACATGTCTATTACAGGTTGACTGGATACATCGTATCTCTTCACTGCAGGACCCAAAACCAAAAATGATGGCTCAGCTACCATCCTCACCAGTCACAGTGGCAGAAGAAAAGAAAATTCTCTAGGGTCTTGAATAGAAAATCAAAGGGTCCATCTTAGAAGTCACAAACATTATTTCCATTTACGACTTACTGGCCAGAACTAGTCAGAAGGCTCACCCAACTATCAGGAGCTTCCTAGTATAATCATATGATGTCTGAAAAGCAGAGAGCCTGAAATACTTGGCAAAGAGCATTAGTGACTACCAGCATCGAGTTTAAATCAAAAAATGTTTTGGGGAAAGTTTTCTTTGATTCAGACAACTTTTGTGTGTACAGTACTGACAAATTGTAGCCCATCAAAGTAAGCTTAGAGACATTTCAACTGATCTAATAATCATTCTAGATAGATATAGTTGAAAGACTCATGATCTCTCAAAAGATTTATTCTTCTGTGAGAAATTCATTTGGCATATTTCACTTTACATAATACATTAAGAAGAGTAATCGATAAAAGAGAAAACAAATGATTGAATGAAAAACCTGATGGTCAGAGTGACAGATTTCCATCATGTAAAAGGTGCAAAATAGCATAGATACGCATATATATAATTACAGATCCTATGATGCTTCTTAACAATAATTTTCAAAAATTATATATTTTCCCTATCAACTAAGGCTAAATCCAAGATGATACCTTCTAATATCATTAACCAGATTTTCTTTTCTAATATCTTTTGAAAAAAGTAATTATCAGTTTTAGTCTAAGAATTCTTTTTTTTTAAATATGAAATTTATTGTCAAATTGGTTTCCATACAACACCCAGTGCTCATCCCAACAGGTGCCCTCCTCAATACCCCTCACCCACCCTCACCTCCCTCCCACCTCCCATCAACCCTCAGTTTGTTCTCAGTTTTTCAGAATTCTTTTTTTTTTTAAAGTAAGCTCCACACCTAGCATGGGACTTTGAATTCACAACCCCAAGACCAAGAGTTGCATGCTTCACCAACTGAGCCAGCCAGGTACCCCAGTCTAAGAATTCTAAGATTGTTTTAATTATAAGAATAGAAACTAGGGGGGGCGCCTGGATGGCTCAGTCTGTTAAGTGTCTGACTTTGGCTCAGGTCATGATCTCACAGTTCATGAGTTTGAGCCCTGCATTGGGCTCTCTGCTGTCAGCACAGAGCCCACTTCGTATCCTCTGTCTCCCTCTCTCTCTGCACATCCCCTGCTCATTCTCTCTCTCTCTCTCTCTCTCTCTCTCTCTCTCTCTCTCTCTCAAAAATAAATAAACATTTAAAAAATAGACACTAGGGTTACACATTAATTTTTAAAAGAACTAGAGACATTTCCTGGGAATGCCACTCATTGCTAAATTAGTGAAATTAAGTTGAAAATAGGATTTCCCATTCATATTATTGCCTACTTACTAATATCAGTATACAGAAGTCCACAAACTAGTAGTTACCAAAAAAGGACTTCATAACTATACATATTAATAACAAGTGATCAAACTCCAAAGAAATGATGCACATATAAACAGAATCACAGACTCTTCAGAACTGAAAGAGACCTGAGAAGTAATCAATGCAATTTTCTATACCACTCAATTCTCAAAAGGAAAAACAAGTGACCATGAAGATTATATATCAATGCCTGAAGGGTAGAGGATGATTGCCTTCAAATTATAATTTTAAATTTGGAAAAGATCTTTTGTTTTTATAAGAAAAACTACCGAAAGTAAATGTACTTTGTTAAGGGAGATTTGAAGGTAATAAAATAGGAAAAAATTGGGAGTGAGCCCAAGAAATGAATTCCACATATGACGTTATATCGCCTGATGCTCATTCACATAGGTAAAGTACTATTAGAAATATTATTTACACTGGATTTATAAGAACTTCATATTTTAAGATGAGTATACAAAAATCAAAGCTGATTATTTACTTATTGCAATGCAATAACCAAAAAGGAATTTCAAACTCTGTAACATCTTCCATTTCATTGAATTAAAGTTTATTCTATCTCTGGATTATATAAATTTGACAACATCCAATCTGCCTCCAGGAACTATTTCCACTGGCAGACAGTAAGCCACTAAAGTAGATGTAAAAATGAACAAAAATGAACACAATGAACAAAATTTAGCTTACTGGAACACAGGCTTGTTTAGATACCTGGACTAGCATTACTCTCTCAAAAAACTGTCATTAACCTTGTCCAAAATATGAATTTACTATAATCAATTCTACAAGATTTCCTCATGCTTCTCTACACACACACACACACACACACACACACACACACCTTTTTAGATAGCTGAAGGTGGCAGCCAAAAAAAGAACATATGACAAAACTTTCGTCCAGTTAGGATGTGCATATTCTTCAAAGAAAAGTCCAGTTTCATTCATTTCATTAATGTGCTGACTGTATAAATATGTTTTAAAATGGCATAATGTGGCCTTCTTAATTTGAATACTATTTTATTCACAATTTCACAGATATTATTTTTTAAAAATAGATTTGAGATATTTTTTTACTCTCTAAAATGTGATATTCTGTGCCATGCCAATTTAGAAACCTCTTAAACATATTATCAGCACATAGCTGCAAAATCTATAAACTTCCTGAGTGAAATAGCCTTTTGAATCACAAGTAATACAAAGAATTCCCACCACTGGAGAAATACTCAAGAATTCTTGCCCATTGGTGTTTCCTAAAACTTTACTTTGAGAGGAAAATGGAAAAACAGTTCCAAGATAGCTCTTTGATGGCTAAAGTTATCAAGTTTTAAGTTTTATTAAAGATCATAGCTTTTTTAGCTGTTATATGTGATGAAGAAAATTGTACTTAGATTTCTGTTTTGTGGCTAAAGAACCCAGGCCATTTTATTAAGACAGGAAGTCCACCACAAGAGCAGCTGTCTGAAGTTACACTAAAATTTATTCATTTTCTTTAAAAGTGTCGTTGGTTATCAATTAAATGCAAGCACTAACCTATGTGCTGGAAACACAATAGTCTCTGTAGTGAATATTTTTTCTCTTTTCTTTCTTTTAAAACATTATTCAGTATTCAAGTTCCCTTTCAATTTGGGGTAATTTAGGCAGCATTCCCTACTGAACCCTGTATTGGTGGGTGGTAGTGCTCTGTCTTCCTCCCATAAAAGCCAAGGGAGAGGATTCTTCCAGGGAGCACAAGGTATAGACACATGAGCAAGATTCAGCCCCTCAGGTGACCGTACCTGGACTTTCCATCTGGAGTGAGAAACCCAAAGACAAAAAAAGGGTTATTAGCCTCTGCTTCTCTCTTGATTTCTGCCCATTTCCTGAACCCCCTCCTCCATCTCCTGCAGATTCTCTATCATTCAATGCTTGTTTTGTTTTGTTTTGTTTTGTTTTGTTTTGTTTAGGTAGCCAGTTGGATTTCGTGTATTATAATTGAGAACACTGATTAATGCAGTCTGAATGAAGCAAATAACAATGCTGAATTCACAATCAAGATGTATAGTGAGAATCAGTGGAGAAATATTCTTATTTTTTAAACGTTCTCCATTATTCACCATCAAGTGCTAGCTTCCAAAACTCCGCTCAGCCATCTGCAAGAAGGTTTTAGACTCATTGTCAGGGCAGTAAATTGTGTGGAAAATAAAATAACAATATGTCAAAAGCTGGTTATCTGCCTTGCTTTAACATTTGGATGCCAATCACAAGTTATGCTCCACACTGAGTTTTGTTGGTTGTCAAAAGGAAAGAAGATAGGCTGAATTCATGAACCGAAGACCAGAGTTGCCATGCAAAAGACTAGCTGCTTCAAAACCTGATCATCTTGGAGGAACTTGGGATGTTTAATAGGTAATCTAAGGTTGTTAATATGCTGAACCTGAAGCTTCAAGGGAAAGCATCAACATCACTGCTAATTTCAATAATTGTATCCAACATTTAAAGCCAAACAACAACTATGGATATAGGAAATTTGTGGTAAAATGTCCTTCATTTTCTTATTTTGATGATGCTTTCAAATATGTACCTACCTCCTCATGGGACTCCAAGCTTCCCTTCCTGCATCCATTCTCCCCAGAGGATCTAGGGAGATCTTCCCAAATATAAATCAGTGCATTTAACTCCCCTACTTACAGTACTCCAAAGATTTTCCACCACACTTACCATAAAACCCCACACCTGCCTACTAGCCTCATATCACCTGGTCCCTGCGTTTTCTCAGATCTCAGCCCCCTATACTCTCTTCCTTACTGAGACATACTTTACTTCTTGTTATTTCCTAAACACTCTATGCTCATTTTATCTGGGGTCTTTTGTACTAGCTATTCCCTATTCCTGCAGAGATATAGATTATCATCGTCCGTCAGGTCTTGGTTTAAATGCTACCTCCTCGGAGAGGCCCTCCTTGTCCAACCACCCAGTCATTCACTGAATATATTACCTGCACTGGGTCCAGTTTGTGCCCCACCCAAGGCCCATGAAAACCAAATATCTCTGTTCTATGCCAGAAGGACCCTAGTGACCATTCATTACAGTTACTTCCGCATTAAGGTCCTGGCCACCACTACCAATGTAGCCTTCATAGGCCAACAAGCCCCACAGACAGTGCCAACTAACAAGGAGAGCCCTTGGCTAACAAGTAGCCTTCCAGCTACTCCAGACTCAGAGTCTGGCTTTGCCAAAAGTTTCCTGGGCAGTTAGCAGAGTTAGCAGAGACTGGAGATGGCAAGGGAGCAGCAAATCAATTGTCAGCCTTATTCCCCTATCCTTCTATATGCTGTTCTGAAAGGCAGAAACATCATGCAGTCTTTCTGGAAACACCCTGCAAGACAAGCATCCGACTGTTGCAAACCTGTAGCCAGTTAGGTGATGCATCCCTTTGAACTGGGTCTCCCTCCTTTTCTGCCTCTCTTCCTTTTTTCTCTAACTCTTGATTCCCTGGTATAATAAAACATTATCATGGAAGCTTTTGTCTTAAGGAGCCCAGGGTAAAACACTGACACAATTTTAATTCATTTCCAAATATTTTCTTATTTAACTGTTTGTTTATATGACTATTCCCTACTTCCAACCTCCAAGAGCCATGGTCCCCTCACCTCAACATACACAGAATGTAAAAGTTTGGAGCTTGTTTGAATACTCTTTACCTATCTTGTTTACTAGGGCTTTGAAGGATATCTGACACTTAAGATGCTCAATAAATATTTGTTGAATAAATAAAAAAAGCACAACAGCACAGCATCTAATGCCAGCTAAGTATGCCAATTTGACTATAAAGGCAACAAGAGATTCAGTGGGACTATATCTGTCTTGACGACTGCTGTGTCCTCAAGGCCTAACACAGTATCTGGCATGCAGCTGCTCTCAAAAATATGTTTGACTGATTAATGAATTGGAAAGCAATATTAATGACTAGAAATTGTTGGCAAGAACTGATTACTCCGTGAGGGAATGTTGGCTAAGAGTTGTAAAGGCACCAAACAAGAGTATAATTTTGTCCCACTCTATCAGATTTTCAGCATCATACCATGTTTCAAGCAAAGATTGTACTCAGGAACTAAATATTGAATGTATTCAATCTACAAAAACGGATAGCAAATTCAAGTGTTAGCAATAATTATTCAAGATCATTCTAATCACTGCATACATGCATCTCATTATCAATGTTCAGAAAAATATATAATATTTAATTCAATGCATTTGTCCAATGCAAGCAATTGCCTATTAATGGATCTTTAGGTTGTTTCCAATTTGTAATTGTAAACACTACTTTAATAAATGACATTGAACATCTAGCTTGAAATACTTGTTAAAATACATCCCTGTTTTGATACATAGTGCTTAATCACTTCCAAAAACTTTGCCTTATTTTTTACACTCCCACGACAAGGCTCAGGAAATATCTATTTTACTCACACTCTCACCAACTCTAGGTGTGAGCAATCTTTTTAATCATTATCATAATGTTAGGTGAAAACTTACACCATATTTTGATTTTCATTTTTAAAATTATCTGTGAGCTCAATTAACATCATTCAGTATTTTAAGAGCCATTGTGTTTCTTTTCTTCTATAAACCTACTATTTATATCCCAGGCCTGTTTTTCTACCATTCACCTATTTCCTATTGACTTGAAAGGGCTCTGTATCTTCAGATATTAGGTCTTTGTCATGTGTGCTGCAAATTTTGTCTCTAGTCTATCATTTGTCTTTCAATTTTCTTCTACTTTAATGACAAATCTTCATTAAGTTTTTTTTTTTAATTTTTTTTTCAACGTTTATTTATTTTTGGGACAGAGAGAGACAGAGCATGAACGGGGGAGGGGCAGAGAGAGAGGGAGACACAGAATCGGAAACAGGCTCCAGGCTCCGAGCCATCAGCCCAGAGCCTGACGCGGGGCTCGAACTCACGGACCGCGAGATCGTGACCTGGCTGAAGTCGGACGCTTAACCGACTGCGCCACCCAGGCGCCCCAGGTTTTTTTTTTTAATCACAAGCAGGCATTAAGGAAGATAGAAGAGTGTTCTACAGGTCCATATACAATGACAAAAGGTATATAAAAAGGGTGGTATATATGAGTAGTGTGAACTCTGAAAAAGGAATTTTGTTGATTGGTGGTGGTACAAGATCAGGATCAACAGGTGGACTCAATGAGTGCTTATCAGTCCTCCTCACATAGTGAGGAGAAGGGGGAGCAGAGGCGGGCAGTGGAAAGAAGAGCAAATGCAAATGGAGACCATCATACGTCTATGGACAATTAGGTTTCAACTGAAGCAAAGAGGTGAAGGGATGAAGGATGGAGAGGGTGAAGGCTTTGTCTAGTAAGTCTTCTCGTCTTATTCAGATTTTGTCATATTCATTCTCATCTATGCTCCTTTGCTTCACCATAAATTTTCCTTCATCTAACATGCCCCTTACATTCTATTTCACCTGTCCAATATACACTTTTGTAAAGAAGCATATATTGTAAATATGCAGCGGCTGTATTTTAAACTTCATTGTATGCCTGGCATGTCCAGCATATAGTAGATTCTCTATAAGTATAGAGTCTTCTGTACACAGATAAATGGTCCAATCTGATCACACAAAGAAGAAACCAGAGATCCACACTCTCCTTTTCTCTATTCAGCCTATTACAAAGTGCCACCAACTCTTACTCACCAAAATGTCTCAAATTCTTCTCTGTTATAATCTTCACTCTCACCTTCCAAACTCAGGTCTTTGTTCTCACCTGGACTATTGCATGGCTTTTTGATGAATTTTTCACTATTTTTGACTATTAGACCACTCTGATTTATTCCCTCACATTTTTTAAAGATTTTATTTATTTATTTATCTATCTATCTATCTATCTATCTATCTATTTATTTTGCAGGGGAGGGCAGAGGGAGAGGGAGAGAGAGAGGATCCCAAGCAGGCTCCACAACCCAGCATGGAGCCCAATGTGGGGCTCGATCTCATGACCATGAGATCATGACCTGAGCCAATATATTGTTATTTTTTCCACAATAATTCAAGTCTAATTGTTTTACTTCCTAGTTAAAAATATCATGGGAAAACTCCTTACGATGACCAAAAGGGCCAGTGTCTGCCTCCCTTTCCAGCTATGTATCCTACCCAGGATCCTTATCCACTGAACTATGTTTCCACTATAGTAACTATATATCCAACTGTATCAAGTATATATTTAGAGCTCCCCATATGCGCCACTGTTTACCAGACCTCTGTTCCTTGACATAAGCCATTTCTCTGGCAGGAATATCCCTCCACCTTTCCTAAGGCCCAGTCATGCTTTATAATTCAGCTTGTAGGCTTTCCCCGATATGTGTGTACACACATACACACACAGAAAATGTGTTACTCCCTCTTTCCTGCTACCTTAGCACATTGCTTGGATCTATATTAGAGAAATTGTTACATCATAGTGACTGGATTTATCTACAGGACTGTGTCTCCTAACTAAACCATGAGCATATCAGGCCAGGGCCAAAACCTTTCAGTTTTGTATATTTCACTGCTAACACCGTACGTACCTGGTACACACACACTCAGTTAACAGTAAATGCTGAATGAATGCATGCGTGAGTATTTGTTGATTGATTTTCTCACTTTGCTACTACCTTTCTATTATATGGTAGTGGGATTCTGAAAGTTAACTCCTCCTCCTACCATGTGCCAGTTTATTAGTTTCCACAGACAGTTATAGCAACAAGAAAGAGGATACAAAGAACAATCCTGTTTTTAACCAAAACTCTTGTCATATTCTGGCATACTCATTTCCACCCGAGTAAACATCTCAAACTAGACAATAAAATGCTATATCTGAGCTTCCAAAGGTAATTTTAAAGTCCTGCCAGAGATTCAGAAGTGTTTGTGGGGAAGTTATGATGGCTGGAAAACAAGAACAACAGAAAGCTATTTTGAGGATTCTATAGATAAGGTTAAGGGGCATGAAATTTTCTAGCTGCTCACTACATCTCAGGGTCACAGGCTCCATAGTGTAGAATCAAAGTACTAAACAAGTAAGAGAATACCAAATCTAAGTGTTTGGGTCACAAGAAAGTGGTACAACGTGACTCTATATCTTTTGAAAGTGATGCTTATGAAGTGCTATTCAAATTTTGGGTTGTAAGACCAGAATGATAGGGTTTCTAGGCTTTTGATCAGTAAAAATTGACCGTAAGCCCCTAAAAGTGCGGTCTTGTCTGTTTGTCACTGAATACCTTTTTTAGCCTAAGAGAGAAAAGTAAAATAGAAGGTTAATAGGAATTTAGAAAATTATCTAAATTGTTAACAATGGCTGAGTCCTCTGTGTACTTAATTCTTTTAATATATTCTTTAAACATAGAATCTTTTAACATTCCTGGCCAACATACCTGAAATAAAAATTTATTTGGCACTATTAATGTATAGTAACAGAAATATTACAAATATGGGTGAGGTTGAAAAGCTACCCTAGAGAAGAATTCTGAGCACCTAGCTTTTCAGAGTGTTAAGACACCAAGAATGAATGTCGAGATCCAACCACACATTATTGAATTCTGACAAGTCAATAAGGCTAATTCTTGGCTGAAATAGACCTCAGCTCAACCTGTTCAGCCTCCTTAATTTTACAAGTGAAAAACTGAGTCTGAAAGCAAAGAGATATATCCAGGATCCAAGAGTGACCAGTGGCAGATACTAGTCTCTTAAATCTCAGGACAGATGCCAGGATGGAAAATCCACACTGCTGCTTCCTGTCAATTTCCAAACTTCTTCAAAGCCTTTTAAAAAAAAACTGGTGGGGCGCCTGGGTGGCTCAGTCAGTTAAGCGTCCGACTTCAGCTCAGGTCACCATCTTGCGGTCTGTGAGTTCGAGCCCCGCATCAGGCTCTGGGCTGATGGCTCAGAGCCTGGAGCCTGCTTCCGATTCTGTGTCTCCCTCTCTCTCTGCCCCTCCCCCATTCATGCTCTGTCTCTCTCTGTCCCAAAAATAAATAAACGTTAAAAAAAAATATTTTAGGGGCGCCTGGGTGGCGCAGTCGGTTAAGCGTCCGACTTCAGCCAGGTCACGATCTCGCGGTCCGTGAGTTCGAGCCCCGCGTCAGGCTCTGGGCTGATGGCTCGGAGCCTGGAGCCTGTTTCCGATTCTGTGTCTCCCTCTCTCTGCCCCTGCCCCGTTCATGCTCTGTCTCTCTCTGTCCCAAAAATAAATAAAAACGTTGAAAAAAAAAATTAAAAACAAAACAAAACAAAACAAAAATATTTAAAAAAAAAAAAGAGAAAAAAATTAAAAATAAAAAATAAAAAAAACTGGCAATGTATAAAAAGAGCCACAAAACTTTATTCTTTGGAATATACTAAAGACAAAATAGTGTACAAAGCTATTCCTATTAAACATAATGGTTTTGTTTACTGCTATATCTCCAGCAACTAGAATAGTCCCTGGAACTTACTAGGAATTGATAAATATTTATTAAATAAAATAAATACCCAAACCCAAGAATAAGGTAATATCTAAGAAACTGTAGCATATGGATATGGAGCTATTGACAATGACCAGAAAACCACAATGAAATACCACTACACACTTACTAGAATGACTAAAATTAAAAAGACTGGCAATACCAAGTGTTGGTGAAGATACAGTATAACTGGAACCCTCATACACTAATGTAACAGTAGGACCATGAATTGGCACAACGAACCACTTTGGAAAATATCTTGTCAGTATCTGTTAAAGCTAACCATATGCCTATCCTACGCCCCAGCAATTCTACTCCAAGATGTATATATCCAATAGAAATAAATAAATAGGGGAGCCTAGGTGGCTCAGTCAGTTGAGTGACCAACTCTTGATTTGTGCTCAGGCCATGATCTCATGGTTCACAAGTTCAAGCCCTCTCAAGCTTGGGATTCCCTCTCTCTCTTTCTCTCTTTGCCCTCCACTGCTCAAGCTCTCTTTCTCCCTCTCTAAATAGGTTAAGAAACATCAAAAAAAATTTTTAAATAAAAGGAATGAGTAAATATATCCACCAAAAGACATGTCCAACAACACATATTATTATTTATAATAATAGGAAACTAACTGGAAATAACCCAAATTTCTACCTACAGGTGAATGAATAAATAAATTGCAATATGGTGTGGTATAGCTTATAATGGATGCTATACAGCAATATGAAAGAATAAATTAAGATACTCAACAACATGAATGAATCTCACAGACATGCTGCAATCTCATGGTTCGTGAGTTAGAGCCCCACACCGGGCTCTCTGCTGTCAGCGCGGAGTCTGCTTGGGATCCTCTGTCTCCCTCTTTCTCTGCCCCTCCCCTGCTTGAGCTTTCTTTCTCTCTCAAAAATAAATGAAACATTAAAAAAATAAAACTCAAAAAAAATTTTAAAAGACTTACGAAATTTTTACTAGAGCAAACAAATTATTCATAAATCAGTCATTAAACAATTCGTTATGCTAAGCATATGTTATCCATAAGCTAAGCATTGGATCAAGTACAACAGAGGGGTGCCTGGGTGTCTCAATCAGTTGAGCGTCTGACTCTTGGTTTCAGCTCAGGTTAAGAGCTCACAGTTCTTGTGTTCGAGGTCCACCGTGGGCTCTGCACTGCCAGTGCAGAGCCTGCTTGGGATTCTTTCTCTCCCTCCCTCTCTCTCTGTCCCTCCCCCGCTCATACTCTCTATCTCAAAATAAATTAACTTAAAAAAAATGTAGAGTAGAAACAAAAAGGCAAAGATCCCTTCCCTGTGCAGGAGATACAAGTGAATCCTTTTTTCCCATAGTTTGAGTGATAAAGGCAAACTACGCTTTTGTGCTGATCTCTCAATAATAATGCAGCTTAGGCTACATCAGTTTGTACTTGTTCACAAATTGTGATGTATATGTTCTTACATCAGCATGTGGATTACTTCTCTAATTGGATTCTAAGCCTTTCCAGGGCACGGACTGTGATTCTATTTTTTTTTTTTTTTTTTTATGAGTAATCCTTGTACAGGGTTCACAGAGAACAAGTGCCCAATAAATATTTTTAGCGAATAGATTGATTCCTTCTCCTTGGAAAAACAATATATGGCATACAGGCAACCAGGAAAATGCCCCATTACCTTCTAATGGCCTCACCCTCCTGCAGAGAGGACCATCACACTAGACACTGAAAGCCATTCAGTAGTCCTTTGGGAACTCAACCAAGGGGAATATTTAAATCTGTTGACTGTGCTTACTCAATACAAAGAATCATTTACTTGATACCATCCAGTCTTGTGGATTGAAATGTTTTACCTGAATGTATGATTTCAGGACAAAGAAAAAATATTTTGAGAAAGCCCTCATGCCAATTCTTTTTTTTAATGTGTATTTATTCATTTATTTATTTTTGAGAGAGAGAGAGAGAGAGAATGCAAATAGGGAAAGGGCAGAGAGAGGGAGACAGAGAATCCCAAGCAGGCTCTGTACTCTTAGCCCAGAGTCTGACACAGGGCATGATCCCATGAACCATGAGTTCATGACCTGAGCTGAAATCAGGAGTCAGACACTTAACTGACTGAGCCACCCAGGCACCCCTGCTCCATGCCAATTTTTAACAGTACACACGTAGCAAGTCAATGACTGTAGACAGTGAAACTGAACTAGACAAAAATTCAGATTCAAGCCTGTTTGGGCCAGCTCTTGATAATAATATTAAATAGGAAAATCTTCAAGCTCTATCTTTCACAGAAACAATGAGAAAAGTAAGAAAAAACATCAGATATACTTAGTTCTAGCACCACTACAGTCATTTAGCTACAAATAGCCTTCAAAAACTAAAGTTCTATAATATCATCATTGGTAATTTTTCACAAGCCCTTGCCCTCTAATCAGTGTTGACAAGACTGTCTCTTGCTATGTCACACCAGTACATTGGAAACACATTTATAATTGGCAGGGGATCATGCCCCCAAGATTTAGTCCAAAGTTCTCTACCATAATTTCTAATGACACCAACTAAACTAATAAGAATTCATTTAAATAGCTATTGTTCAGGGTAATTTTTTCTGATTATTCCACATGCTCATTCTGGAAAATTTAGAAAAGCTAAGAAAAAATTTTAAGTTACTCATTATCCCAGAACCTATGGGGAAAAAAACACTATGTGTTTTCCTTTACACATAGAAACATATCTTTATATAATGAAAACCATATTTTTATTCTGTTCTATAATTTTACTTTTTGGTGAACGCTATATGGTAGTAAGCCTGCTCTGCATCACCAAAATAGTTCCATGAACATTATTGTAACGCAATTTTACCTTATGTAAGTACCATAACTTATTTACTCTTTCCTTTATTGATGTAGAACAAATCTTTGGTTGTCATTTTGCCATTTCTGCCATACCTGTACCATTTGAGGAAATGATGATGCAAGGGGCAGAGTATGGAGTTGAGCACTTACCAGTCAAGTGATTTTGAATACTTAACTACTTTGAGCTTATTTCATCATCACTAACACTGAATAATGTTTACTTCACTTTTGTTATGAGAACTAATTGATATGATCCATGTGCAACCATTTGCTGAAGTATACAGTGGTGAATCCTACAACTGTTTTTTGTCATCATTATCATCAAATGAACAGCGATAAAGCCCTTAAGTATTACTGAGAGGCATATGTTATTGTTCCCAACACAGCAAAACTACAATAATCTGCCTCTACAACTAAAGAATATATGTAAGAGCTATCATGGAGTTAATCAGCATCCACCCTTCTATTATGGTTTTAGCTAGTGTTCCTTTCACTCATCTATAAAATTGTCTCAATGGTAGTTCCTGATTTTTACATAAAAAATATCTAAGGTAACAATTTTAGTTGGAAGGTGTTATCATGGGATTTGTTTGAAGGCAATTTTTGGCTAGCAAGTGAATATTTTTATTTAGTGTTCTAAAACAATAAAAACATGAATTCTAAAGATGCTTTCTTTCACACTTTAAATGATTTTGAAAAAATAGCAAGAGATCACATCAAAATATAACTTTATCCTTATTTGTAGGACTCCGAGATAACAAAAGGCTAAGCTTCTGCCACTAAAGTGTCCACCACTTGCCAGCCTTGTCACTATTTAAGATTCCTGCTTCCTCTCTTGGCCTCCTCTCTTCTACTTCTTTATTATTTAATTCGTACTCTTTTCCACGGTTTTGGCCTTTTTTTTTTTACACTTACCATTAGCCAATTATCGTGACCCTTTTCTACCAATAGTGAACTAATCAATCCTACCACAACAGGGATAATTTTGGGTATTTGGGTCTTCTCAACTATTTTCCTTATTGCTCACATCTTAAAGAACCATTCCTCATTGCCAGAAATGTTTTTTAACTTATAGTTCCTAATGTTTCAGGTTGTCCCAAAAACTGACCTCTGAATAGTTATAATATTTTTACAAAAGAGATGACTGCAAAAATTAACTATTTAAAAAATAAATGAATGAAATAAATTTATTGACAACATACAGTGAAAACAACTGGCTCATTGATTTTTTTTTTATTCAAAGGAGGATATTTTGGCTTAATGAAGACAAAAGCAAAAATATAATAGCTGATTTTAAAGAAGTTCTTTAACTAAAATCTCAGCATCCAACTTTAATGACTTTTTCCTTCATCAATGATTCACATTTATTGAGCATCCATTGGAGCAATCTGGGACCAGCCCTAAAAGCTCTCACTGTGAGATATTATAAAATAGCTGGAAAAGCCTCTTGAGTACTAATGATCACAAACATCCATAAAGCAAGTCACTTTGTATTACATGCACTCAGAGAAGATGAAAATTTGTCTCTGTTATAAGCTGGAACCTAAGTTTGTCTAAGTGTATCAATAATTTACCATTTAAGGAAATTTGGAGAGGATCAACAAAACTTAAGAATCCCGGCTAAAAATAATCAGACCAAAACCTCATGAAATTTTCTATCAAATTTGGAAGAGGACTCTGTCTTTCGGCATGCCTGGAACTTACCAGAAATATAAGGCAGGGCATCGAGACTGTCACATGGCAGATACTAATTGTTCCGATTAAAGTCTAACAAGCTTGCTTCCCTGCTGCTCTGAGAATGTCTCTGACTTTTGATCCTGACATCTGTGTCTTACAAGAATTTCACTCTGCTCTGACATTCCTTCTGATGTTGATCCAGGAATTAATGGATTGTGAAAAAGCTGGCAGGATATCATTTAAAAAATAGAATTCCTAGTGTACAAGTGATGAAAAGGTATCAGAATTCACATACTCTGTGTCTGATACCAACAAAATTCTCAGGTTTGGATGTTTGGATTTGTAATGCTAGTTGAAAACAGGACTGAAAATAAAATTTAGCTAAAATATTCTCATGACAAAAATCGTTATTTCAAAATGTTCTTTTATCACATAGGAAGGGAAGAATACATATTTTTACAAATTACTAATACAAATTCTATATGAGATACTTTGCTCTGAATGACTTTTTAATATATACAGTTAATCATCTTTTATAAGGAATATGATGTTTTTATACAATGGAAAATTTTGCTTAGAAAACATGAGCTTTAAAAAATTACCGAAAATGACCCGGTAATATTTGTTTTATCTTTCTAATAATTTATAATTTGGTTAGAGACATAGAACCCAAGTAAACTATTGATAAAAGGGAGAATCTTAATTAAGGAAAGTATCTAATTTTTAAATATAGAAAAGTTTAAATTAAAACTGTCTTAAGATGTGTTTTAAATTAAGGAATTCTCTTCAGGATTGAAATTTTACACATCAGAAGATACTGCCTTGCATTTCATGGTTCTGGATAATTACTAGATGCCAGTGGATAACTTAAACATAGCTTAGAGTCATTGACATTAACGTGTGACAAGCATTACAGAACATATTTAGTAATTTTAAATGGAAAAAGTAAAAGGATTTTTGAAAAACAGGGAAAAGTACCATAGTGGCAATAATATAATTTTTTGAGTAAGGGAAAAATTCTCCTTCATGTCATAATAATCAGAAATTCAACAAATTAAAAAGGAACACAAGTCAATTTAATTGTTAGAGCTATAATTAATGTGAAAATTAATAAGGTTAGTTATTTAATTCATCTATTCAAGCAAATATCTAATTTTCACATTAAAAAGAGCATCTTTGTTTTTAAAATCCATGGATTTCTGATGATTTGTTTAGATAAATTATTTTAGTAATTTTTATACCTCATCTGTTATTTCAAGAAATAAGGTGACAAATTCATTAAAATAAGTAAAAATGACTGACAGCATGCTATCATTGACCACTAAAAGTCATCTTATATTGATTTGTGTTATCTTATGATATTAATTGTTTAATGTTTTACATATTACTTTTTATGACATGTCAAACTGCCAAGTACTCTACAAATTACATGATCACTACACTAAAGTATGCATTACTTGTTCTTTAAGAGAAAGACTTTCTGGTTCCCAAATCTCCTCCAATCAGCTCTCTTTACACATCCCCTATTAAGGCATTTTCTACACTTCACAAAATCAAATAATTGTCAGTCATCTCCATTATATTGTAAGCCCCTTAAGAGTGAAGACCAGACCTATCATCGTTATTGTTATACCTCCGGACTTACACAGTACTTAATAAATGCCCAGTGAATAAATAAATGAATGTGGCTCCTACTAGGTTATTTCTTATTTCAATGATTTCTTTGCATCTTTCTTTTATTGTATGCTGACAAATGCTTCTTGAACAAGTCTATAAAATATATTAAATATTAAATTAAAATCTGTGTGTTATTAAAATTAAATAATATATTAACATTATTAGGAAATATATAGCAGCCATACACTTTTTCAATATGGTCATTTTATAAATGTCAAAAGTCTGTCATATTAATTACCCACTTATATAGCTTAAACATTTTAAGAAAGTATTGAATAATTAAGGAGATATCAAGTCTAAAAATGTGATATTCAAAGCAGGAAGACAGTGTCACAATATCCACAATCACCATCTGCACCCAGATAGTTTCTTAAGGTTTCTTGACATTGCCTTTGACACCCAGTACCCTTTCCCCCACCTAGCTTGCCTAAAATAATCAATCATTGAACAAAAATATATGAAGAAGTGGTGCCCAAACTAAAAATCAAGACAGAGAGGGAGAGGAAAAAAATATGGTGAAATACAAGATGAAGCATTAAATCAGAAAGGGTTTGGCCACATTAAAAAAAATAAAACTGTGAAATTTGCAAAAGTAAGACAGAGATTTAGAAGTATGATATATGACTGGGGGGATAAAAATAAGACAGTTGGGAAATGAAAATGAAGAGAACAAATTAGACAAGCCATTCATTTTAATCTTTAAAAGACTGTAACTCACTGTCATCAGACAGGATGTGTCAGAGTTAGCACATTTTCTTTTATGCTTCTGAAGGCTTTTTCCCCTTAAAAGTATAGCCTTAAGTTGAAAAGCAAAAAAAAAAAATGGTATTTGTTTTTAAATAAATCATTTTTAGATTTCCAGCTGGCTTCACTTTGATACAGGCAAGGAGATACAGGAACTGTGAATTCTGAGTCTGCCTCCATATTGCATCACAGTGTCAAAAATCTCAAAAGTTGTTTGAACCATGAGCCATAAAAAAATACAAGGCACTTAAGACTATGAACCTAGGTACCCAGCCCACAAATCTCCACTCCAGCAGCAAGTCTGGCATGGTAGGTACTGTGGTCCTCTCATACTAGCCATTCTCCTTTAACTTGTTTTAAATGATGGAACCATAAAGTTATGTGATTTTGTCCAAGCTATTCACACCAGGACAATTTTGCACTGTTTCAAATTTATAACAATGATAGATAAAATCAAAAAGAAGAAAATAAAATCCAAACAACAGAGCCAGGCTCAAAGCCGAGATAAACTTCAGAGATAAGAAAGGATTAAAGTTATTGGCCAGTTAGTTGGGAAGAGCGGAGGTATACAGATGCTGTTGAGAGTCTAATTCCTGTGAGCTAATGAGTATAAAGGTGCTCCACATAATCAGAGTTCAATAAGGGCATTTCCTTGGAAAAGAGGCTCAGGTGAACAAAAAAAAAAAGCATCTAACCCACTGCTTTGGATATATGATATATTATATAGAAAGCCAAGTGATAAGTGAGAAAAAAGACGTGGCCTTGTTAGTAGGAATTCCAACATGCATTAAAAGACTGGGTTCTGAACTCCCTGCTAGTCCAGGAAGATAATCATAAAACCGCTTGACAATGAAGGGTAGGCAACAGAAGAAAGGTGAAAGGGGGAAAAAAAATTTCCATTGAAAATAAGCTTGCGAATCAAAATGCCAACCCAGATGAAAAATAAAATGCCAAGAAAGACAGCCAAAAAAACAATGAAACATGAATTTAGTCTAGATGCAATTAGCCTTCTAGGATGCTACAAGAGGTAAGTAAAGGAATAACTTATTTATAAAGAACAAAAATGTGAAAAAAGGACAAAATTAAAACTAAGACACATGGATTAATAAGTGAATGAATTAATAATAATAATAAATGAATTAATAAGTGACAAATGAAAAATATAGTGACTCAAGAGAATGAAAAGACAAGCTTGGGAGAAAATATTTTCAAAAGACATATCTGGTAAAGGACTGTTTTCCAAAATATCCAAAGAACTCTTAAAACTCAATAATAAGAACAATTAGGATGCAAATGACCTGATTAAAAAATGGGCCAAAAACCTTGACACCTCCCCAAAGATATACAGATGGCAAATAAGCATATGAAAAAATACTCATTATATGTCATCAGGAAAATGCCAATTAAAATAATAAGAGAATAACAACATACACATATTAAAAGAGCCAAAATCCAGAGTCCTGAGAACAGTGAGAGGATGGCGAGGATATGAAGCAACAGGAACTCTCATTCATGGCTAGCAGGAATGCAAAATGGTAGAGCCACTTTAGAAGACAGTTTTGCAGTTTCTTTACAAAACAAAACAAACTCTTAACCACATGATCTAGCAATTACACTCCTTGGTACTTACCCAAAGGAGTCAAAAACTTCTGCGTACACAAAAACTTGCACACAGATGTTTATAGCAGCCTTATTCATAACTGCCAAAACTGGGACACAAACAAGATGCCCTTCAGTAGATGAATGGATAAACAAACTGTAGTATATCCAAATCATGGAATATTGTTCAGCCCTAAAAAGAAATAAGCAATCAAGCCATGAAATTACATAGAGGAAACGTAAATGCATAATTTTAAGTGAAAGAAGCCAATATGAAAAGTCTACATACTATATGAGTCCAACTATATGACATTCTGGAAAAGGCAAAATCATAGACAGAGTAAAAAGATCAGTGGTTGCCATGGTTTAGGTTGGAGGGAGGGATGAATTGGCAGGGTACTGAGGATGTTTAAGGCAGTAAAACTATTCTGCATGACAGATACTATAATGGTGGATACATGTCGTTCTTCATTTGTCCAAACCCATAGAATTTGTAACACCAAGAGTGAACACTAATGTAAACTATAGACTCTGGATGATAAGATGTGTCAGTGTAAGTTTATCAATTATAGCGAATTTACCATTCTGGGGAAAGATGTTGATAATGGATAGGTTATGAATGTGTAGGGGCAGAGGGTATATGGGAAACCTGTACTTTCAATTTTGTTGTGAACTTAAAACTTAAATAATAAAGTCTATTTAAAAGAAAACTTAAAGGGGCACCTGGGTGGCTCAGTCAGTTGAGGGTCTGACTTCGGCTCAGGTCATGATCTCACGGTTTGTGAGTTCAAGCCCCGCGTCAGGCTCTGTGCTGACAGCTCAGGGCCTGGAGCCTGCTTCAGATTCTGTGTCTCCCTCTCTCTCTGCCCCTCCCCACCCTTCACTCTCTTTCTCTCAAAAATAAATAAACATTAAAACAATTATTTTTAACTTAAGTGTGCATGGAGAAAATTAGTGGCATATGTAATCCTAAAGAAAAGATGATCACCAATTATTTTTTACTTTGGAATATTTAATGTGGTGACATAATTTTATGTCAAGACTTTATTGCAGGAAAAGCCTGGATTATAGCAAAAGGGGGAATTATTTTCACAAAGATTGATATAAATATTACTTATAAAAATTGTCCCAAGCTTTTTGAAAGACAATCATTCTTAAAGTGTTGATTCTGGGTTTGAGAGAATATTATGCATACATTATTGATATTGCCCCAATGGTGACCACCCAAGCATAGCCACTGACCAAAGTAAGTTAGGCAAAGGATGAGGACAAAGTTGAAGAGTCAAAGAGCTGCTACCCCAGATCCATATGTAGGACACAGCTCCACAGGAAGCATGACAATGTGAAGTTACTGAAGATCTGAAGATCTTCCCTCTTTTTTTCAAAATCATAAAGAAATGTCCATTTCTGTCTACTATAAATCTTAGTCCTAAGAATCTCATAGCACACATAAGCTTAGCATAACTACATAACTACAAAATGCAATAATTTATACCAAAGTGTATCCAAAATAAATAAACATGTCAGTGCAAAAGGGAACAACATAGAACTCTATAGATTTTTAAGAATAAATGTGGCTTTGTAAAATACATATACAGTGTCCCATCTATCCCCCAGATCTCAGCACTTGCCTTTTGACCAGAGTAGCCCAAGCAGTGACTTGTTCTGTTTCTGAAATCACAGGCTGCTGGCTATAGACTGAGGTACCTACATAACAGGCGCTCCAGCTTCCCTGTAACACCCATTGGCACGGCCTGATAGAACCTCCTCACCAGGCCTAATTGTAAACCTCTCACTCCTACCCAGTGGCTCCCCTGTTGATGTTGAGGCAAAGGATGCCACAGGAACCTGTTGGGTAATCTCATATGTATAACCTAGAAGTGTGAGAGAGTTGATGCTCTTCAGTGCTAACATTTCACCAATGGGAAAGAAAACCATTGGATAATGTTTTCCCTCTCTCTCCTACAGAACTGACAGTTCTGAGATGTAGTTCATGTGGCTGAAAAGGGAGTAGCTCAACAAATTGAGAATTGAGTCACACTTAATGGTTGCAAGCTCTATA
The DNA here is from genome assembly GCF_028749965.1 of Puma concolor. Classification (NCBI taxonomy): domain Eukaryota; kingdom Metazoa; phylum Chordata; class Mammalia; order Carnivora; family Felidae; genus Puma; species Puma concolor. The sequence continues at coordinate 30,268,364 of NC_141676.1, read as the reverse complement.
ACTCATTTTTGCATGGGCTCTTCCTCCATCTTTAATTCCCCTTATCCATTGCTTCTGCTCCTGAAATTAACCCACTAATAAAATAGCACAGAAGTCCTCTCCCTGATGCTTTGTTTCCACGCTATTCAATCAAGAAGTAATTAAATTAAAAATCTTCAGTTAAAAGATAGTTTTAAAAGAAGAACAAAGCACATTGTTTGTTTTTTATAGATAAGGACTTTATTTTATATATGTAAACTTTAAATCTAAGTTAGTTACCTATAATGTAATAATGTAATATGTAATATTACATATAATGTAATAATGATTTCAGGAATAGAATTTAGTGATTCATCACTTACATATAACACCCAGGGCTCATCCCAGCAAGTGTCCTCCTTAATGCCCCTTGCCCATTTAGCCCATCTCCCCACCCAACACCCCTCCAGAAACCCTCAGTTTGTTCCCTGTATTTAAGAGTCTCTTATGGTTTGCTTCCCTCTCTGTTTTTATATTATTTTTACTTCCCTTACCTTATGTCATCTGTTTTGTATCGTACATTCCACATATGAGTGAAGGCATATGATATTGTCTTTCTCTGACTGGCTTATTTTGCTTAGCATAATACACTCTAGCCCCATACACATTGTTGCAAATGGCAAGATTTCATTCTTTTTCATTGCCGAGTAATATTCCATTGTATAAATATATACCACATCTTCTTTATCCATTCATCAGTCAATGGAGATTTGGCTCTTTCCATACTTTGGCTATTGTCAATGGTGCTGCTATAAACATTGGGGTGCATGTGCCCCTTCGAAACAGCACTCCTGTGTCCTTGGGATAAATACCTATTAGTGCAATTACTGGGTCATAGGGTAGTTCTATTTTTAATTTTTCATGTGTCTGTTAGCCATCTGGATGTCTTCTTTGGTAAAGTGTCTATTCATGTCTTTTGCCCATTTCTTCACTGGGTTATTTGTTTTTTGGGTGTTGAGTTTGATAAGTTCTTTATAGATTTTGGATACTAACCCTTTGTATGTTTGAAAAATTAAAAATATATTCCCAAATAAATTATGGGATAAAGGGACATCACCATTAACACTATAAAATATTTAGAACTGGGGCGCCTGGGTGGCGCAGTCGGTTGGGCGTCCGACTTCAGCCAGGTCACGATCTCGCACTCCGTGAGTTCGAGCCCCGCGTCGGGCTCTGGGCTGATGGCTCAGAGCCTGGAGCCTGTTTCAGATTCTGTGTCTCCCTCTCTCTCTGCCCCTCCCCCGTTCATGCTCTGTCTCTCTCTGTCCCAAAAATAAATAAACGTTGAAAAAAAAGATCTTCTTTAAAATATTTAGAACTAAACAACAATAAAAATACTACACATTAGTGTGCTGGTAAACATTTTAACAATCAACTTTCTTGGAGGGGGGGGGACCCAAAAAACAAAAAGCTGACTTCTAGAGCTTGCCTATTTCTACAGTGTAAATACTCCCATCATGGCTAATTTCAAGGTACAAGATATAAATGTGGAGTTGGGAAGAGATGCATGCAATCAGCTCTTGTGAGTACTATGAGTCAACTGCAGCATATCATTGATACTATATGTCAAAATCTGTGGGATGAGTCAAAGCTTTACTTAAAGGGAAATTCAGAGCTTTAAATACACTTACTAACATTAAGAATGATATAAAATAATACATTTAAGCATTCAATTTAAGAGACTAGAAGTAAAACACAATAAATTTAAATAAAGCAAAAATCCATGAATTAAAAACATTAGGAATTAAAAAGAAAGTATTATAAAACAGTACAGAATTTTAATAATTGTAAGCAATAGTATGATTTATGCCACCAATGAAAATTTACCAGAAATTATACCACCAAATACGAAAATCTACCAGATAATTTTCTAGATATAAATTACAAAAAATATTTAAGACGCTAGCAAAATCTGAAAAAAAAACAACTTTAAAAATTGAATTAGTAAGCAAATGTCTCCTCCTTCCACACAGATACTTGATCCAATACTTTTACAGGGTAGTTTTTATAAGCCTGTAAAGAATAGATTACATAGATATGGATTTTCATTCATAAGATGATAGTTGGCTATCAAACTGCAGCACACATTATTTTAATGGATAATCTCATTTTAAGGTCAACATATTAACAATCTTAATTCCATATATAATCTTAATTCCCTTCTCCATATAACAGGATATTCACAGGTTCTGGGGATTAACACATGAACATATTTGAAGGCCATTCTTCTGCTTACTTCACTCTTCTACATCGTTTGTTAAATTTCCTCCTACAAACCTTCTAGAATTTGTTGTTTTTAGATAAATGTTTTCTATAACATTTTCTAATTGTTACTGATAGCAGACAGAAAACCTGTTGGTTTTGACTTATAGTACTCTGAAGGCCCTGGCAACTTGAGGTCCTTTATTTTTCTTGTATTTTAGAAAATTCTCAGTAACTTTTTCAGAGACTGAGATTAAATTCTGCCCCAAATACAATGTAAAGTTTATTGTAGTTACAATCAAAGTTACAATAAAATTTTTCAAAGAATTTCATAAGCTGATTTGTGGAAGAGAAAATAGTCAAAAGTATAGTAACTTTTATAGTAATAGTCAAAAGTAATAGAAGGGTAATTTTAAAAAAACAAAGGAGAAAGGACAGAGTGAGGTACTTGCCCTACCAAATATCAAGACTTATTATAAAAGTAGACTAATTGAGAGAATGTAGATTTGACATAGAGCCTAAAATATTAAATAATGGAGTAGAAAATAGAAGTCAAAAAAAAGAGGCTCACATATATGAAAACTTGATATACGACAGAGATGGCATTATATAACCTAGTGTGAATAAATATATCATCAGGATAATAAATTTGCTAAAACATCATGACTTTTCATATGGAAAAAAATTGGTCCTATATAGTACATCACAAATTTCATATAGGTAAAAGATCTAAATATTATTATAGCAAAACCTTAACAGAGAAAATATAGAATGTCTTTATGGCCTTAGAGAAAATAAGACATGCACAGGAGAAGGTATTTGCAATGCAAGGATTAGTATACAGAATATATGAAGAACTACAATTCAAGAATAAAAGATAAAATATCTCACAGTAGAAAAATAGGTAAAATATACAGACAATTTGAAGAGAAAAATGGTCAATGGGCCAAAAATATATGAAAATAAGTTCACTTTACAAACAATGAGAGAAATGTAATTTTTTTAAACATGAAAACTACTGTAATACTATTTTACACCCATTATATTGTCAAAATATAAAAGATTTTACCCTTTATGTTACAGTCTGTTCATTGGTATGAATCAAGGTCACTACTAACTGACATCTTGTCAAGGCCAATGATAATTCTCCATTATCTTCTCATTTTAATCTTTAGGACCATTTGATATGTTCATTCCTTCCTTCTTACAACATTTTCTCTGAGCTCTGTGCCTTAACGGTTACCTATTCCTTCTTTGGTCCTTTCGTTCATCCTTCCTTAACCAGGACATTGGAGAATTCCAAGTTCTGTCATCTGCCTTTCTCTACCTACCTTCTCATCTTTGATTATCTCAACCATTGACAAACTTTCAAATACTATCTACATGCTAATATTTGCCAAACCTGTATCTCTCACCTAGATCTCTTTGTTTGTACACCCAATTGCTAACTCAACATCTCACTTAACTATCTTCTGGCACACATGCTCTTCCCTCACCTCAATCTTCCTCATTTCAGTAAATGGGGCCAAGATTTTGGTCTCGGGCCAAATAAGACGCATCTTCCATTCTTGTTGTTCCTTAACACTTAAAGTCCAATCCAACACTATATTTTGTCAGATCTATTTCCAATATGTATCCTGAATCTTATTATTTCTCACAATTTCCACTCTTCCAACCTCACAACATTCGTAATCCATGCAAATCAATTTCTGCCTGGATATTTCAGCAGCTTCCTAAGTAGTTTCTTATTCTCCTACAGCCCTCCTCCACACAGGAGTCAGCATTCACCTCCAAGATTAAAATTCCCCAATATCTTTCAAAAGTAAACTACAAAATCCTTATCATGCTTCATAAAACTCTCCATGATCTCCCCCTCAGTCATAATCAAGCCATGATGACCTTCTTTCTTTAGTCCCTCAAATGTACCACTGTTTCTTATTTCAGGATCTTTGTATTGCTTTTGCTACTTACAAAACTCTCCCACCATATGTTCACATGAATGGATCTTTCCCATCATTCAGAGCACCACTCGAATATCACTTCTTTCAGGGTTGCCTTATCAACAAAAATCAACCCCTTACTGAAGCAATATCCTACTTCATGTCTCTGATAGCAAGTACCTGAAATTAACAATACCTAAAATTGTCTTGTTTATTCATTTGCATATGTTTTATTTTCTGCCTTCCTCCTCTTTAAGCCCTTTAAGGCAAGAACTTGGTCTTGTATGCCTCTAAATTCCACAATTCCTGGTATGTTTGGCAGATAGTAGGTACTCAAATAAATACATACCATCAAATGTGAAATTTAAAGTGTTAGGGAAACGTCATGTTCAAATGGATACTTGGAGAATCAGAACTTGGATTTAAACAAGTAGTAATTGCAGAAATACAAAATCTTCAGCCTGTGGCATGGAGGTAGGTGTAAACAATATTGTTCTCTCAGAAAACATACTTGGGAGGGAAAAAGGCAGAAATTTTTAAAAAGGAGAACACAGGTGAATGGTCTGAGAGAAGTAAAACCAGAGAGTTCACAAGAGCCAGATGGCTTTCCAAAGTAATTAAATACTGGCAAATATTACAGAAAAATTAAGGAGGATGGAAAAAAACCCTGTGGATTTAATAAGTAAGGGGTATTATTACCCTTTTCAACATTTAGAGAATTACTTGTATTAAAAACATTAAAGAATAAACTTAGATGAAATCTAAAGTCCTAGAACATCTATAATGTGTGGTTGAAGTATTTAGAGGGGCAGTCATTGCACAGTGGGTCTCAGTCAGAGACAAACTGACTGAGACAAAAGTCAGTCTAATTGTGGCAAAAGTCAGTTAAGGGGTTGAACAATGACTTCATGGTGAAAAACTTAAGACAGAGAATAAAAATTCCTCTTCTGAGTTCTTTAGCAATATGAAATAACACTGGGAAGGTTTGTCAAGGGAATAGAAGAGTTGTGGAAGGATTCCTGCTAGGATAGAGGAATAAGCATAAATGGAGAGAAACCAATGTATAGTAAAGTTCAGGGAAGAGGGAAGGTCCACCAGAGATAATACGATGGGATTGGACCAGAGCAAAGAAAAACAAATGAGGGTTAAGCCTAGCAATGAGGGACTAGCCTAGCCTAGTTCTTCCTCCTTTCACTTTTATTATTAATCAGTGAGCAAACATAAATGTCTACCAGTGTCTGTCACACTGGAGGTGCTCAATAAATCTTAGTCTATCCTCACATCCATGCCCATATTTTTCTCACCAGAATTCAATCATCCTTCAAGTGTATGTGAAAATTTTGTGTGCCAGTTCCTCAGGCTGCTGGAACCCCCTGGATTTCTCAGCTTTTCTTTTCTTTTCTAATTTTAATTTGATTTTTAAGTAAACTCTATGCCCGTGTGAGACTTGAACTCATGACCGAGATCAAGAGTCATATAGTCTACAGACTGAGACAGCCAGGCACCCCTTTCAGCTTTCCTTGAATGATCCAAGTCAGGGCCCTTCCTGGCAAAGAGAAGGTAATTCTTCAGTAGTAAATCCTTGTATATGGCTGGAGACACCATCCCACTTATCACCAATCATTTCCATTCCTAAGAAGTACTACCTTCCTGTATGAGGCTCCAGGTAAATACTAAAGAACCATAGCATTTACTGAGCTCCTACTATGGAGTTCAGAATGGGCCCACCACTATTCCCAGCCTTTTGTTGTATTAATTATAATGATTAATTATGTTAATCATTAACACTCACAGAACCCTATAGATATTCTCATTCAGATTGTAAGAATCCCCAGGCATAGAGGTTATCTTATTCAGTCTCACAGTAAGAGACAGGGAGGGGATTTGAAGCCAGGAGGTCTGACTCTTACCTCTGGATACTACTGCCTTCCTGAGCCATGAAAGGATAAATATCTCTATTGCCTTGGAGTCTGTTCCTTTGCCATAAGCAGACAAGTTGCATATATATTCTCAAGAAGGCTATTTATCAAGGGCTACTTCTGAAAACATTTATGAATTTAAACTCTAGACAAAGTAGTTTTTCTTATTTATAGATGATCATCCTCCATGACTCCACATGCATATTCAAGAATCCATTTTCATCAGTCAGACTGAGCTGGGGAATCAGAGCTAGATTGCCCTCACATGCTTAAGCTTTTGTATTTTTCACAGGACATACAAACTATCCTAACAATAAATGTGTAATAATAATTATTATAATGAAGGTTGTATGATGTCTTGACTTGCTAGACTATGATTTAATCATTTTTCTCTTTATTAGAGACCATCTATGTTAATAAGAAACAAATATTTATATGCACACAATTGTATCCCCAAAATCAGTGGCTATAATCCACATTGGCTGCTGCCTGAGTTGTTTTTTTAATTATTTCCCCTATTTCCCCATACCACCTCCACTGTTTTAAGTTGTGAGGCTTTGGGATTTGAGAGTTCATTTCAATATGAGATAAATCAAACGTGCTTCCTGGATCAAGATTAGATGAGTTAATTACATACAGACATGCCTAGGTACTTTGTTCTCTAATCAGAAAAAAACCAAATGGAATAATCGCTTTCAATACTTTGAAGACCTCTGACATACAAGCTATCAATGGTGCAGTTTTCCTTTTTTGCATTTTCTGCTACAAGAATTCATAATGTAGAGCCTATATGCAGTCGTACTTAAAATTCAATATAAGCTGTTAGGGAATACCTAACCTTTCAGAATAATTCATTTATGAGCTTTAAGGAAAAGCTAAGCACAGTTGTTACATTTTTTTAACGTTTATTTATTTTTAAGAGAGAAAGAGAGAGCATAAGCAGGGGAGGGGCAGAGACAGAGGGAGAGAGAATCTGAAGCAGGCTCAGGCTCTGAGCTGTCAGCACAGAGCCCAATGCGGGGCTTGACTCCATGAACTGACAGATCATGACCTGAGCTGAAGTCAGACGCTCAACCAACTGAGCCACCCGGACGCCCGTAGTTGATATTTTTTAAAGTTCTACACCGCAAATAAATGAATTAGTTTTTATGAAAGGGAAGTATGGGCTTTTATACTACTAGCATAACTACAAAAATAAATTCCATATAAATTAAAGATTGAAAAGTAAAAAAATAAAATAATAGGAGAAAAATATTCTTTTTTTTTCCTTGTTGAAGTTTTTGTTTAAATTCTAGTTAGTTAACATATTAGTTTCAGGTGTAGAATTTACTGATTCATCACTTACATATAACATCCAGTGCTCATCACAAGTGCCCTCCTTAATACCCATCACCTGTTTAACCCATCCCTGACCCCCGGGCCATGTCCCCTCCAGTAACCCTCAGTTGTTCTCTATAGTTTGTTCTGTACAGTTCTCTCAGTTTGTTCTCTACAGTTTGTCTCTTTTTCTTTTTTCCCCCTATGTTCATCTGTTTTGTTTCTTAAATTCCACATTACAAGTGAAATCATTATGGTATTTGTCTTTCTCTGACTTATTTTGCTTAGCATAATAGTCTCTGTCTCCACCCATGTCATTGCAAATGGCAAGACTTCATTCTTTCTATGGCTGTGTAGTATTACACACACACACACACACACACACACACACACACATATATATATATGTATATACGTATATATATATGTATATATGTATATATATATATGTATATATATATATATATATATATATATATATATATATATATACCCACCCCATCTTCTTTATCCATTCGCCAATTGATGGACATTGGGCTGTCTCCATAATTTGGCTATTGTTGATAAGGGTGCATGTATCCCTGTGAACCAGTATTTTTTGTATTCTTTAGGTAAATACCCAGTAGTGCAATTGCTGGATCAGAGGGTAGGTATATTTTTAACTTTTTGAGGAACCCACACTATTTTCAAGAGTGGCTGCACCACTTTGCATTCCCACCAGTGTAAGATCCTGTTTCTTACATCTTAAAGAGAAAGGGATCCTCTTTCTCTGCACCCTTGCCAACACCCTTGTTTCCTGTGCTGTTCATTTTAGCCATTCTGACTAGTATGAGATGATATTTCATTGTAGCTTTTATTTGTATTTCCTTGATCAGTGATGTTGAGAATCTTTTCATGTGTCTGTTGGCCATCTGTATGTCTTCTGTGGAAAAATGTCTATTCATGTCTTCTGCCCATTTTTAAACTGGATTATTTGTTTTTTAGATGTTGAGTTTGATAAATTCTTTATCCATTTTGAATACTAAACCCCTCATCAGATATGTCATTTTCAAACATCTTCTCTCATTACAAAGGATGCCTTTTAGTTTTGTTGATTGTTTCTGTGCAGAAGCTTTTTATCTTGATGAAGTCCCAATAGTTTAGTTTTGTTTTTGTTTCCCTTGTCTCAAGAGACATACCTAGTCAAAAGTTGCTCTGGCTGGTGTCAGTGAAGTTACTGCCTGTGTTCTCTTCTAGGATTTTGATGGTTTTGAGGTCTCATATTTAGGTCTTTCATCCATTTTGAATTTATGTTTGTGTATGGGTAAGAAAGTTGTCCAGGTTCATTCTTTTGCATGTTGGTGTCCAGTTTTCCCAACACCATTTGTGGAAAAGACCGTGTTTTTTCCATTGGATATTCTCTCCTGCTTTGTCAAAGATGATTTGACCATATAGTTGTAGGGTCATTTACGATTTTTCTATTCGTTCCATTGATCTATGTCTCTGTTTTTGTGCCAGTACTATACTGTCTTGATCACTACAGCTTTGTTTTTTTTGTTTTGTTTTGTTTTTAATTTTTTTTTAATTTTTTTTAATTTATATATGAAATTTATTGTCAAATTGGTTTCCATACAACACCCAGTGCTCATCCCAAAAGGTGCCCTCCTCAATACCCATCACCCACCCTCTCCTCCCTCCCACCCCCCATCAACCCTTAGTTTGTTCTCAGTTCTCAACAGTCTCTTATGCTTTGGCTCTCTCCCACTCTAACCTCTTTTTTTTTTTTTTCCTTCCCCTCCCCCATGGGTTCCTGTTAAGTTTCTCAGGATCCATATAAGAGCGAAACCATATGGTATCTGTCTTTCTCTGTATGGCTTATTTCACTTAGCATCACACTCTCCAGTTCCATCCACGTTGCTACAAAAGGCCATATTTCATTTTTTCTCATTGCCATGTAGTATTCCATTGTGTATATAAACCACAATTTCTTTATCCACTCATCAGTTGATGGACATTTAGGCTCTTTCCATAATTTGGCTATTGTTGAGAGTGCTGCTATGAACATTGGGGTACAAGTGCCCCTATGCATCAGTACTCCTGTGTCCCTTGGATAAATTCCTAGCAGTGCTATTGCTGGGTCATAGGGTAGGTCTATTTTTAATTTTCTGAGGAACCTCCACACTGCTTTCCAGAGCGGTTGCACCAATTTGCATTCCCACCAACAGTGCAAGAGGGTTCCCATTTCTCCACATCCTCTCCAGCATCTATAGTCTCCTGATTTGTTCATTTTGGCCACTTTGACTGGCGTGAGGTGATACCTGAGTGTGGTTTTGATTTGTATTTCCCTGATAAGGAGCGACGCTGAACATCTTTTCATGTGCCTGTTGGCCATCCGGATGTCTTCTTTAGAGAAGTGTCTATTCATGTTTTCTGCCCATTTCTTCACTGGGTTATTTGCTTTTCGGGTGTGGAGTTTGGTGAGCTCTTTATAGATTTCGGATACTAGCCCTTTGTCCGATATGTCATTTGCAAATATCTTTTCCCATTCCGTTGGTTGCCTTTTAGTTTTGTTGGTTGTTTCCTTTGCTGTCCAGAAGCTGTTTATCTTCATAAGGTCCCAGTAATTCCCTTTTGCTTTTAATTCCCTTGCCTTTGGGGATGTGTCGAGTAAGAGATTGCTACGGCTGAGGTCAGAGAGGTCTTTTCCTGCTTTCTCCTCTAAGGTTTTGATGATTTCCTGTCTCACATTCAGGTCCTTTATCCATTTTGAGTTTATTTTTGTGAATGGTGTGAGAAACTGGTCTAGTTTCAACCTTCTGCATGTTGCTGTCCAGTTCTCCCAGCACCATTTGTTAAAGAGACTGTCTTTTTTCCATTGGATGTTCTTTCCTGCTTTGTCAAAGATGAGTTGGCCATACGTTTGTGGGTCTAGTTCTGGGGTTTCTATTCTATTCCATTGGTCTATGTGTCTGTTTTTGTGCCAATACCATGCTGTCTTGATGATGACAGCTTTGTAGTAGAGGCTAAAGTCTGGGATTGTGATGCCTCCTGCTTTGGTCTTCTTCTTCAAAATTACTTTGGCTATTCGGGGCCTTTTGTGGTTCCATATGAATTTTAGAATCGCTTGTTCTAGTTTCGAGAAGAATGCTGGTGCAATTTTGATTGGGATTGCATTGAATGTGTAGATAGCTTTGGGTAGTATTGACATTTTGACAATATTTATTCTTCCTATCCATGAGCAGGGAATGTCTTTCCATTTCTTTAAATCTTCTTCAATTACCTTCATAAGCTTTCTATAGTTTTCAGCATACAGATCCTTTACATCTTTGGTTAGATTTATTCCTAGGTATTTTATGCTTCTTGGTGCAATTGTGAATGGGATCAGTTTCTTTATTTGTCTTTCTGTTGCTTCATTGTTAGTGTATAAGAATGCAACTGATTTCTGTACATTGATTTTGTATTCTGCAACTTTGCTGAATTCATGTATCAGTTCTAGCAGACTTTTGGTGGAGTCTATCGGATTTTCCATGTATAATATCATGTCATCTGCAAAAAGCGAAAGCTTGACTTCATCTTTGCCAGTTTTGATGCCTTTGATTTCCTTTTGTTGTCTGATTGCTGATGCTAGAACTTCCAGCACTATGTTAAACAACAGCGGTGAGAGTGGGCATCCCTGTCGTGTTCCTGATCTCAGGGAAAAAGCTCTCAGTTTTTCCCCGTTGAGGATGATGTTAGCTGTGGGCTTTTCATAAATGGCTTTTATGATCTTTAAATATGTTCCTTCTATCCCGACTTTCTCAAGGGTTTTTATTAAGAAAGGGTGCTGGATTTTGTCAAAGGACTTTTCTGCATCGATTGACAGGATCATATGGTTCTTCTCTTTTTTTTGTTAATGTGATGTATCACGTGGATTGATTTGCGAATGTTGAACCAGCCCTGCATCCCAGGAATGAATCCCACTTGATCATGGTGAATAATTCTTTTTATATGCCGTTGAATTCGATTTGCTAGTATCTTATTGAGAATTTTTGCATCCATATTCATCAGGGATATTGGCCTGTAGTTCTCTTTTTTTACTGGGTCTCTGTCTGGTTTAGGAATCAAAGTAATACTGGCTTCATAGAATGAGTCTGGAAGTTTTCCTTCCCTTTCTATTTCTTGGAATAGCTTGAGAAGGATAGGTATTATCTCTGCTTTAAACGTCTGGTAGAACTCCCCTGGGAAGCCATCTGGTCCTGGACTCTTATTTGTTGGGAGATTTTTGATAACCGATTCAATTTCTTCGCTGGTGATGGGTCTGTTCAAGCTTTCTATTTCCTCCTGATTGAGTTTTGGAAGAGTGTGGGTGTTCAGGAATTTGTTCATTTCTTCCAGGTTGTCCAATTTGTTGGCATATAATTTTTCATAGTATTCCCTGATAATTGTTTGTATCTCTGAGGGATTGGTTGTAATAATTCCATTTTCATTCATGATTTTTATCTATTTGGGTCATCTCCCTTTTCTTTTTGAGAAGCCTGGCTAGAGGTTTGTCAATTTTGTTTATTTTTTCAAAAAACCAACTCTTGGTTTCGTTGATCTGCTCTACAGTTTTTTTAGATTCTATATTGTTTATTTCTGCTCTGATCTTTATTATTTCTCTTCTTCTGCTGGGTTTAGGCTGCCTTTGCTGTTCTGCTTCTAGTTCCTTTAGGTGTGCTGTTAGATTTTGTATTTGGGATTTTTCTTGTTTCTTGAGATAGGCCTGGATTGCAATGTATTTTCCTCTCAGGACTACCTTCGCTGCGTCCCAAAGCGTTTGGATTATTGTATTTTCATTTTCGTTTGTTTCCATATATTTTTAAATTTCTTCTCTAATTGCCTGGTTGACCCACTCATTCGTTAGTAGGGTGTTCTTTAACCTCCATGCTTTTGGAGGTTTTCCAGACTTTTTTCTGTGGTTGATTTCAAGCTTCATAGCATTGTGGTCTGAAAGTATGCATGGTATGATTTCAATTCTTGTAAACTTATGTAGGGCTGTTTTGTGACCCAGTATATGATCTATCTTGGAGAATGTTCCATGTGCACTCGAGAAGAAAGTATATTCTGTTGCTTTGGGATGCAGAGTTCTAAATATATCTGTCAAGTCCATCTGATCCAATGTCTCATTCAGGGCCCTTGTTTCTTTATTGACCGTGTGTCTAGATGATGTATCCATTTCTGTAAGTGGGGTGTTAAAGTCCCCTGCAATTACCACATTCTTCTCAATAAGGTTGCTTATGTTTATGAGTAATTGTTTTATATATTTGGGCGCTCCGGTATTCGGCGCATAGACATTTATAATTGTTAGCTCTTCCTGATGGATAGACCCTGTCACTATTATATAATGTCCTTCTTCATCTCTTGTTACAGCCTTTAATTTAAAGTCTAGTTTGTCTGATATAAGTATGGCTACTCCAGCTTTCTTTTGGCTTCCAGTAGCATGATAAATAGTTCTCCATCCCCTCACTCTCAATCTACAGGTGTCCTCAGGTCTAAAATGAATCTCTTGTAGACAGCAAATAGATGGGTCTTGTTTTTTTATCCATTCTGATACCCTATGTCTTTTGGTTGGCGCATTTAATCCATTTACATTCAGTGTTATTATAGAAAGATACGGGTTTAGAGTCATTGTGATGTCTGTATGTTTTATGCTTGTAGTGATGTCTCTGGTACTTTGTCTCACAGGGTCCCCCTTAGGATCTCTTGGAGGGCTGGTTTAGTGGTGACAAATTCCTTCAGTTTTTGTTTGTTTGGGAAGACCTTTATCTCTCCTTCTATTCTAAATGACAGCTTTGCTGGATAAAGGATTCTCGGCTGCATATTTTTTCTGTCTAGCACACTGAAAATCTCGTGCCAATTCTTTCTGGCCTGCCAAGTTTCAAAAGAGAGATCAGTCACGAGTCTTATAGGTCTCCCTTTATATGTGAGGGCACGTTTACCCCTTGCTGCTTTCAGAATTTTCTCTTTATCCTTGTATTTTGCCAGTTTCACTATGATATGTCGTGCAGAAGATCGATTCAAGTTACGTCTGAAGGGAGTTCTCTGTGCCTCTTGGATTTCAATGCCTTTTTCCTTCCCCAGTTCAGGGAATTTCTCAGCTATAATTTCTTCAAGTACCCTTTCAGCACCTTTCCCTCCCTCTTCCTCCTCTGGGATACCAATTATGTGTATATTATTTCTTTTTAGTGTATCACTTAGTTCTCTAATTTTCCCCTCATACTCCTGGATTTTTTTTATCTCTCTTTTTCTCAGCTTCCTCTTTTTCCATAACTTTATCTTCTAGTTCACCTATTCTCTCCTCTGCCTCTTCAATCCGAGCCGTGGTGGTTTCCATTTTGTTATGCATTTCGTTTAAAGCGTTTTTCAGCTCCTCCTGACTGTTCCTTAGTCCCTTGATCTCTGTAGCAAGAGATTCTCTGCTGTCAGCTATACTGTTTTCAAGCCCAGCGATTAATTTTATGACTATTATTCTAAATTCACTTTCTGTTATATTATTTAAATCCTTTTTGATCAGCTCATTAGCTGTTGTTATTTCCTGGAGATTCTTCTGAGGGGCATTCTTCCGCTTGGTCATTTTGGATAGTCCCTGGCGTGGTGAGGACCTGCAGGGCACTTCCCCTGTGCTGTGGTGTATAACTGGAGTTGGTGGGCGGAGCCGCAGTCAGACCTGATGTCTGCCCCCAGCCCACTGCTGTGTCCACAGTCAGACTGGTGTGTGCCTTCTCTTCCCCTCTCCTAGGGGCGGGATTCACTGTGGGGTGGGGCGTCTGGGCTACTTGTACACTGCCAGGCTTGTGATGCTGGGGATCTGGCGTCTTAGCTGGGGTGGGTAGGCAAGGTGTACAGGGGCAGGAGGGGCAGGCTTAGCTTGCTTCTCCTTAGGTGATCCACTTCAGGAGGGGCCCTGTGGCAGCAGGAGGGAGTCAGATCCGCTGCCAGAGGTTTGGCTCCGCAGAAGTGCAGAGTTGCGTGTTTGCTCGGAGCGAGCAAGTTCCCTGGCAGGAACTGGTTCTCTTTGGGATTTTGGCTGGGGGATGGGCGGGGGAGATGGCGCTGGCGAGCGCCTTTGTTCCCCACCAAACTGAGCTCTGTCGTCAGGGGGCTCAGCAGCTCTCCCTCCCTTTGTCCTCCAGCCTTCCTGCTTTCGGAGCAGAGCTGTTAACTTATGACCTCCCAGACGCTAAGTCGCGCTTGCTGTCGGAACACAGTCCGTCCGGCCCCTCCGCTTTTGCCAGCCAGACTGGGGGGCTCTGCTTGGCCGGCGAGCCGCCCCTCCGCCCCGGCTCCCTCCCGCCAGTCCGTGGAGCGCGCACCGCCTTGCAGCCCTTCCTACCCTCTTCTGTGGGCCTCTCGTCTGTGCTTGGCTCCGGCGACTCCGTTCTGCTAATCCTCTGGCGGTTTTCTGGGTTATTTAGGCAGGTGTAGGTGGAATCTAAGTGATCAGCAGGACGCGCGGTGAGCCCAGCGTCCTCCTACGACGCCATCTTCCCTCTCCCTTGATCACTACAGCTTTGTAATATAACTTGAAATCCAGAATCGTGATGCTTCCAGCTTTGCTTTGTTTTTTCAAGATTGCTTTGGCTATTCAGGGCCTTTCATGGTCCACACAAAATTTTAGGATTTTTTATTCTAGCTCTGTGAAGAATGCTAGTGATATTTTGATAGGGATTGCATGAATGTGTAGATTGCTTCAGGCAGAATAGACATTTTAACAATATTTGTTCTTCCAATCCATGAGCATAGGATGTCTTTCCATTTCTTTGTATCATCTTCAATTTCTTTCATCAGTGTTTCACAGTTTTCAGAGTACAGGTCTTTCACCTCTTTAGTTAAGTTCATTCCTAGATATCTTATTATTTTGGTGTAATTGTAAATGGAATTGATTCTTTGATTTCTCTTTCTACTTCTAATAAGAGTATAGGAGTATAGAAATGTAACAGATTTCTTTAAATTGACTGTATACTGTGACTTTACCAAATGTGTGTATCAGTTCTAGCAATTTTTTGGCAGAATCTTTTGGGTTTTCTTGTAGAATATTATGTCACCTGCAAATAGTGAAAGTTTGACTTCTTCCTTGCCAATTTGGATGCCTTTTATTTCTTTTTCTTGTCTGATTGCTGTGGCTAGGACTTCTGGTACTGCATTATATGACAGTACTGAGAGTAGACATCCCATAGAGGAAAACTAGAGAAAAATATTCTTATACTCTTAGAATGCAAAAATCTTGCTTAGCATGATACAAAAACAAGAAACTATTCTTTGAAAAATGACAGTGGCAGCTCCTGGGTGGCTCAGTCGGTTAAGCCTCTGACACTTGATCTTGGCTCAGGTCTTGATCTCAGGGTTGTGAGTTCAAGCCCTGTGCTAAAGAAAAGCAACAGCTGAGATTGGTATGATGAGCACTGGGTGTTTGTTATATGTAAGTGATGAATCACTAAACTGTACTCCTGAAACCAATATTACACTGTATGTTAACTAACTAGAATTTAGATTAAAAACTGGAAGAAAAAAAGTGACAGCTGATTAAATAGAAATTTAACTACTATATGCCAAAGGACACTAGAAAATCTAAAAGATAAATGATAAACAGGGAGAAATGTATTACATTTCTAAATGACAGATTATTTAAATACACTTAATCCATAAAGAATGTTCATTCACAACTCAAAAAGAGAAGATGAACATAGTTAATTGGGCAAGATTATGAAGGGGCAAATTACAAAAGAAATACAAGTGACCAATAAACATATAGAAATATATTTAATTTCATTTAATAATCAGTCAACAGATTCTTTAAGTGAGATAATTTCTTAATCCATCAGGCTGACACACGTGAATAGAAGTGAGAATGTAGGGAATGGAATATTAATTCATCTATTATACAAAGGCGTAAACCTTCTATTTATTAGGTAATATCTTTGGAAAAATTAAATGTGGATATTCTTTGATGCAGTAATTCTAATTCTAGGAGTTCGTACTAGTATGGCTAGAATGGTGCCTCCTCCACCCCCTGCTCTCTATCTCTCTCCCCTTCCAGCCCCTTAGCTGTGATGTTTCTTTTCTGCCAGGGCAGTGATTTGCTGTCCTTCAGGGAAAGCATGCCGTTCTTTGGTCATTTCACCCCAGGCAGAGTGATAAATTTAATTCAGGGGCTATTTTAGCCTCATGTTAAAACCGTCTTTTCAGGGGCACCTGGGTGGCTCAGTCAGCTCAGGTCATGATCTCAAGGTTCATGGGTTCAAGCCCTACATTGGGCTCTGTGCTGACAGCTCCAAGCCTGGAGCCTGCTTTGGTTTCTGTGTCTCCTTCTCTCTGCCCCTCCCCCACTTGCCCTCTGTCACTCTGTCTCTCAAAAATAAACATTTTTTTTAAAAAGTGTTCTCAAATTTAGCCTAATCAATAGTAAAATAGTGACTGTATTTTAATTCCTGCCTAGCTCCTGGGTCTATTTATCAAATTATCTATTTAGCAACATCTAAAGGAGGAGTTATTAGCTCCCCCAAACCAAACATAATAGAATACGTATACATATGGACATGGAAAGTGGTCATGTACTGATGTGGAAAGAGGCCTATGGTATGGTAAATAATAAAACAAATTACAGAATATAATATGAATATGCCTAAAAATGTTATTAACAGCAGTTATGTCTGGGGAATGGTTTTGATTAGGAGACTTTCATTTCATACTTTATAAATTTCAGTAATCTTACAGAAGATTATTTACTCACTTATAGGACAACTGCTACATTTTAAAAAATGAATGAAAAACATTAATTCATGTGAAAAAGAAGAGCAGTCTTCATCAAAATAGGGTGACCAGGTGACCACATGGGGCCTTGATTCTTTCATTTCACTGTTGCAAACAATATGTCTCCATAATGAGAAATGTGTGCATATATAATCCCCTGACTATTAAAAATGAAGGTCATTTGCACATGGATTTACTGAGGTGAAAATCCTGGAACAATGGTTAACATTTTGACCATAAGAAACTTTGCTGATGAGACATAAAATGGTGAACAAAAATGACTAAACTTCATTTGGTCATTTTTGATGTAAAAATAGATTTTAACATTTAAATAGTAGGGTGTAATTTTACAGTTACTTTTTAAGAGTAGCATCCACTGTGCTTCACAGGGCCAGGACCCAGTGGGATTAACAGTGGGCGGGATATTGGTTAAGACTGTCAGTCTATAGGGAGGAGAGGCACCTTCTGACCACACCCTCACTGAGCATTATGCAGATCAGAGAGACCTACACAGGCTCTGATTTCCCCTAAGGATTGATGAATAAGTACAAAATAATAGGAAGTGACAGTAAACAGATGACTGAGGTCTAATTTAATGTCATTTAAAGAGACAATATACTTTAAATTGATCTTCAGAAATTACAGGTTACAAGTAAGATAACAGAAATGTGTTTTTATCATTTTAGCTCACTAATATAAATTTCCTTGTGAAGGAAAGGAGATTATTGGCTATATAATGTTGTTAAATTTAAAAAATATGTTAATTTAGGTAATTTGTTTCTTACCTTTAGTAATTTTACTAATACAAGAAATAAAGTATTATAAACACATAGGCAATTATATATAAAGATGCAAGTTTATATATATAATTTTAAATATTCATGTCATATAAATAGAAGTTAAACAAGAGGCTTTAATAGTTATATATTTAACTGATGAATATGCAATGAATATGGATAAATTCTTTCATCAAATCCATGTCCAAAATAGGGTTAAAAATACCACATTAAAAAAAAATTTGTCTAAAGCAAATTCAAACCTGTCCAAACAAGTAAAATATAAATTTTGTTCAATACTAGTGATCTAGAGATTATGTTGCATGTGTATATAGATATGATATATACACTTATGTGTGTGTGTGTGTGTGTGTGTGTGTGTGTGTGTGTGTGTACTCATGAAATCCCCAATTAGCCAAAATATTTTGATCTGTTTTTTAGGTGCCATTTTAAACTTGTCAGCCACTTCTCCACCTATCAATGGAGGTAGCAAATCTCCGTAGAGCAAGCCCTTTTCTGTTGTGGAAAGCTCTGGAATCGCCCTTGTTAGTCTCATAAACATAAGGGAAGAAGACAGTTACTGCTTCAGGAGAAGGGTGTCACACAGTCCTATCTGTGTCTTAACAAAACTACCTATCCCATACTTCTGTGCAGAGCGAACGAGGAGCATCCAGGGCAGACTTGGAATTCCTGACCCCTTCCCTTTAGAGGTATTAGCGCTGTTAGTACAGCTTCACTAATGCAATGAGATGGTCCCGACTGAGATGTGTTAATGGGACAGGACACCAAGAAACTTCAAAAGAGAAGAATACCAGGGAAACACTGGACTTCCTACTAATCCAGACATAAAGAAGTTATAACTATTAATATAAATAATATGAAACAATATGAATATTATTTTCCCCTTAGGCCAGGGGTCATGGAAGATAAAAAAAAAAGGATAAATGGATGATTGATAGAGGATTAAACACACATAAATTTTCTAATGCTTCTTAATGCTTATGAAAGTTTAAAAGCAATTATTTATTTATAGTATACAAAAATCTTGAGGTGAATCTTTATTGTGAAAGTCTGTAACACTTGAACTCAGATCACACAGAATCCATAATGTGTTGCGATACTCCTCTGCACCCTTGAGAACTCAGCTGCAGTTGTGGATAGTATCTGTTTGTAAAAGAGGCAGATCTACTCCCTAGAGTCCAAACTACTGAAGAACTCTAACCTGGCCATTTAACCCACTGCAGACCTCACTAGTGCAGAAATGACAAGTGGATGTCATAAAACCAAATTGTTTGGGTCAAATAGGTTAAGGCAGCTCTATGCTATAATCCCAAGGTGGGCGCTTCATGTTTCATGCAGCAGAAACCCCTCCAGCTGCCCCAGCACTCATCTCATAGATAAGCCCAGAGAGTGCCTTCAGTGCTAACCACTCAGACGTAGCTGTCCCAAGTGGACAGAGGTGGTATGTGGCCTTTAGTTTTGAAAGATATCCCCCATTTTTCCTCCCATGTGCTGATTGGTTTTCCTGTTTCTACTTTCAGAACGGCCAGAGTGGTCTTACCAAAACATAAATCAGATTGTTGTGTGCCCAGCAGAATAATTCCATTCATTCTCAGTCTTTGGTGGCTTTTGTTTCACTAAACGCCTTTAATAATAGCATAAAATTCAAAAATACATTTCTCTCAGAAACAGTATAAGTGAGGTGAGAAGAATCTTCCCTACTGGGACAAACCCCTCCTTTTCCACAACACTGAGCCTACAGCAAGATGAGGGAGAGGATAGAAAGAAGGTGGGGAGGTCGGCTCAAATGTTAACATTTCACACCAGCGTCCAAAACAAGCAACTCGCATTTCTACAAAGATAAAGATATTATGGCAAGAAAGTAGGTGATATATCCTTACTTTGGGTCTTGTGCTGATTTGCACATTTGAAAATAGGTAGGTCTATCTATGAATACAAGCTGAAATATATGAACTTCAAACGATTTTAAGTGATATAATGAAAACACAAATTTTTAGATTTTCTGATCTGGAGGGCTATAAACAACTCATGTAAATTTTGAAAAGTTATCTTAGTGAATAAAATCACAAACAGTTTGAGTATATATGTATTCAAAGGAATAACACAAAGTAGTCCATAAAAGTAATCTATCTGCCTGCTAGATATATGGTAGAAAACCAGAAGTAACTATAAGAAAAGATCCAGATGCTGTCACTAGAAACTATATCTTACATAGAAAAACCATGCACTTCTCCATGTGTCATTCCAATGATTGTACACTGAGACTACTCCATTAAAGAATTAATTTACTGTAAGAGGATACTTTAAAAATAAATAATTAAACATTTACTGTTATAAATGATTCAACATTTGATAAAATATATACAATACATGGGTTTTTTTCTAACTTTAAAAAATAAGTCACTAAGGCATTTCCACTTCATTTTTGTACAGAACAATTATTAGAAAAATATGTAAGTGGAATTCAACTAAAAAACAGTTATTTTTGTAATGTATACTCCATATTTCTGTCCACATCTTCTAACAAAGATTGTGTGTTCAACCTGCATTTATCAATTGGCTATTCTTTTTGAAAAATCAATGTTATATATTTCAAAGAAATAGCAATACAAAACGCAGACATATCTCCTCTCTAAAGTATGTTTTCACTAAATAGAGAAAGCTTTCATATTGCATTTTTGTGTTTTAGTCTTTTCCTTTAAAAAAATCAGTGATTAATATAAAGATCCTCAAAGCAGAAAATACACAAGTATAATTACAGAAAGATTATGTTTTAATTAATAAGGATATGGGAAGAGTAATAATAGCATTTCTAATGTGTACTAAAGTTCTCACAACAGCCAAAACACCAGGAAATTAATGCAATTGGTTTACACACTGGCACAAAAATACAAGATAATATAATCATCATCACGACTGTTATTCTTTTCCCCAAAAGCTTTTCTCATGATATTGTATGAGTAAATGTTTAAAGGAAAAAGATTAAAGCAATGATTTCCTTTTCAAGTCCTATTTTCTTTTCTAATTTCCAGTCAGTGCCTAAATGTAACAAAAGACTGTTTTCCTTAAACAGACATCACTTTTTTAAAGCTGTTGTCATTAAAATGCTACCTTGATTTTTATATTTCCTGACATCAGGTTATTTGGGCTATGTTTACTGCCCAGTGTCCAATGACATTTGCAGAGGGCTTCAAGAACTGAATTCTATCTTTTATTGTATCAGCACAAATATACTTTTAGAAAAAGGAAAAAAAAGGGTCACAATAAGATGTAACAGCTAAATGTCAAACAGGTGGTAGGTTAGAAAGGATTAAAAATCTAGAGTCTAACTTTGAATAATATTAATAAAATTTATAGAAGTACTTCAAACCTATATTCTGGCTTTCTATCTTCATCCTCCCTCCCCTACTCCCATCAATTCCTATATTCATTTTGTACAATCTGGGAAATATCCCAATTCTGTGACAAGATCCTGATTTTTAGTAAAATTTGGCAGGAGAAAATTGGACAGTAGAATTTACTGAGCTTTTGAGGAGCGATTTTAAAGTAATGAGACTGATTCTCCTGCATGGCTTGAAGAAGCAGGGAAGGAGTGATCACAGCAAGGACAAGTCTGAACAAGCTTTAACCTGGAGCAACAGTGCTCCGAAGGCTGGACAGCCCCCATGCCGGAGATGGTGCTAAAGAAACCCACACAGGAGCGCACACACACACACACACACACACACACACATGCACACAGCCCACATTGCCCCCAGGCCAGAGATGATGCTGAAGAAACCCACACAGGAGCACACACACACACACACACACACACACACACAGCCCACATTAGAAACAAATGATTTAGAGTAAAAAGAACAACTTTACAGTAGAAAGAAAGAAAGAAAGAAAGAAAGAAAGAAAGAAAGAAAGAAAAGAAAGAAAAGGAAAGAGAGAAAGAAAGAAAAAGAAAGAGAAAGAAAGGTTTAGAATAAATATTTTAGAATAAATTTAGATTTAAAAATTGTACTTAAATTAAATCTACAAAAGAATATACATAAGCAGGTAAAAGAAGCTAGACAGGATAAACTTAGGTCAACAAGATTTTTTTTTAACTGATCTCAGAAAGGTTTGAAAAGCCTCTCATGATACTTCAAACTAGCTGAGTATCAGAATCATGTGTAGAGCATTTTCAGTAAACTAGACTCTTGGTTCAGCCTCAGATTGGCTGAATTGAGCAGAGTGGGGCCTATGTGATTCTGAGGCTGTCGGGCTTGGAAACCACCTACCTCAGGACAGTGCTGATCATATATTTAGTGCATCCAAATGGATAATTGAAAGAAAGATTACTAAAGAGTTACGGTTAGTCAAAGAATATGACTTACTCTAAAAAAAAATTTAAACAAGAGTTTTTACTCTTTCACTGGTTTATCAGTAAACATATATTGAGTGACAACTAAGAACAAGGCACTGCTTTACAAAGGTGGCAACTGACTGAATGTGAGAAAAGAGAGATAAGATGATAATAATAATAATATCAGCTATTGGAATTAAGATTTTTAAAATTAAATTAAAAAATAATAATAGCTGCTAATATTAGTGTTTCAATGTGCTAGTCACTGTTTTAAACACACAAATATTACCATTTTTAGCTATTATCTCATTTATAGTGTTCACAAGTATTCTCTCACGATGACCCAATATTATCCCCATTGCACAAATGACAAAATTGAAAAACAGGGGTTAACTAACTTTCAAAGACCACAGAGCTGGTTAAGAGTATAGCTTAGACTTGAATCCAGGCAATCTGACCCTAGCACCCATGTTCTTAAACAGTATAATATATTAGCTGGGCCAGAGAATAAAAAAGTTGCTCTAAAGAGGCACCATGAACTCTGAGTAAAAGGAGTGAAAACTTGATACCAACATTTCTATATTCTAAGCCTGCGTCAAAATCACAATTGAAAACGATTTAATTTCTTGACATAAATGACATGTTCATACAAAATTCACACCACAGAAAAAACACTCAGTAAGGATTCTTATATATAATTGCTAAAGCATTTGGAAGATTCTCTGAAACAGAATGGGCAATATTTATCTTGAAATTAATTCCTAATGAAAATTCTTAGCCTCCTAGTATGTTTCAGATGAAACTATTTTTGATACTTAACACTAAGTTTTTTATCAAATTTGACAAAAATGAGTTTTGTTTCTCTAAAAATTCACATGCAACATACAAAGTGAAAATGTTGTCATTGAGGATATTCAAACAAATGCAATTAAGGTAAGTCCCAAATGTTTTTGAACAAAACCATTAACCATTATTAAATTAACCTAACAAGACTGTGTACTGCATACAGACTTGTAATTTCTGATATCTGTTTTTCAAATCTGATGCAATGTATTATAATTACACTTTGTATTTTATATTAAAATTTCATGTAAGACAAACATACATTTTAGAGATTCTACACAAGTGTGATTTTTTTGTTGTTGTTTTAAGTAAGCTTTATGCCCAACTTGGGGCTTGAACTCAAAACCTGAAGATCAGAAGCCCTGTGCATTACCAGCTGAGCCAGCCAGGTGCCCCTACACAGATATGATTTTTAAATTAATGTTAAAATCTATTTTGAATGTACAAAGGACCATTTGTACAAGAAGACATTTAATTAACAGGTATATGGAATTTTTTCATCTCAAGAGCAATATAGTAAGTGCTAATAAAAGTAATGAAATACAGGGGCTCCTGGGTGGCTCAGTCGGTTGAGCATCCAACTTCAGCTCAGGTCATGATCTCACGATCTGTGAGTTCGAGCCCCACGTCCGGCTCTGTGCTGACAGCTCAGAGCCTGGAGCCTGCTTCGGATTCTGTGTCTCCCTCTCTCTCTGACTCTCCCCCGTTCATGCTCTGTCTCTGTCTCAAAAATAAATAAACATTAAAAAATATTTTTAAAAATAATGAAATACATAAATATTAAACTAAACTATCAAATATTAATATATTTTTAAATGGGGTACCTGGATGGCTTATGCATCCAACTTTGGCTCCGGTCATGACTATATATATATATATATATATATATATATATATATACTGAAATAGTAATATATATATATATATACTGAATATATATATATATTCAGTATATATATATATACTCAGTATATATATATATATATATATATATACTGAAATAGTAATATATATATATATATATACACACACACACTGAAATAGTTATATCAATACAACCCTTCCGAAAGACTTATGAAGAGCTTCATATATTTATAAACTTAGGCAATAATTTTCATTTGGGGTATTATGCTAAGCAAATAATTGTGAAGAAGTTTATTGCAGGAAAAGAAAAAAATGAAATTGTATTACAATAGGAGAATGCGTGTTTAGTGTAGTATATTAGTCAGGGTTCACTAGAGAAAAAGAATAAATAGGATATAGATAAATAGACAGCAAGAGATGTATGAGGAGGATTAATTCACACCATTATGAAGGTTGAGGAATCCTATGATCTATCATCTGCAAGCTAGAGGCCCAGAGAAGTTGGTGGTGGTTCTGGCCCAAACCAGAGAGCTTGAGGACCAGAGAAGTCCCAGTCTGAGTTGTAAGGTCAGAGAATCAGGAGCAATGATGTTCCAGGGAAAGAGAAGATGAATGTACCAGCTCAAGCAAGACAGTAAATTTGCCCTTCTTCTGCCTTTTGTTCTATTCAGGCCTTCAGTGTATTACATGATGCCCACTTAGACTGGTAAGGGCAATCTTTTTTGTTCAGTCTACCCATTCAAAGATACTCTCTTTTGGAAACACCCTCACAGACACAACCAGAAATAATGTTTTACCAGCTATCTGTACATCTCTTCACCTGGTCACGTTGACACATAAAATTAACCATCATATACAATATGGCATAAGTATAATTGGCCCCCTTAGCATTGCTCAAAACTATCATTAACTATTATTAGATTAATATGTTACAGAAGGTATGTATATGTGGTAAAAATGAGGAGAAATGGGAATCTTACTGTTGATGAAAGTGTAAACTGATGTAACAGTTTGTAATGTAAACAGTTTGTAATGTTTGTAACAGTTTGTAATGTAAAAATGGACAATAACCCATAAAAATGTACATACTCATTTTATAATTTTGCTTCTAGATATACATCCTGCAGAAATCTTCATATATGTACAGAAGGGATAATATACAAAATGTCTGTAGGAGCATTGTTTCTAACAACAAAAATGGGAAACAAACTGTCAACAAGTAATTAGATAAATAGACTGTGGTATATTCACATAATGAAATATTCTATAACAGTTAAAAATAAATGTATAACATTTTTATACATCAGCATGAATACATTTCATAA
The DNA here is from genome assembly GCF_028749965.1 of Puma concolor. Classification (NCBI taxonomy): domain Eukaryota; kingdom Metazoa; phylum Chordata; class Mammalia; order Carnivora; family Felidae; genus Puma; species Puma concolor. Next base: position 30,243,056 of record NC_141676.1, on the reverse strand, counting down.
ATGTTGCAAGTGCAGAATGATATACATTATATCATTTGTACCATTTATATAAAGTATGAAAAAATGCAAAACATATGTGTATATATATGTCTTAAATGATTCCTATACATATTTTTATATGATTATACTCTCTTGTTCTCTCTCTGTATATAATAAAGTATGTGTGTGTTATAATATAAAACACACCTAGGAATTCAGGATAATGATTACCTTTGAAAAGGAGGCAAAGGGAGGGGAAATGCTGAATTTATGCTTTATTTCCTAAAAATAAAAATATGAAGAAAAGATTTGATAGATTTAGGTTGCACAAATGTTTATATCAATCTTTTATGTCTTGAATATTCCCTTGTTTATTTAAAACAAAGGGAAATAAGAAAGACACTTCCATTCCATACAGAAAACTGGGAAACACAAAGCTGGGGAGGAATACAGTGTGATTATTGAACAGTGGTGAGAATTACTTGACTTCAGAAAAGATTCCAGTATGACAGAATGAAAAGGAAAAAAATTGAACTGATAAGACAGCCTTGATAGAAGACTTAGGAAATCAGGCAGAGGAATAGTGGAAAGACACTGTTTATATTAAGAATATAATTTTCTCTTATATTTAAAATTCTGAAACTATGTACCTTAATTCCAGGCAAACTATGTAGCTGCACCTTTCTTCTGGAATTAGAGGTGATTTGTTCCCTAGCTCAACATAATGGTAATCACAGAAACAATTCAAAATAAAGAAAACAGAGAAAAAAGACTGAAGAGAAAAAACCCAGCAGACTAACATGTGTAACTAAAGTCCAAAAAAAAAGGAGAAAGAGTTGAGAACAGAAAGCAGTATTTTAAGAAATAAAGGCCAAAAATTTGACAAATATTATAACCTGACAGATTCAAGAAGTTCAACAAATCTCAAGCAGATAAATCCTCTTCCATCCCAATAAAAACACAAAGGGCACATCATGATCAAATTGAAAAAAAAAAAATGATAAATAATCTTAAAAGCTGCAGACAAAAAACTCATTACATCAAGAGAAACTCAGGTAAGGATGATATCCAACATCACACCAGAAACTCATATAACCAGAAGACAACAAATAGCACTTTAAAGTTTGTGGAAGGGCGCCTGGGTGACTCAGTCCCCTAAGTATCCCACTTGGTCCGTGAGTTCAAGCCCGGCATCCAGCTTGCTGTCAGCACAGAACCCACTTCATATCCTCTCTCTCCCTTTCTCTCTCCCTGCCCCGTCTCACTCAAAAATAAATAAAAACATTTAAAAAGAAAAAAAAATAATAAAATTTTTGGGTGAAATCTATTGATCTAGAATTGCATATTCAATGAAAATACCTTTGTATAATGAAGGTGAAATTAAGATTTTCTCAGACCAAAAAAAAATTTTTTTTAACAAAAAGAGGTGTTTAAGGAAGTTCTTCAGGCAAAAGGAAAACAATACAAGTGGTCACTTGGATTTGTTAAGGAATAGAGTGTAAAAACCCGTAAGTATATGAGAAGTAAAATACACTTTTCCTCTTTTAAAATCTCTTTAAAAGGTAATTGCTTCAATAAAAATTAATAAGATTATCTGAGTTTATGTATGAGTAAAACATATGACAATAGTAGCACAAAGAACAGGAGAGATAAATGGGAATATATTGGTATAAGTTTCTTAGATTATAATAAAGTATTAAATATTATTCAAAGATAGACTAGGAAAAGTTAAATACATATACTCTAAGTCTTAGAGCAACATATGCTCAGACACACAAAACAAAACAAAGATATATAACTAATAAGCCCATTGTAAAAATAAAACAAAATCATTAAAAGAATACTTATTTAATTCAAAAGGTGTCAGTAAAAAAAAAAAAAAAAAAAAAAAAAGGAAAAGAGAAAACAAGAAAAGAAAGAGACCAAACAGGGGGTGCCTGGGTGGCTCAGTCGGTTAAGCAGCTGACTTCGGCTCAGGTCATGATCTCGTGGTCCGTGAGTTCAAGCCCTGCATCGGGCTCTGTGCTGACAGCTCAGAGCCTGGAGCCTGTTTCAGATTCTGCGTCTCCCTCTCTCTGACCCTCCCCCGTTCATGCTCTGTCTCTGTCTCAAAAGTAAATAAATGTTAAAAAAATTTTTTTTTAAAAAGAGACCAAACAGAACACAAATGACAAGATAGTATAATTAAACTCAAGCATATCAATATTATATTAAATGTAAATGGTCTAAGCAAACCAATTAAAAGTAAGAAATTGTCAGATTGGAGGAAAAAGCAAGACTTAGATATATTCTTTTTACAAGAAACACACTTTAAATATAAAGATACAATAGGTTAAAAGGATCAAAAACACTATCTTCTGATAACACAAGTGAAAAATTGCAGTAGTTATATTACTATGAAACAAAGTAAACTTCTGAACAAAGAATATTAACAATTAATAATAATTTTTAAACGTTAATTCATCAAGAAAATATAACAATTCTAAATGTTAATGACTCTACCAACAAAACTTCAAAGTATAGGAAAAAACACTGAAAAAACTGGGAGAAATATATAAGTTCTATATAAGTTCTAAACTATTAAAGGTCATTAAAAGGAATTCATTACCTAAATAGCTGTATTTCTAAGAAGGAAATTTAATTCCTAATTAAAAATCTTCCCAACAAAGAAAATTCCAGATCCAGATAGCTTTACTAATGAATTTTACCAAACACCTAAGAATTAATACAAGTATTAAACAAACTTGGAAAAGAAAAAAAGAAAAAAATACTTCCCAACTCATTTTATGAGACCAGCATTACCCTAACACCAACACTAAACAAAGACAACAGAAGAAAAAGAAACTACAGGCCAATATCCTTGACGCTCATAGACACAAAAATCACTAAGAGCATTTTAATAAATCAGTTCAAATAATGTATATAAAGAGGATAATACTTCACAATCAAGTAGGGTTTATCCCAGGAAAGCAATTTAGTTTGACACTTGAAAATGAATCAATGTAATTCACTATATTAACAGCCAAACTACATATATGAAAATGTTAATAACTGCAGAAAAACAACAGTAGTTGACAAAGTATTTGACATACAATATAATCTAAATAAGCAGAGAGGTCTAGTGATATTTATCAAATTATCTATCCTTTCTTTATGATCTGTAAGGCCATCTCTCATATATTAAATATGACATGGTTTTGTTTCTGTACATTTTATTTACTCCCATTGATTTGTTTGCCTATCTCTGCATTAAAACCACACTACTGTATGATTTTGACTTTCTAATAATTCCTCATTACTGAAAGAACAGTTCTTTAAAGTTGTGGTAGCAATTATTTGTTCTTGGCTTTCCCAAATTTACCAAGCTCCGTGGACAATCTTGTTGGATTCTGAGTGGAGCTGCATTGCATTTATAGATTAATATAAAGAAGAATTGATATCCTTATAATATGTAGACTTCTTACTTAGAACTTAACATATCTCTGCTTATTCATTCCATATTTTATGTCTGAAAATGTTTTATAGGTTTTTTTCATAAAAGTTTTATATATGTTTTGTTGGGTTTATTCCTAGGTAATTTATACCATTTTGTTGAGTCCAGAACTAGAAGTGGAATGTCTCTGATATGTGTTATCTTGCAATCAACAACAAAAAACTTTATAGTGACTAGCTATGCTCACCAACACATTTTATCAATTTGTATGGTCATCATTGTTTCTTGAATTTGTTTCCTTCCTTCTGAGTTCACTTTTTTTCCTTACAGAAGTTTAACCTATCTTGAATCTCCTTTGGGTACTCCTTCCTCCCTATCCAGAAGTCCTTAAACCGTATCCATCTAGCTCACTGACTCCAGTGAAGTACCAAGTCCTAAAAACTTGTTTGGTGTGCCTACTATCTGATGCTAGTATGGATAGTATACATCTGATCAGAGAATCAGTAAGTGGCTGGCTCAGTTCTAAGAAATCAAACCATATCTTTGTGCTCCCCTTTCACTCAATAGGCCCAGAGGTCTCTATAAATCTATCAGCCCTGTCAGTAGGTCTGCAAATTTTTCAGCAGCTTTCCTGAGCTACACCAAGATTGGTGTTGGAAGGACTGCAAACCCCTGTCCCTGTCTTCACACAGTATCCTTCAGTTACCACAGATTACTTCCAACCAGAAGCCCAGCAGACCTGTGGCTTTAGTTCTGCTCACAGCTTGGGTATCTATTCTAACTCTGGTTCACAGTAATATTCAAAATACCTAAAAACTGAGTACATCCCAGGTACAAAACATTCACGACACATGCCAGCTTGTAAAAGAAGGAGGAGGAAGAGGAAGAGAGGAAAGAAAGAGGAAAAATGAGTATGATGTCTGAAACTTACTTAGAAAATGCATCAAAAAATGGTTTGATGGATGGATAGAGAGATGGATAAATATAGTAAAATGTTAATTCCAGATTCTAGGAGGTAGGTACATGCATTTTCACTGTAAAATTCTTTCAATATACCTGTATGTTTGAAAGTCTTAATAATAGAATATAGAAGAAATGTTTTACTTACAAAAGCCATGTTAAAGATGTACAGGATGAAACACAGTCCTTATACAGTATGTCAAGGGGTTGTGAAACCAATTTAGTGGGTCCACACCAGGATTTCAACAATGTCTCACATGTAGTAAGGTTAAATCCTATTTTGAAAAACTCTTGTTTTATTTTATTTTATTTTATTTTATTTTATTTTATTTTATTTTATTATTTTATTTTATTTTATTTTATTTTATTTTATTTTATTTTATTTTATTTTATTTTATTTTATTTTTAAGTTTTTATTCATTTGAGAGACAGAGAAAGAGAGAGAGAGAGAGGCAGAGAGAGGAAGAAAAAGAAAGAATCCCAAGCAGGCTGCAGCACACCAGTGCACAGTCCGACACAGGACTCAACTCATGAACCATGAGATCATGACCTGAGCCAAAGTTAGATGCTTAGCCAACTGAGCACCCAGGTGCCCCCAAAATTCGTGTTTTATATATATATGTGGAGAGGTGTATCTATAATACTAAATTGTAATGTAAAGTATTTTTTGGCTGTGAATTATGATATAAAATGTATTTTTTTACTATGGATTACAATCAAGGAAGTTCAAAAGCCACCAGTGCAGAAGTGGCCAAAAGCTCAAAGTTCACATCTTCTCATTTCAAGGGACTGGAAGAGAAAGAAATGAGAAGGAGGTGGTGTGAGATGGAGGAGGGGCGTGTGGAGGGAGAGCTGAGGTTTGGTCTACTATTGCCCAGCTTAGAGAGGAGCAGGTATGTTAGGTAAGTTGAGGACAAGGCTAAGGGCAAAAGGTTTCCATCTGGATTCTCATTTGATATTCCAGGAGATGACTGTGTTGAGGCTGTTCCCTTTCACCAATCTTCGGCAATAGTGAGGGGGATGGAGGCACAGAGTAAATGCAGTGGTAGAAAGAGGGTCATAGTCTAGCTTTCTTGAGTCATTTTCAGTTGGGGTATGGATTAAGACCTACAAATTTTCACACGGCCACTGGGTAACTAAAGGTATCAAAGTCGTGAGCCAGAAATGCCACAATATTCAAGGGCCAAAATGTCCACGTTGACTGTACTGCAGAGGCTGTAAGGGAGACCTAGCTAGGCCATGAAAACATGTAGAATGTGGCAGAAACTCAGTAAGAGCCTAACTAATGCTAAAGCTTTCAGCGAGCACTCCTACCCAAGAAGAGAGCAGTTCAGGAGTTACATCAGCTGAGCAAACCTCAGCAAAAAAGACCAGTAATTCCTCAGCAGTTGGAGACCACATAGCTCAAAGGACTATTTTGTTTCCCTGGCACCATGAGGACTCCAAAACATTTTGCTCACAACTATCTAAAAAGAATTTAGAAACCTCTGCACCCCTCAGTTAGAAATTATGTACCCTCACTTAGAAACCAACATTGTAAGTTGACATTTAAAATGTTTTATTGCTAGTGTAAAAACAGTTGCAAAGGATGTCTTTTCCAGCTGTTGACAAATATTGGCATTACTAAATAAAAATGTTAAATTTTTCTTTTAAATCTATCCAGTGAGATTAAATATCAGTACAATTTTATATCAACCATCATCCATTTTTTTAAAATCCATGGAAAAGCTTTGTGGGGGCCTGGGTGCCTCAGTCAGCTGAGCATCCAACTCTTGATTTTGGCTCAGGTCATGATCCCAGGTAGGACTGAGCCCCACATCAGGTTCCATGCTGGATCCTGCTTAAGATTCTCTCTCTCTCTCCCTCTGCCCCTCTCCCCTGCTCACGCTTTCTCTCTCTCCCTCCCACTCTCTCTGTCTCTCTCTCTCTCTGTCTCTCCCTCTCTAAAATAAAATAAAATAAAATAAAATAAAATAAAATAAAATAAAATAAAATAAAATAAAATAAAATAAAATATATGGAAAAGCTCTTAATCATAAAGTTTACCTGTTTCTTTTTCTCCTCAACTTCATATTTCTATCCCATTTCTTCCTTAACACAAACACATAAACAACAAAGGAAAGGTTCAGAGCCCTACAAGAAGTTTATGGCACCAATATTTCAAAATGTCCCTTTGTTTGATGTGCTAGAGGTTTTTATACTCCAGGGTGAAGCACCATAGTAGATTCATGATGAGGGAGAAGTATGCTCTGCCTAAGGATAATAAAAGATGGGAAAGGAGAAGAGGCATATACCACATTTGCAGGGAGAATAATTGTAGTAAAAAGTACACATGGAGGGACGCCTACGTGGCTCAGTTGATTAAGTGTCTGATCTTGATTTCAGCTCAAGTCATGATCTCAAGGTCATGGGATCAAGCCCAGTGTCGGGTTCTGCACTGATTAAGATTTTCTCTCTGCCCCTCTCCCCAGCTCGTGCCCTCTCTCTCTCTCTCTTTTTCAAAAAAAAAAAAAAAAGTACACATATAGGTTAAGAATTAGTCATCTATTCCTTAAAACTACTCTCCTTGCTCTTTGGGTATCTCCAGAGGAACAACTTCAGTTGACTTAACCTCCCCATTTCCCTAAAAACCTAGATGCCTTCCTGGAGGAAACACAGAAGGGCAGAAATTATGGGCATCTGAGCCTCGTTATCCACAAGGTTGCTACCTAAAAGAATGGTTAAAATTTTTTGCCTCAGTCAAATTTAGTTTTTACTTTTCTCTAGTACCATGAGTGACACCTTCTGTGAAAAGTCAAATCAAGTTTACACAAATTCTCAAAAAATACTTCTTTGCATATCCTGTACAGTGTGTGTATGAGTTTGCTTACTTGAAACATGTATCTCCTTCCTAGAGTAAACTCTAACATATGTTTTGCAAACTCAGTGACTTTCATTCCCTGTCCATAGTCTTCAACCACTCTAGGATCTTAGATGCTCCAATTCTGAGGATGAAGAAGGCCATTAGTCTCAGTCTTACATTCAAAATGGTCCATAATTAGCGATTTTCCTTACCTCCAAATAAAATTATACATACAATCAAAGAGATATAGTGACAGAATCATTTGAAAGAGACATTACAAAACTTTTGTCCCTTCACCAGATCATGCTCCCTATATGGGTTATGAATTAATATTTTTAGGGGTGCCTGGGTGGCTCAGTCTGTTAAGTGTCCAACTTTGGCTCAGGTCATGATCTCACAGTTCGTGGGTTCAGGCCCTACATTGGGCTCTGTGCTGACAGCTTGGAGCCTGGAGCTTGCTTCAGATTCTGTGTTTCCCTCTCTCTCTGCCCCTCCCCCAATCATACTCTTTCTCTCTCTCTCTCTCTCTCTCTCTCTCTCTCTCTCTCTCTCTCAATAAGTACACATTAAATTTTCTTTAACTTTATATATTTTATTATCATAAAAAATAGAACAATTATATTGTGGGGGGGGAGGAGTGTTGACAGAGTTAATCTTAAGTGTCATCATGTAAAATATACCCAATGGTTTTTATATCCTCTTTTGACATTTCTTCATTATTATACTCTGAACCTTAAAAAAAAAAAAAAAAAGGGCCACTCTCAACCTATGGGAGATCTTATCTACACCCACTGCTCTTATTTCCTCAACATCACTTCTTTCTTTTTTTGTATCAAGTACAACTTGTTTGAAAATAAATCTTACACACTCCTAACTTCATACCATTGCCTATATTAATCTCTTTTTCAAGCCCTCTCATATTTCAGTTAATGAAGCATACCTTGCCTACTAACTGCAAACATGGAGCTCCAGTCCCATTATAGCTCTGCCTTGCTGTCTCATTTTGCACAAGTATTTCAATTGCCTATGTATAATATTAATAATTAAGGTATTACTTATATGTGGAATCAAAAAACAAACAAACAAACAAACAAAGGTCAAACTCATAGAAACAGACAGTGTAAGAGTGGTTCCCAGGGACTGAAAGTGTGGAAAATAGGAACATAGGAAGAAGTTGGTAAGAGGGTACAAACTTTCAGCTATAAGATGAATAATATCTAAGATATGACATGGTAACTATAGTTGATAACACTGCATTATATATCACTGAAATTTTGCTAGAAGAGTAGAACTTAAATATTCTCCTCAAAAAATATATATAAATATATGAGGTGATGTATGTGTTAATTAACTAGATGGTAGGAATCCTTTCACACTGTAAACATATATTAAATCACTATGATGTACACTTTAAATATCTTACAATTTTCTCAATTATACCTGAATAAAGCTGAAAAAAATAATAAAGATGATGATAGCTTACCATGTCTCAGGTGCTGTGATAAGAGTTTTATATACATTAACTACTTAATCTTCATAACAACCCAATGAGGTCATTATTATTATCGTTGTTACTCTTATCATTATCTATAAATTGAGAGGACTGGATTCGATGGCCTCTAAAGCTCACTTCAACCTTAAAATGCTTTCATTCTATTTTTAATCTTTTTTATAAATTCCCATACAACATAGAATCTGTACCACATATTTTTAGTACTTGAGGACACACTAATAAGCATATCCTAAAAGTTTCATGTGCCTACGCTTTACCTCCAAAACAAGAATGTAAGCTTCCCAAGGGCAAGGTATTGGACAGTTCTGCTGTATAATCAACCCTGGTTAATGAGCACATAAGGACTATTCAACATTTCATCATTTGAGTTTGTCTTCTTTGGCTGTCTAATTTTTTTTTTTTTTTTCATGGAGTAGGGAGATCTTTTCTCACCAAACAAGATTAGGTTAATTCAGTGACTGCCACAATCATAGTCCCTAAGGACACCACACCACCTAGTTTATTTACAGGGATTTTGACACACATATAAAGTCCTACATGTGTCCATCTGGTGGTTAGATGGCAAATAGGTTGTGGCCTATGTCAGGGTTTGTTTTTCTTTTCTTTTTTTTTTTTCTTAACATAATTTATTTTGTTTTGTGAAGACCAGAGTACGTATCTACCCAACCCTGATTTAAACCCTGACCATATTAAAAGAGCCTTTTTTATTTTATTAGTCATTGAATATAAAATTCAATGCCAGAAGTATAATTAGGGTATCTAGACTGAATTTCTTTCTGCTAGAACAGCACTGTCCAATAGAATTTTCAGTGTTGATGTGGCTATTGGCATTTGAAATGTGGATAGTGAGACTGAGGAACTAAATCATTTTATTTTATTTTTTAATTATAACTAATTTAAATTTAAAAACCTCATGAGATTTTAATAGTGTATCAGGCAGTGCAGCTCTAGAAGATATAACTCACCTGTGGCTGGCCAAGGCTAAAGACTAGGATCTTTTCAGTACTTTTATTTATGTTGTTATTCTCTTTTCTGAAACTTTGAATATTTACTTCCCAGTGACATAATAAGTGTTGATGAATAGTTTCTTGATGTATCCTTATCCATGTATATGATTTGCTTTATTTAGGAACTTGAAATATCTTAAAAATTTAGTAACAGTATCCTGATTATTTTTAGGAAATTAAGTAAACTTGATTTTCTGATATAATTAATTTGAAAAACTTTGAAGACAGTGATAAATTAATGCTATACTCCTTCGCATCTTTGTTACATACATAAAATATGGGCAAATAATGAGTTATATTATTTAAAAATCAGTCATTTATTGCTTTAATTAACATGTATTCAAGCTAATGCTATTAACAACAACAGGTGAGAGGAAACCCATGATATGTCTCTTAATAAAATAAAGCAAGGCAACGATTTCCAAAACGTTTACTCTGCATCTTCTTCATCAATCAGTAGTTAATAATCAAAGATTTTTAACTAACAATCAGTGACAACACTGATCAATTTGAATAGAAAATAGAAAATGCTAGTCAATCCTCAAGACAGTTGGTTTTCCTCCCCCTAGGAATATGCCTTCAATACTGCTTTAGTTCTTCAGAGGGAAAAAAAAATTCATATTCTTGTCCATTCACACAAACCTCTCGGTGAGCATTATTGTTTTGGGAGGAGGGGGCAGCAGGCAGGGGGCCCAGGATGTTGACGGAACAGATAGGATGTCAGGTGAAGATAGAATGCTGTGCCCTCTCTAACCAGCTGAAGACTCGGCATGATTGTTTTCTTACAAATAATACCTGTGGGTGTTGAAACTGTTCAGGGAATCTATCAAACACACTCTTTCACTTTGCTGCTGTAACTCTATAAAATTTATTCTCATTTCAAAAGAGTCATAGGCAATAATACCTGTAGGTGGTTGAGTAATTTAAAGAAAATTTGTCAGGTCTACTTTCACTTACTTTACCAGAACAATTCTATACTTATTTGGAGGTTTTAAAATGCAACATTTTCTATTCAGTATGATTAAAAAATTTCAAAATAAGAGCCCCTTATCTAAAGAGTTGTCTTAAACTAAATATAAGTAAAGAAAATATAAAATTAGGATGTTTTAGAATAAAACTTTGATCCAAAAAGGAAAATAAATTAATGCTGTTTTTCCATTTTTTATAATTATATAAATAATTCACACACAGATGTACGAGAACAGAAAATACCTGACCGGTGTGACATTAGGAAAAAATATATTACTTTTAATGCCAAATTATCATTCTCAGGAAATCATTCTCAGGAAAATCTGAAGGCTTAGGTCTATAAACTTATAAAAACTATCTACACAAATTGAAAAATATACAGATGGAAGAATAAAGGTAATAACCTTTCCAGATTAATTAACTTTCCTTGGTAAGTCATCAATATCCATATTAAGTTTACTTTATATTAAGTATCATAAAACACTTAAAGGTAGACTTTTAAAATTTTTGTATTATGCAACTGACATTTTTAGTCATAAGTTCAGAGGGAGAAAAGTTCAATAATGCTTAGTTTAAAAATGTATTTTCTGTATTAATTCATTTAAAAAACATTAAAAAGTTAATTAAACCTTTAATTAATCAAAAAAGTGATAACTAACACTTTTTAAAGTGTTTATTTAAAAGTGAAGATATATTTTCAATATCCAGATGGAACTTACTCTTCATTAAAATGTTTACAATCACATAAGCAGGAAAGTTTATCGTCATATACAAAATTACTTTAAAATATCATTTTTAAATAAGACCTCTTACTTGGTTCTTAATTTTTGAGGGAGTGTTTAATATTAATAAAAATAATATTTTGAATTGAAAGGTACCCAACTGAGATGCTAATAAAGCTCTCTGTTTCCATGTAACTGAATTATCAGGAGAAAAAAAAAAAAAGGAAAAAATCTTTAAGTCTAATTTTTTTCCAAAGTGAGTTATTCAATAACTAGTTTTCATGGTAAAAAGTTCAAATTTGAGCCAAAGATACATATTTGATACTTGGTAGTATAATTCTAAGAGAATTAGAGAAAAATACAGATTAGAAAATTTTTCTCCTGACCTAAACAGCTTTATGACAAATCAAATGAAATGTTCCATGAAGATAAATGATGGAAAATAAACTATTTCAATATTGTTTCCTGTTTTATCTATCCCATCATGGTTTTGTCCCTCTCTGTAATAATTACCTATGCACAAACTCTAGATGGCAATATTGCACTTACTGTACTTTCAAGAAAATTGTCACAGTCAGTCCCCACATATCCTCTTTATCAACATTTTATGTGCCACGGATCTATAGCCTCTTATTATAAGTGTAATGAAGCAGAAGTTATTGAAGCATTTTATTGATTGCTCAGATCACAAGTTTACTGCCATACTGAATTGGCACCTTACTCACTGAAGCAAACTGCTGACACCTTTTTTAAAAAGTGACAACTACATCTATTTCATGACCAGAAATCCATTTTCATCTCTATCAAGACAAGAATGCAATTTTCACTTCATTTAACTGATGTTAGGCCTGCTCAAAGCATGACACTTAGAAAAAGACACAAGTTTAAGGTTCTTAAAATACTTCAAGTAACTAGAATGCAGCTTGGTTTCAGGAAAAAAAAAATCAACAATCATTCAAATCTACAAATAACCTAATATTCTATAAAATTACCTAGCAGAACCTTAGAAGTAGTTTTCAACCACTTGAAACTACTGCAACACAATTGTAATGTTTTTAATAGTAAGTTGTATTTATATATTATTGATTTTTCTCCAAGCTTTTGAAAGACATCAAGAAGTTCACAACTGAACTATTTTGGGTGTTGCCCCACTAAGGCTAAATCAAGGAAACAGCCCAATTTCTAGTGTATATATAGATGGGGATCCTGTTTAGAGCAAATGACTATAGTTAACAACACTATATTATATGCTAAAAGTTGTTAAGAGAGTAGATCTTGAATGTTCTCACCACAAAAAAGAAATGGTAATTATGTGAGATGACAGAGGTGTTAACTACCCCTACGATGGTAATCATTTCATTACATGTAAGTGTATCCAAACATCATGTTGTACACCTTAAACTTATACAAAGTTTTATGTCCATTGCATCTCAATTAAGCTGGGAAAAAAGTAGCTGGCATACCAATAATAAAGTATACATAAAGAATGAAATAGAAATAGTTACTCCTTCTGTCATGTTAAGACCAATAAATGACTTTGAGTGACCTAAGATACAAGATATAAAAAGACAAACTTTCAACACCTCTTTTATGGGGAATTAAAATATTAACATTTCTTGGAAAATACTTTTTGCAATCAACAAATTCTGTCAGTACGAAATGTAATTCAAGTATATTTTGAACTCAATCTATTCTGAGTAGAATTATATTATTATTTCTTTGCTACCTAAGTATCAAACTGATTAAGAGCGTGGGTACAGTGGGCCAACATTAACTTAGGAAAGTTTTTAAACAAAATCTAGAGCTTTGGTAAAGGTTAGTTTAATGTAATAATAAAATACATTTCAGTGTTAAACTGCAAAACTAATATATGCTATAGTTGGATGGTCATTTCCTCATCTAATTACATGCCTGCAAAATAAAGTTATAGTACAATTCCAGTTTAGAAAGTGAAACCCAATCTCTGAAATAGAAATTCAGTGTCTGAGATTCTTATACCCAAGACATCAAATATAGAACATTTAGAAATAGCATGTAACAGCATTCAAAAACTACCTTGTTTAATTAATAATTAAAAGGACCACATACACAAAAAGCTTAAATCACTTAGGCAGAAAATTATAGTTTTCAATAAACTTCATTAAATAATGGTCTATTACAAACAGCCCAAGTACATATTTCCAAATGAAAATTATAGAAATAAAACATTTCCTTTAGCTTCAGACATAAATAGAAATTGTCAGGTTTTTTTTTCAAGTTTAGAAAATGCTTGAAGAGTTTAAGAAATATTTGGGTGTATTTTCGTTATTTATTGTTTTTAAGCAATCAACAAACAAAAATTTAATTTCAAAGTTGATCATTTCTTTCCAAAATATGGAAAATGAGAAGTAAAATTCAAAAAAACCCTTCAAATTTTTTCATATCTTAAATTCCACAAAGGCTATGATTTTCTTCCTAATTAAGATGGTGATTGCTAAGATATCATAGTTAGATACTCATTTCCTTTGTTTCTGTCTGAATTTTAAAAATGACTACGCAATCTATAACAACTGTTAAGCTATACTGTGAACCACTTTAAATGATTAAAGCTGGATACTTATGAACTCTTTTTGAAACTATTTTAAGAGTGCAATGCATTCATTATTTAAAAGTATCTGGGAATTTTGTTGGTTGGGGAAAAATTCAAAGAAGTATCAAAATTAAGACGACATTTCCAGTAATGAATGTTTCCCAAAGATCATGTTTGTACTTAAAATCAGTCACTCCAAATCATTATTTATATAGCTTCCTGGCACAGCTCCATGGACTTTCATGCATCTCTACAGTGTTTCTGAACAGACTGACATATATTTTGTTTACTGACAGCAACTAAAAGCTCTACGTAGGATCATAAATAAAGAAGATCATGTTTAAAAATCACTAATATCATTTTAAAAGGTAGTGCAGGCTTGTGTTTTGGCCTCTGTTTAGCTGTGTTAGGCCTATGAATGACAGCTTCCCTGCTTGAAGCACACAGAAAGCACAGCCTTCCTCATTCACTGACAGGACTGTGGCCTTTTCACACGTTCCTTCCACAGCAGTGTTTGTCCCCAAACACTGGAACTCGACACAATGGCATTCCTCCTTCAACACCCCCACCAACAGCACCACTACTTAACAAGAATGCTAATGAGATGAACGGGCCCTGTCGCTGAAAGTGTTAACTGCATTTCATAGGAATGCATTTATGCTACTTCAAAGATTACCAATTAAATAGATTCTGCTTAGCTCTGAGCAATTTCTAAGATGTTTCCACTTTTAAGGAAATGAATGTGATAAATGTAAGACAAAGTGACTTTATGCTGTCCTATATATAATATCTCATTTTATATACATGAATCAGTATAGACTTAAGACCACACTAATGTAGTGGGCTTAATTCAGTTGCATGCTATAATAGCCAAGTTAAAGTTAAAAACTGAAAAATGAATATGTTTATAAACATAAAATCAGTAGTTCTGACTTTCCTTTTAAAGCTTTATGATCACAGTTTATTTGAAAGAAATTTCCTTTGGGAATCCCAAAGCATCCAATTTAAAGTTTGTAATCTTTTGATAGAATCTCAGTAAAACAATAGTACTGTTTTTATATATGATCTCAGAAGCGAAATGAATAGAAATGATATCGAGAGTTCATATAATTCTGCAAGTTTAGGTTTGTTAAAAACAAATAAGAATCATCATCCATTTCCATTTTACCTAATGATTCCTCAACACAATCTTATATAAAAGTAAATAGAAAAGGCTATTCCTAAGGTCAAATGAAGTAAATGCAGTTCAAATAAAGTTCATCAATGCTAAGAAGGATATCTGCTAAGAAGTCCTACTCACAAATAAAGCAACTGCCAGGCTTAACACTTAGACACTGATGACCTGATAATGGTACCACTACAGTGACTTTTCTAAACACTGCAAATAATTTTAAATTAAATCATATTATTACAATACAAAAGAAAAGAGGCTCAAGAATACATACAATTGGGCATATCTAAAATAAATAAAAATTTGCATGGAAATGCATAATAATTTTCTATTTCCTTTTCTTCACTTTTATATCTTAAAATAAAACCTAGACAAGTATCATATTAAAACTGTTGAATGCAAAGCTTTAAGCTATTACAACTTAGCAAAAGTAAAAGGTTTAGTTAGGAAGGGCAAAGAGCCTAGGTTCTTGAAATATGTCCAAATTTGGCATAATGTTGATGATATAGACAACCTCAGAGATGCTAAACATGTTAATTATTGTTCATATTTTGTTCAAAATGTATTTTTCATCAATTTTGAGTCATAAAGAAATCTTTAATATCAAAGCAGCAAGCAATTCTTAAAACATTTTCTTTTTTCACAATACACAGAACTCCTTTCACTCTAGTACAACTGTATATACTTATTTCAATTTTAGATGTTTAGGATAATGGAAAAAAAAACAAGTTGTTAACTATTTTCTGAGCAGTTTCTTATCTCTAACATCCTCACTTTTAATAAAACTTAGAAAATGATTTACGTTTTTTTAAGATTTGATTTAAACAGTGCTTTTCTTGCACTAGAGTATGGTCTCATTTTTTTTTAACATCGAATAATTTTAAACTAATAGGTGGAATCAAATCACTTAATACCAAATAAATGATTATAATTAAACTGGTCATAATCCATTTTATAATATAATTGTATCTTAAAGGTTAAATAATATTTCAGTTTAAATAATTGAATCAAAAATACAACAAAACATATTTCTACCAGTTTTTATATATGATACTGGTTTGATAAAGAATACTTTTTAAAAGTTTGGATTTTTATTTTTCATATTTATTATCATAAACAGCCTTAACTATGATAATTATTAATCCCATTTCTTGATCCACTGAAATTAACTAACTAAGCAAACAATCACATTTTGAGAATAAAAGTTTCTCATGGGAAGAGATTTCTTGCTAGTTTTGGATACCTTGGTTCAAGAGTTTCTTCTAGCCAATACAAGTTGAACTTTTCCAAACCAGACAGCAGGAGGTGCTGTGTGAACACTGAGACCGAATGGCATTCTTACCTCCCATCCCCCAGCACACACACAATAATAGCAGAATGCTTTCAAAATATTCATTTTTCAGTGGCCTGTGGCCTGAGATAATGAGCCCAGTTCTAAAATGGAACCTTATAGTTAGAAATGGAAAACCTAGACTTTATTTAACATGGTAAAATGTATGCTTAACTTCTTAAGACCAAGTACAAAGAGGATTCTAAAAATGTGGTAACTCCATTTTTATTTTATAAATGGCCATCGTCATTCTGCTTTGCAATGTGAATTCTACTTTAGGATAAATCAAAGTCCCTATAAGTAGTTATAAAAAAAAAATCAGTCTTTACACACACACACACACACACACACACACACACACACACACACACAGAGTTATAGGATGGGATACTTAGAAATTAAAGGACAAAACCAATTTTAAACTGATTCAGATATATTAGTTCTATTTCTTTACTTTATAAACATACAGGTTAAATAAGCATACATGAAGTGAGTTAGTCCTGACAAGAAATTAATTCACAATTTCATTTCGCAGAATGTGATTGGTTTACATTTTAGCCCAACTTCTACAACAGCAATTCTGATTTCATACTGAAAAAAAAAAAAAAGAAAAGAAAAGAAAAAAGAAAGCTGAACATTAAAACCTTCAACTGCTTTAGGAGCTATTCATTTTCTTGCTTAAAGTAACTGTCTATAGAAATTCCACATAAGGAGTTGCCTTCGCTTTGCACAGTATGCAGCAAGAAAAGATGAGACATATGACATCCCATACCAAAAGACAGATACAATTAGCCCCATTATTGTTGGCTTTGAGATTACAGAAGAAGCATTTTGGCTCCCTAACGGGCACTGAGTTCACAAAATACATGTCACGGTTTTTTTTTTTTTTTTTAATGACACAATGCCAATCATTGCTTCTATACAACCAAGTACATTTTAAAACACAGAATAAAGCAAGTTTTAAAGAGGGGTGACTCACCTGTTTATAATATTTTTTTGCAGACTTTAGTCGTTGGTACAAGGCCAAAAGAACTCCTTGGATGTACATCTTAGCTCCTGAGGGGCTGAAACCTTCTCCCTTAGAGACCCAAACTGGTCCCCGCAAAGGTGTGATGGAATTTTGCAGGCATTTTTCAAGCAGAGGTACTATGCAAGAAAATAAGGGAAAATAAATTCTTTTGACCCAACTGAAATGCACTGCCTGGAACATAGCCCCAGTACCAGAACTCACTCTTAACATCTATTATTTATATCTGACCTGGGTTAAGTCTTACAGAGGCAATTCCTGCATTACTAGTGGCCACCATGAAGGATGTATTTATATTGAGACACCCCCCCATGCAAGACTCATAAGCTTTGTGAACACACCTGAATAGTCCTGAAGTGTGCCTAACTAGCTGCACAGAGTGTCATGGTGTGCACTGATTGCCTTATCTTCTCATTTATCACAGATGAGTTGGAACCAACCTTGCTGAAATCTACTCGCATTGTCCTGATAAAATTGTAAGATCCATGTTGTTTCTGTATATAGCTTCCCATAGAGGAGTCTATATACCTAAAACATCACATCTGGAAATTATTCATAAAATATAATCCACACCTTCATAAGCCATGCTATTCAAGTCTTTTCACTGCCATTGATTAAATAACCCATAAAAACAGGGTGGCAAGGCTGTTTAAAAATAAAGGGGAGCATCTTAAGCAAGCATTTTATCATACCTTTTTGTTTTTAAGTTTCTGGCATATAAGCTAGTCAACGATTTAGGAATGCTATTCCAGCAAGCCTTTTGTAAACAGAGAGAAGATATTTACTTGTTGGCCTGTATTGCAACATCTATACTGGACTTGACAGACATGTTTATACACTTTTTCACACGATTAGCTTATAAAGTCTTTCTAGTGTAAAATAGTCAAATAACATGGCAGCTAGCTAACATTTTTCAAGATTTAATTTCCCTCTGAAATGCCAGAAATAAAGAAATAAAAAAAATCTTACACCCATTTGGGAACCCAGAAAAATGAAAGGATATCATTTTTTAACTTGGTCTTAAGTATACACATGTGACATAGTACAAACATGCAAAATAACTATATGGCTTGGCTACCTTATTCTGATACATATTTCTACTAGAAAAGAAATTAAATAGATCACCAGCAAAGAAAATAGCTCCTAGCTCCGTGCCATTGGTTATGTTATATGTGGCATATTTTATGCAGAGAGGCCTAGCGTAGCAATCTGGAAATTGAATTACAATTAGGTTCAGCTGAGCTGCTGAGCCGCTGAGTTATGCAAATGGCCTTTGCTACTGGTATTCTGCTGAATTTTGCTCTTAGTAAAAAAGTTATGCATTTTATGGCACTAAGTTCTGCAAATCTCAACCATAGCACAATTTAAATTCTTTCTAATGTATTCAACACTAAGGAGAAGGTTGGAAATAGAACTTAAGCTTTTCTAAAACTACTATAAAGTTAAAAGAAAATTATGACCCAGTGACTATTTAGACATCTTTAGATGTGTGCATGAAATTCACTCACCCAGCCTCAGAAATTAATTCCTAAAATTCACATATCAAAACCATGTTTATCCCCCTGGAGCAACTGTTTTTCTCTGTAAGTGTTGTCATAACAAATACCTCAAACTTTTACAAAATATAAGATCATATAAACTATGAAGTAATGAAAAATAAAAAATAAACGTATATCAGAATTGCAACCCTTCAATCTTTAAGAAAAATTCACAATATAAATCAATCTTGATTATAATTTTTCCTAAAGAAAACTAGCTTAAGAATGATCAGTGCTTTCAGTTAACTGCATTCATACATCATTATGTATTGAGTTTTAACTTGTAAACTTTTAATTTGGTACACTTATTGAACATACCACAGTTTTTGAAGATGGAAAGGCATTACATAAATAGCTATTAAGTTGAAATAATTTAAAGCAAACTGAGAAGTAGGTAATAAACTTGAATGATCTACATCCTGGATTTAATCTTGAATTTAAACCTGAGAACATGTTATCAGATTCTCTAGTCCTATAGTTTTATTCATCCATGCTTGCCACAAAATAACTTTCAAATTCTTTAAGTCAGCCCAAGGGATTCCAAAGTATAATTTCATAGATCTTCTAATACAAACTCTACTTTTTGCAGGTTTGTGCCCTCTTAAATAAAAATTTAAGAAAAAAAAGGTAAAGTTTAGGGGAAAAAATTATACCAAAATGCAAGCAGTGTCAGAATTGATATAGGATAGAAAATAGCTCCCATGCTCCACATGATTTATGTAATTAGGAATACTATGGAAACCAGAAATAGCAAAGCAAAGAAAGCAGTATTCACAAGCAGGTTTTATAAGAGACTTCAGAATCTGCTCTGAACTTGTTGAATAATCTGTTCAGTATTCCAGAATCTCCCTGCTGGAGGCAGGGTCCTCATTATAACCACAAGAGTGCTAATAAAGGTTAGCCTCTGAACTAGGGATTAGAAGGCTCTTTTCTTTTTGGAAGCTGCAAACTAGTAACTTTGATGATCTTCTTGAAAAGGAAGACAAAGCACACTCCAAGAACAAACAATGTTTCCACTAACTAGGAAGGTACAGAAAACATAAGAAAATGATACGCCCTAAGTACTGAGAAAGGAAGTATAAATATAAGCCTAATCTATTTAAAAAATTAAATTTATTAATCAGTTAGAATACTTCCCATATAAAAGGAGACTTGACCTAAAATGATAGTTTTGAAATATAATAGAAAATTTGATTAAAAATAAGTCAGTTGGCTTTTCACCCCCAACCATAGATTTTTTTTAACGTGTGAATTATTTTTTAAGGATTTTGGTGGATATTCTTAATATTCTATACCAAAGACAACTCATAAGTGTTCTTAACCAATGGTTTTCTTTTATGTAGAGTTCTTTTTCACTCAGTTTCTGAAGCAAAGTGCATTCTATTAAAGAAGACTATTGCATAAAGATGTGGTGCAAAAAACAAAGGCAATTATTTAGAGAGGACAATAGACACTTTTCAACCTTGGAAAGAGCATAAACCTAGATGTTGCTATGAGCTAACAAGGCCCATGAGAGATACTCAATGAAAAAATAAGTCTTTCCCAGTGAATGAACTCCAAGGTATTATTTTGTGCATAAACCACGAGTTTCTCCTTCAAACTACTACTCATAAATATTGCCTCAGAAAGGTTAGCTGGCTGCTATCTTCCTATATTCCTTTAATATTTCTGTGTAGAACTACACACAGCATTTTGTCTTAGGTTTGAGGCCTTAATTACAGGTGTTCTACCTATTTGCTCCTATTTACATAGTTGCAACAAGAGTTTCGCTTTCCTGTATCTCAGTATTTTCATTAAATAGGGCCTCAACACTTTTATTAGATAAGTGGTTTGGAAATTAATCATTCATTAAATTTGTCAATAAGCATAGATCAGTCAAATGTGATCATTCCATTGGGATCATTACCACCACTGCAGAGGTGCAGTTATGAGGTTGATAGCTTTTTATCCATTTTGTTTATTCTCAAGTTATGACTGCAGGGAAAACTGAGATGAATCCAACAGTCTCATTGTGTTTGGACTTAAGATTGAGGATGCTAAGTAAATAGGCCATGTGACCAAAAGAAGTAACTTCATTGGGTAGAGTTAATATTGAGCATCACGGGTAAATCGATCATATGATTAAACATAGTAGCTATCTTAATTTCATATCTAACAATTGATACTTTTCTTACTCATGCCATTCCACTTCCCTTGCATTTCTTCCTCCTTTTTTCCACTTGTTAATATATTCTTGTCCTTCAAGGTTCATATCAAATGTTACCTTCTTTGGCAAAACATCCCATGTTATTTAGGCAGAATTAACTGCTCCCTCCTCTATGTTTCCCAGAGCATTGTTTATAATTTTATTTTCCACTGATTGATTTGAATTAATCCTTATCTTCTCCACTCCCACTCCCATCCTCCGGTATATCACAAATGCTTTAGGGTTCTGAGGCCATAGAATTTTTTAGTTTGGTAAAAGCAGTGTTTAATAAATGTCTACCAGATGAATAAATAGTACATTGGATATACTGTGGACAGTCTTTTAGGAACTATACACAATCACCTAAAATCTGTAACTTTCTATGACCAAATGAAAATTTGATCAAAATTTAATAAGTATTAATATCCCAGAATTTTGAAACACATTTAGAATATGTACAACTGTTTTGCCTTAATTTTCCTTATCAAACGACCTTGAAGACTAAGAAGGAAAGTAAATACAAAAGAAAATGATACAATTTGGCAATGAAGCATTAACAAGCCAGGAGAAGGCCAGAGGTGGGTATTTAAAAAGTCTTGGAAAAGCCTCATGTGCATTATCCTACCATGTCATAAATCATGTTACTATGGGAAAAAGCACACCATAAAACTTATGTAACACAGCAAAAATATTAGTTACGATCAAAATAGCTATTATAAATGATAAAGATGATATCCTCTAAGATATACCATATACAATGAGTTCAAATGCTATTCATATAGAAATAAGCTATTCCATCTTCAAGAGGACCTTATATTAAAATCACTTCATCACTGATAAGAAGCTTGAACTTATTTGGATTCACCATGGGGGCAGTACAAGGATTTCTGACAAGGAGACAAATATCTCTCTAAAGAGAAACCACAAAGCTGATGGAACTTACCAAGTAGAAATAGACTGGAATGTCTGTGAAGTTCTATACCTAGAGAATATAGATCTCCTTCCAAAAGCAACATCTTTCATTAAAAGAGACGCTTTGTATACTCATTTGAATCTACTATGGAAAGCTAAAAAGAGGATTTTTTAATTAATATATTTTCAAAAAGTACTAGAAATAATCAAAGGCTTTAATAACCTGCTGTGAATTAAAAATTAAAATTCATGCCAATTAAATATTCAGAATCATAATTTACATAATACTGTAATTTTCACATTTCAGTCAGAGTACATGAGACTATGAAAAAAAAAAAAAAAGAGCACTGCCCAGAGCATAATTACCTATAAAGAAACTTCTATGTGCTCTTTGGCAGCAAGTTTCAGATCTCAGTCTTAAAATACTCAGCTATTGTTAGCAGGGCATCATTAGGAAATTTCCTACCAATTCAGTTGGAATTTATTTTTAAAATGAAGTTTATCTAAAAAGTCTTTTTTGGATGAAACAAAGTGAGCTCTTTAAAGATACTAAGATTTGACTGTCTCCCATCCAGGGTGTATGCCTGGAGGGAGTGTGAGTTAGTGCCAAGGTATGTGTGTGTTTTAATGCTCTGCATCCAGCTCTAGGTAATAGTTGAAAAGCTCCCGGTCTCAGAACAACCAGCAGATGCCACTCAAAAGCATGGTCTGCTGGGAAGATTGAATGATGTAAAGCATACTGTCTCCAGTGTTGCTTGATTTATATCAGTATATTCTTATTCAAACAAAACTAAACTAACAGCTGCTGCGTACTTTTGTTTATATGCTATATGTCAAATGTTATTGTCCCTAAGGTACTTATGTGAAAAGATTTAGCAGTCATATTCTTAAATACCGATGCCTACCCAAATTTGGATGCTTCCTCCACTGAACAAAATGACAAGCACACGATTGCTATACTTAGAGCAATCTTTCACAGCTGCTTTAGTTTTTCAGTGATCCTATTAAACTGACGGCATATTGCCTGTGGGGTCTACAGTGTTATAATACTGCTGTAAGAGACATTGATTTGTATGATAGGATCAAACAGAATAGGGATGCATTGGGGGGAAGAATTTCATAGGTCATATTGTTTTTACCTGAGTAAAATTTAATTTAGACATTGTGACCTTTACAGAACACCTGGTTATTTTAATTGCTGATGTGTGGATGAACGTTGACATTGGGGCTTAGAAAGTATGAAATCTTAGGTCTCTTCTGTTCTGAAAATGCATCCTGAGTCATGTCTTTTCTTAAACTGAACGAAGTAGCTGTGCATTAAATATGCTGGCACATCTTCTGCTTGAGCAAGTGGACCGAAATGGTGTGAATTGTTAATGCCTTGCTGCTTTGGTTCACGGCTTGTGATTGATCATTTGTAACTATATCTACTCCTTGTTCCATGAAATCAAGTATGGAGTAATGGGTTCATCAGATTTTGGGGTTAAATTGAGAGTGAAGAGGTACTGTGTGTGGAAATAAGAGTTGCCATGTTCAGGGCTGGCCTTGTAACAGCATGGAATCTAAAGGCGATATTCAAAACCACTTCACTCATCATACGCTTACTGATTCTGAATAGGGCCCATTTGCAGGGGACATTTGGTAGTTTTCCAATACGCTTTATGCCTCTTTCTACTGCCACCACCATGCA
Organism: Puma concolor; assembly: GCF_028749965.1. Taxonomy (NCBI): domain Eukaryota; kingdom Metazoa; phylum Chordata; class Mammalia; order Carnivora; family Felidae; genus Puma; species Puma concolor. Next base: position 30,219,209 of record NC_141676.1, on the reverse strand, counting down.
CATCTTTTTTTCATACGTCCCAGTAGCACATTGGTAGAACAGGTCAGCATACACAATTCATTTATTTAAATAACTTGGTTTATACAAGTAGAAATAAGCTGGCATTCTATTGTGTCTTGCCCTCCCCCTCAACAAAAATAATACTGTGTGGGTCTTTAAAAATACAAGTTATTTTGTGAACTCAGTTCCTTGAGTATCTTAAATATCTGATATTTAGTAATAATGTAACATAACTTGCTTGAACTGATATAGGTATAACTTTAAGTTTACTTAAATATTGAGAATAAACTGTATCTAATCTATTTTGTGTGGGTATGGCCTATACCAATACATAGTAATTGAATATATATGACCTGCTTTTGCAAACTTTAAAGCTCTGTACAAAAATTTGAGGTGTCATCTTAGTTTTGGAAAATGCAAAACATGGAACTTAAGTGAAACCAACAAAAATTAGCAGTAAAGGCCTTTAGAAAGGTCATTATATAATTGTTTGCTGTAACAACTGATACCTTTTTACATTATTATTTTTTATTTTTATTATTGTTGAGAAAAGCTTAACCTAAATGGTGTTAACTGAGGCACCAATTAACTTTTGACCCATTAGGAAAAGATATAATAGAAAACACAGTAAAACTTAGAAACACAATCAAATATACAAAGCACTTAATGTGTAAGTACCATTAAAAGCAACCTAATTGTAAAATGTTTCTTTTTCTTTTAAGATTTTATTTTTAAGTAATCTCTACACCCAACGTGGGACTTGATTTTAACAATCCCGAGGTCAAGAGTCGAATGCTCTACTGATTACGCCAGCCAGGCACCCAAAAATGTTTCAAAATTCTACTGTTACATTGTAAAGTATCAACGAATACAAATCTAAAAATTTTTCTTTCTTTTTCTTTTTTCTTGTTTGAAAGCAATTATAATAATAATACTTGACAGACACATACCTAATTCAGACAGCCCTACAAGAATCAGATAATGTGGATAAAGCTGTTTTGGTCTCCTTGGATGAAAATTCTAAGTCAATGTATTACATTTACATATTTTATTTAGGATTATATATATAAATAATATTATGTATTAATTATTATATATATAATTTGTAGTTTAAATGTGATAAACTAAAGTCTTTATAGTTTCAGCAATTAAAATGCGGGGTTCCCTTTCAATGTTTATTTCTCCATGCTCATTTCACAAAAGTAGAACTATATAATGTATGTAAAAAGCTATAATTAGCTTTTTGCATAATTTGTCTAATATTCTAAAAACTCTTATGGGGAAGAAAACAAATCTATACTGAGTCATGTTCTTTCACATGGAGAACTTTGTTAAAAAAATTGTTTTATAACAGATAATAGCAATTAAGCAATTAGTGTTCATTGGTAATTATTCGTATATTTTTAATAATGAATTTCTAGGATCACTGACAAGTCATTAGAGTCAGGCTAAGATTTTTGGTTCAAAGACTCAGAAATAGATAAAAAACGAAAGCTAGAAAGACAAACCCAACAAGATGGAAAGAGCAAGGATTTGGCTAAAACATTACATAAATACTGAAGCAAATTTAGCCCAACAAAACCTAGGAGTGATGATCATATCTTCATGAATATAAAAAACAGTCTATGTTTTAAGGACTTCAAAAGGGAATTTCTGACAGATATTAAAGAGTCTATGAGCAGATTAGACTGCTTTGTGAATGCTCACATCACACAATTCTGCATTCACACATTTAATAAAAGATGGAAGTGATCCAATTATAAAGAGAGTTCTCCAACTGCCACCAAAAAAAGCCTTTTCTTTAAGTCAAGACATTAAAAATTCTTAATATTCTCTATAGATCAATAGTAGAATTATAAGTCAGTGATTACCTTCTGTTTTTGTCCAAGCAACAAGAGAAGCCCAACTCTGACGCTTGGAGGTCATTAGGAAACACTGAGGGCCATGTATAAGAAATCTTGGAACCAAGGCAAAGTCACAGGGTGCACAGGTCCCAAGGGAAGTCAGAAGACACCTCCTGAGAGGCATATTTCCCACACAAAAGGGCTTTTAACTGGCTGCCTTCATATATTCTAATGCACCTTAGAGAGATTTAAGGGCTGATTCACAACTATTAGCATTTGGCATCCCTCTTCAGCAAGAGGTCTGAAGCTTTACATTTCATAAAATATGAGAAATAAAGGTAAATAGGACTGGGACCCAAGGATTGAAAAGAGACAATGTATTTAATTTTAAAGAAGATATTTTAGCCATAAGTTTGATCTTAAGTCCCTGAAAAGTTCTAGAAGAGATTATAAGATGAACAGTTTTTGAACTCTTAGAAAAGTAAATAGTAATCGTGAGAACCCATATGGAGCAACTAATGTATTAAATAAGTATTTAATGAACAGACAGGGAGATTCTTGGGGCAAACAGGAAGACTCTTGGGGAAATTCTTTACATGGGGCTTGACATCTCTAACACCAGCATATAATTATCATTTCTTCCAGTGGGAAGTAGGTCCCAATAGACTACAGCTACCATCTATTATCCTTAAGCAAGGACCACTGCTAAATCTGCATGTCTCTTCTAAGGTAACTGGGTATAGCTGCAACAAAGTAGGGGAACATATAATGTCTACAAATCTTCTGGTTAGATCCCCTGTTTAGAAATAATCGCTTTCCTTTAATGCTTCCATGTAAAAATTATAGAGAAGTATGTCATGTAGTATCCAAAACGAGGCAAAAGAAAGTTATGAGTAGATGCTGCCTTGGATCCCAGTTTCTTTCCTGGGGAAAATAATAAAAGGAATGAGAATGAACACACATACACAAATGCACACATGCACACCTGCACGCACAAACACACAGCTGTCCCTTTATGGGGCTTGACTGAAGGCTGTAGGTTACATATATACCCTTCTGAGTTACTCACTCCTAGCTAAGAAAGCAATGCCACTTACAGAGCCCAAACCATCTGGACCATTGCAAAATTCCACATTTAGCAGAACAGAAACTGTAGTACTAGCCACAAATGGGTAGTACTAGGCATTTTTGGGGCATAGAGAAGGGAGCATTTGACTAGACTCCTCCTCAGTGTCCTGAATTTTTCACTCGCATTAAAAGGAATTTGAGTACAATGCTTCTAGACAAGGGCAGCAACCCGAAATTTTATACTATTTTATGATATCTGCTCTACATTCTTTAGCCCTGAATTAAACATGGGAATAGAGACAAGACTACAAAATCTCTATATACATGGAGCTTACAGTCTAGTGGAGAGACAGATATTAAACAAATAATTCCCCAAGCAGTTTTATGAAGTACAATTGTCACAATTACTATATACAGGGTGCTATTAGTATAACAGGGATACCTGCCCTAGACAAGGGAGGAAAATAGCATCAGAGCAAGGCAATGTCAGGGGAGCATTTCAGAAGAAGAAATATTTAACATAAGACCTTAAGATGAGTAGGCAACTGCTTGCAAGTTGGATAGGGTGAGAGAAAAAAATCCAAGTAGGGAAAACATTATATGGCAAGGTACTGGGGCATGAAGAAGAATAAAATGAGGAACAGAAATGAAAAAATAAGGTGACTTGAGTGCAGTGATGAAGAAGTCAGTAGTACGATGTGAAGAACTTCTCCAAGTTGGGTAGGGACCAAATCATAAAGGTCCTTCAGGCCATTATAAAGATTTAAGCTTGGGTTGAGTATGACAAGTTATAATAGGCTAAAATCACTTTTCAAAAATATTTTATTTTTAAGTAATCTCTATACCCAATGTGGGGCTTGAACTTACCACTCTGAGACCAAGAGTCACATGTTCTACCAATTGAGCCAGAGAGGCACCCCCTAAAATTACTTTTTAAAATAGTGCTACCAGAGAGATTGGTGAGCTTGTAGATTCATAGCTAAACAAACAGCCATATCCATGGAAGATTACTGTAAATCAGAGACAGGGACTTTGATAACATAATAGAGGTCTCTGTCCCTTCATGTCATAGTCAACATTTTTTTTTTAATTATCAATAATTGGGGCACATGGGTGGCTCAGTCAGTTAAGCATCTGACTTTGACTCAGGTCATTATCTCACGGTTCGTGGGTTCGAGTCCCACATTGGGCTCTGTGCTGACAGCTCAGAACCTGGAACCTGCTTTGGATTCTGTGTCTCCCTCTCTCTCTGTCCCTCCCCTGCTTGAGCTCTGTCTCTATCTCTCTCAAAATGAATAACATTAAAAAAATGATCAATAATTTAGACAGTGATAAAATTGGTATTCAGATCACATTTACAAGTGAAAACAAAGACAGAAGAAATTGTTAATCCCTGGGTTACAGTTTAAATATCTGAAAGATCTTGCAAGGCTAAACTACTAAATAAAAACCTTGAAAGTAGAAATTTAATAGGAATCAATGTATAATATTCTGTTCACATAGTTATAAAATCAGCAGTACAAGTACAGGACAAGGAAGAAGCAGTTTAGGGCAAATTGTTAGTAAAAGTTTGGGGCTTTGTTGTCTTTAAATTCAATTTAGGTCAAAAATACAATGCGTTTAACATAAATAAAAATGCATTTGTAGATTATATAATGATCTGGGAAAAAGTGGGGGAGGTGAGATTCCTTTACTCATCATTGATTGACCTGGGAAATTGTATTCTGATAAATTATGAACATTTACGTTCTAAGTTTCAGAAACCCAATTGTGGCTTCCCCTATAGAAAGGTGGTAGATTTATTATAAAAAGAACACTTCATCTTCTTCAGTTAAGGTAGAGAAACAACTGGAAGAAAGTATTACAAATCTAAGAAAGAGGTTTGCTAAAGGAATCAAGGAGAAAGTAAAGTGGTTTTATATAGGCTCCATGCCCAGTGTGGAGCTAGAATTTAGGACCCGGAAATAAAGAGATGTATGTTCTACCAACTGAGTTAGTCAGGTGTCCCTAAAGTGGTTTCAAAAGATGCTTCAACCTTATGATCAAAATAAAGCGGTATATGCATGAAAATAAACAAGACGGGTTTGTTTAGCTGGAGGAGGAAAGAGATCTTAGAATAAAGGTAAATATCTGATTTGAACACACATTTTTAAAAGATATGAAAAGACAAACTGAAACCTTGAAGGCCAGATATGAGGGTATCAAGGCTAACTACTCTTAAAGAGTCTATTACAAAAGGGAAAATATTTCAATTGTTACAAAATCACAAACATTAACTGGAGTCCAGTAAAACCTAAGAGAGAAATAAAGATCTCACAGGGCAAACTCAGAACAATCCCCCAAAGGAGGCAGAATCCAAATACTGTGAAGAGGTGACATTTATTTTACAGATAAATTAATAGTAAAAGCAATTTGGAGAATCTCTTTTGAGGATGTGACAGTTATACAAAATGTGCACATGAAATCTGAGCAAATTAGAGAGAGGAATACTAGGAAGATTAACATCAAATACTCAAAAAATGTATTTAGTGCATCCTCCCCCGACCCCCACCACCAAATTTCTGGGTTTAAGATTAAGGCAAAGGGAAGACGAATTATGTTACAGAAGATCCAGGCACAGCAATAATAGATAAAGACGTCAGATCTAGGGGCACCTGGTTGGCTCAGTCGGTTGAGCATCCGACTTCAGCTCAGGTCATGATCTCATGGTTTGTGGGTTCGAGCCCCGCATCGGGCTCTGTGCTGACAGCTCAGAGCCTGGAGCCTGCTTCGGATTCTCTGTCTCTCTCTCTCTGTGCCCCTCCCCTGCTCATGCTCTGTCTCTCTCTGTCTCAAAAATAAAATAAACATTACAAAAAAAAAGAAGAAGTCAGATCTAAATTAGATGTTAACCAGTGGGAAAATACATCCTGGGTGGGATTATTTAATTCAGGGAGGTGAAAATGGGTAGGACCGGTTTGAACAAAAGATGATATTGACAAACTTGGAACTTATTTTTTTTTTAAATATTTATTCATTTTTGAGAGACAGAGATAGAGCATGAGCAGGGGGAGGGGCAGAGAGAGAGGGAGACACAGAATATAAAGCAGGCTCCAGGCTCTGAGTCGTCAGCCCAGAGCCCGACGCGGGGCTCGAACCCACGGACTGTGAGATCATGACCTGAGCTGAAGTCGGATGCTCAACCGACTGAGCCACCCAGGCACCCCGGAACTTACTGATATCATATCTCTCACTATGAGAGACCCTGCAAGAAAAATATTTACAGGGATATGTTAGAAAAAAACACAAGTGTGAACTCAAAAGGAAAAGAAAAGAAAGAACTCAACAACCACAAAGAATGCAGCCCAAGCCTGTTAGAGAAGGGAACCTTTCTGAAAGGAACAGGAGTACAGCAGAGGCAAATCCTAAATGTTGTAGAAAAAGAGAACAGAAATGTTAACTCAAGCCTAAGAGCATTCAAAAACTGAGGAAAGACGATGTCTACAGGAGGAAATAACATCAGTGCTATTCTTCACTGAGCACCTAAGACTGTGAGGCTCGGAAACATAAACAGCCACTTCTGTTCAGAAATCCATGGAGTGAAGTTATTCTGTAATGGAACTAAAGTGAACATAAGGGAGAAGCTGTGATCAGGAAGTAGGTGTCTTGGGCTTAAACAGTTCCATAGCCAGAGGCCATTGCAGTAGCCACTGTGACCCAGGATTGAAATTACTGTTCCCGAGGCAAGACGGATGCTTTGCCACCAGAGAGGGCCTACCCTCAGTTCAGCATGGGGTTCAGAAATATGTGACTCAGAGGGAAAAGACCATTAAGGTGCTTGGAAAACTTTACAAAGGCAAATAACAACATCTCAAATAAGTCTTGGGGCTGCCACCAACGTAAATTTCCAAATGTTGCAAAAGAATGTAAGAATATCCCCTTTGAGGATAATAATAACAGCAATGATGATAAAGTATTCTATAATGTTGGGGCACCTGCCTGGCTCAGTTGTGGAGCATATGACTCTTGATCTTGTGGTTGTGAGTTTGAGCCCCATGTTTAGTACAGAGATTACTTAAAAATAAAATCTCAAAAAAAATGTTATATAATCCTTACCAAGTGTCAGGTACTTGTTCTAAGGACTTCACATATAATTCACTTACTCCTTGCAATAACCTATTAAGGCAAGTAATTTCATCCTTATTTTGTAGATGAAGAAACTAACTCTCAAAGAAACTAATTAACTTGTCTCAGTTCATACAATAGGTGGTGTAACTGGAGTTTGAACTCTGGCTCCAAATTCAGAGCACTTCATCAACTCTTATGCAGGGTTTTTTTTAGAAATCACTGGTCAATTTTTTCTTCAAAATATTATAAATACATAATGCTATAATTAATGCCTTGATGAGAGACTGCTTCCCAACAAGTTATAGCATATGTCACAGACCCTGATCAACAGCGTAAATTGACTGGCATGTTGGAATGACTGACATGAGGAATGCTTTCTCTTCTTTGCCTTCCTTCACTTAGTTTCTGTGATGCTCTTTGGCAACAGTCAGATGGTCTGGATCATGCCAAAATAGTTACCTGGAAACATCATTTTGCTTGGAATAGCCACATTAGAAACTGGGGATTGGCTTCTGTTCTGAATGTCCTGGATATGGGGCTGATGTTGTGATCATCTTTTGATTCAACTGGAATTAGGGCACATGAGAAAGTTGGTATAAGCTCATTCCAACTTCTCAAGTCCTGAGGGATGATGCCCACCACGGGGGCCCAGAAGGTAGTTGCTGGAGGAATTCCAGCTCAAACTAGGCATCTAAAAGCCATCTGGCTGACACTGGGAAGAATAAAAATTACGGACTTTTATTTCTTTGAATTTTAACTTGTGGAGTTGGAACTTTTATTGGATTTTAACTCACAAAGGTAAGATTATTTGATTTGGGAATTCACTTCCCTATAAATATAAAATTTTGGGATTTTCATTTCTTTGGAATTTTATTCTTTGAATTTAACTTCACAAAAATTTCATAATGGGCAAGAATTAACATTCAAGTTCAGGATATGTGTTTGGAGTTTTGTGATTAAAATACATTAATCCTGTCATTTGAGTTCATTGCATTGTACAATTTCTGAAAAACATGTCAGAGAATAAATACATAACCATTTTGGGTGGTGTAACTGGTATAATTTGGGGTGGGAAATGGAACAGGAAGTGAACATTCAATGCTCAATAACACAGACTTGGAGTCAATTTAATTATATATTTTTTTCTTTTTTTTTAACTTTTTTTTTTTTTTTTTTAATTTTTGGGACAGAGAGAGACAGAGCATGAACGGGGGAGGGGCAGAGAGAGAGAGGGAGACACAGAATCGGAAACAGGCTCCAGGCTCCGAGCCATCAGCCCAGAGCCCGACGCGGGGCTCGTACTCAAGGACAGCGAGATCGTGACCTGGCTGAAGTCGGATGCTTAACCAACTGCGCCACCCAGGCGCCCCAATTTAATTATATTTTAACTCATTTCAGAATCTTCTAGGGTAAATTTCATACTACCCACCATGATCTGGAAGGATCCACGCAGGAGCAGAGTTTGGTTATTGGAATAATAGGTCCTAACAGACTGAGGATCTCCCTCAAGAGGGAGACTCACTTCTCTGTTCACCATAATGGAATAATGAAGCCAAAGAAGGTAAGAGAACAAAAAGTTGGGAAATGTTAGGGGGAATGAGGTCTATCAAAATCTGACACTATCTACCTGTGTTCTCCCACTGTTATGTGCTTATATAATACCAAATAGTTTATATATGATTAGTAAATAGGCAATGATATCAATACAATATAGAAGTTTGGTTGGTAAATATGTGCTTTTTCCTAGGCAAAGGAGGCCAACAGTGAAGGAGTAGAATTCTGACCTTTAGCAGGAAAGAAAAATGCTTTAGCTTGCCTGCAGCACTGGGGTTCCTTGCATGACTCTGTGGGAGTTTCCCTTCCTCCTGTGCCTTCCTTAAAGGAAGCCCCAAACCTCCAGTTGACGTCCATCTGCATTTTCTCACACTCTATTGTTTTTGTGCAGCTTTAATATCCTCTGAAGCATCACTCTGAGACACCTACCCAGGCTGTTTACAGTATCCCCTAGGTTAATTATTATTTAAGTTGGTATTCTGGTTTTAAAGGTGCATAGATTTTGAATGGTCTTCCTCAACACTATTGTTTCCACAGCCTTGTAATTTTGGGGTGGTGATTTTGCAGAATACATTTTTTATATCCTGTTCTAGCAGAAATGCTGTACTAGCATGTTGATCATACATAGGAATATGGCATCTTTACACAGTGGGTAGTTCTACTCTAGAAAGAATAGATCTTGGTGGGAGGCATAAGTAAGGAATGTTTCTGCATGTAACAAAATAAATTTCTTTGTTAAAATCTTCTATGGTTTTTAGAAGTCTAAAAACATAAGCAATTTGCAAATCCTATGAGGTTTTAAAAGTTTCACTAGACTTGATAAAGTAAAAGTTTGGTGTCATGTCCAATGTGCTCATTTCTCACAGCAAAGGAGGAAAACCTTCAAGGCACATCTAATTCTAAAAAAAGAAGCAACAGATAGGAGAAAATGTTTCATTTTGTACATCTGTTACATTTCAGTCCTTGGTACAGTTACACTTCTAATCTGTCCTTATAAATAAAAAGTAATTACTATGATCTTAACATTAGACGTGATATTCTGATTTGACATAAACGAACAAGAGTCATACATCAAATGAGAGAATTAGCATTTGTTTAAATTAAAAGATAACTTTCCCATAACACTTCATCTTTCCCAAGCTGAAGTTCAGAAGACTATGAAATATAAAAGTTGAGGGACCTCAATCATTTGATGCACAAATTATACTAATGAACAAAGAAAAAATAAATGCAAAAACCTAATGTTAAGTGACTAGGGTACTACAGACTGGAAGCTCCTTCAGTAGGATTAGCTTCTTTGAGGATTTTAAGTCTAGTGAACTTGTTATGCTTCCACATGTTAGTAGTCGCATAGGCTAATTTCAGCTGGCATAGCGTTCCTACGTACGCAAAGACACAGGGCAAGGCATGCATTAAAATGTGATAATAGCACACTTCTGGGACACGTGAAGCATGAGGCATGAGTCTGCCTCTGGCATCCATGAAGCATCACACCTCAGAGTCAGAGCTTTTATGTTTTGATAAGTAGTTCTGCTCTTCCACATTTGGGAGGGGGAAAAATCAACTTTCTAAGTGTAAATCTTTCCCCTTTACCGGGGTGCCTTAAAGTTTTAATTCTAATGATTAATTTGAAAACTTTTTTTTTCAAATCCCAGTGAGCTGGAAATAATTTAAAGATGGATAGCGTCTTAAAATGTGTTATTTATTTTATTAATGCAAATTTAAGAGTGATTATATAATATTGTTGATTATAAAGATCATTTGAACCAGCATGATTAGGGGGGAATGCAAGAAAGAAAATATAAACTTTAATATTGATATTCCATATCCCCTCCTCCCCCTCAAAAAAGACCATAAAGAAGGATTCCCTGTGTTTCATGTGTCTTACAGGTACGTAACTAGCTAGATAATGGGTATGTCTACAAAAGCTTTGAAATCTTCTAATAAAATAAAAAATAATTATATCAATACAAACATTAAAAATGATAAAGTATACTTTACTTTCTAATATGCAAAGACACATATAATCCTTGGCAGGAAAAAAATTAAGAATTACAATAAGTTTCAAAATATCTGTTTTAAAGTTTATTTATTTTGAGAAAGAGAGAGAGACAGAGTGCGAGCACACAAGCAGAAGAGGGACAGGGAAAGAGGGAGAGAGAATCCCAAGTAGGTTCCATGCTCAGCATGGAGCCCAATGTGGGGCTTGATCTCATGAATGATGTGATCATGACCTGAACCAAGATCAAGAGTTGGAAGTTTATGGGGTGCCTGGGTGGCTCAGTCAGTTAATCGACTGACTCTGAGTTTCAGCTCAGGTCATGATCTTAATGTCAAGAGATCGAGCCCTGTGTCAGGCTCTGTCCAGCCAACACGGAGTCTGCTTGGAATTCTCTGTCTCCCTTTCTCTGCCCTTCTGCTGCTCATGCGCTCATTCTCTCTCTCTCTCTCTCTCTCTCTCTCTCTCTCTCTCTCTCTCTCTCAAAAATAAATAAATAAACATTAAAAAAAAGAGTTGGACGCTTAGCCACCCAAGCACCCCAAATATCAAAATATAATAGTAGTCACTCAATAGCATTAAGATCATAAAGCCAGTAAAGGTTTGTTTTTATATATTACAAGCAAGGATTTTAGAAACAAATGTAAGTATTCAGAATAGCCATATCCTAAAATCACTTACAGTTGCCTGGATCTAGCCTTGCAGTTAAGTATGCCACTTAATATTCTGGCCCTCTTCAGGCATATGGAGTTAAGGTTCAGATGAAGTGATAGGACCATAAGAGTAGCATTTTTAGTAGTGCTAATAGTAGTACTAGTAAAGAATAGTAATTACTACTAAAGTATAAAAAGTAAATTAAAAAAGTAAGAAGTAAATAATAGTAGTAATTACTACTAATAGTAATTTAAAAGTACAAATGTGGAATTCATGGTATTTTTGCTCTTAGAGACTAGCAAATCAGTGCTTTTAGAAACAGATGAAAGTCTCATATTTTGACAAAGACATAGAATAAAATTGTTTTATTTTTTAATTGTTTTAAAGTTTATTTATTTATTTTTGAGAGAGAAAGAGAGAGCACATGTGGAGTAGGGGAGGGAGAAAGGGAGACACAGAATCCAAAGCAGGCTCCAGGCTCTGAGCTATTAGCACAGAGCCTGATGCGAGGCTCGAACCCACGAACTGTGAGATTGTGACCTGAGCCAAAGTCAGATGCTTAACCAACTGAGCCACCGAGGCATCCCAATAAAATTGCTTTAGAACACATTTCATAACTTTTGAAAAACCTCTAGAAGTTAACCAAAACATTTAAAAATTTTATATCTGAGCAACAGTAGTATGATTTCTCATTTTTCTCCTTTGAAAGCTGTATACCATAGAAAGTATCTGTTAAGTTATGAAAATTTATCAATTGCTTTTGTTCATTAAATTATGGCTTATGAAAGTTAAAACACTCATGATTTTTCTCAAATCTAAGCTTGAGCTGTGCTATAGGTTGAATGTTTGTGTCCCCCCAAAATTCAAATGTTGAAACCTAATGTGACGGTGTTTGGAGATAATTAGGTCATAAGGGTAGAGGCCTCATGAATGGAATTAGTGTCCTTATACAAGAGACCCCACCAGGTACCCTTGCCCTTTCTACCATATAAGGACACAATGAGAAGATAACAGCCTATGAATCAGTCAAGGGCCCCTCAACAGACAGTGAATCTGCCAGGGCCTTGATCTTGGTCTTCCCAGACTTCATAATTATAAGAAATAAATGTTTGTTGTTTAAGCCATTCAGCCTATGATATTTTTGTTATAACTGCCCAAATGGACCAACACAAGCTGAAATAAAAATTCTTCAAACCTTAATCCATTCCATAATTTCCTTTTGTATAGGAATAGTTCCCATGTTAAAACTAAACTTTTATTATATCTGTTTTCATATATATATGTTCATATATATACTCATATATATTTATATACATATATGTTTGTATATATAAATTATGCAAATGTCTTTTGAAATGTGATCATAGAGCTTGTAAAATCTTTGTGACTTACCTTTTGAAATATCTTTAATTGTTCTGCCATACAAATCATAAAGATATCTGGCTGGTGAATTTAGGTTCATTCTCATTGTGCAAGTATCTAAAACCTACCAAGAGAGTGCAGAAAAAAACTATAAATAATTTATTACAATAAGCTCTGGCTAAATTGAATAAACATTGAAAGTCCTTTCTATACTAAATGGCTATACAAATCATATTATAAAATGAAATTTGATTATTTAGAAAATATTCCTAAAATATGATAAGAAAAAAAGCAGTTACAATTATTATATCATAACTTTACTTTAAAAACACACCAACTGGGGTACCTGGTGACTCTTGATCTCAGGGTTATGAGTTCAAGCCCCATGATGGGTTCAGAGCTTACTTAAAAAAAATAATAAATGAAATAAAAGTAAATAAAAAACAAATATTAATAAAAAAGAGAAAAGAGATGCAATAAATATTAAAAAGTGGATACATACTAATAAATGCTAGAACTGAAGGAAAGTTTTATCTATTTTTTTTAGTTTTTAAAGTTTTATTTATTTAGAGAGACAGAGAAAGAGAGCATGAGCAGGGGAGGGGAAGAGAAAAGGGGACGGAGAGAATCCCAAGCAGTCTCCACACTGTCAGTGCAAAGCCCGAAGTGGAGTTCAAACTCATGAACCCTCAGATCATGACCTGAGCCAAAACCCCAATCGTATGCTTAACCAACTGAGCCACCCAGGTGCCCCAGGAAATTTTTATATCATTCTTGGTATTTTCTATATTTTTCATTAACTTACAATGTCAAGATGTTAGTTTTATTTCATTTTATTTTTAAATTATGTATTTGTTTTTGAGAGAGAGAGAGAGAGAGAGAGAGAGAGAGAGAGAGAATCCCAAGCAGGCTGTGTACTGACAATGCAGAGCCTATGTGGGGCTTGATCTTATAAACTGTGAAATCATGATCTGAGCTGAAATCAAGAGTTGGACGCTTAACCAACTGAGCCACCCACAGGCCAGGAAGGATATTACTTTTATATTGGTCTTAATCAATACAAATAAATGGAAAGATATACCATGTTCATGGATTGGAAGAATTAATATTGTTAAAATGTCCATATTACCCAAAGCAATCTATAGATTCAAGGCAATCCTTTTCAGAATACTAATAGTGTTTTGCATAGAACTAGAAAAAATAATTGTAAAATTTGTATGGAACCACAAAAGACCTGGAGTAGCCACAGCAATCTTGAGAAGGAGGAACAAAACTGGAAGTGTCATGCACCCAGATTTCAAACTATATATACCACAAAGCTATAACAACCAAAATAGTATGGCACTGACATAACAAAAAAGACACATAGATCAATGACAGAATTGAGAACCTAGAAATAATCCTGCACCTATATGATCAATTTATGACACAGGAGGCAAGAATATACAATGGGGAGAAGACATTCTTTTCAATAAATAGTGTTGGGGAAACTGGATAGCTACATGCAAAAGAATGAAACAGGACCACTTTCTTATACTGCACACAAAAATAAACCCAAAATGGATCAAAGACCTAAATGTAAGACTTGAAGCCATAAAACTCTTTTTTTTTTAATGTGTGCAATCATCTGATTTATAAAAAGATGCAACAAAATTCAAAATGATACAAAATATCAATTTCAAAACAACATCAAAAGTGAGTGTATTTAACCATACTCAGCTCATAACAGAGCAAATGGGTAAGAAGGAGAATAATTCATGTTATAGCGTATTGCTACATGAACTGGAAACAGAAAAAGTTGGTAAAGGAAGGCTGAGGATCTCTATCTTTAGAGTGTTAGAATTAGAACCAAGGGGCTCCATAATCATCTGGCATCTGCTCAATGTTGTACCTATGGTTAGAAATGTACATGATGGGAACTCCAGGGATCTTCCGGATCCTTCATTTAAGGTCCTGGTCAATGGTGGCCACAATGTAACATTTGTGCTGAGTTACTCTCTGTACTAAGCAGTCATCTGCATAGGTTCCTTTGTGTGTGCATGGTAATCATTCAAATCTTGGATCCTTGGCAATCCTTAGAGCCAACTTTTACCCCAATTTCTCAGTTTCAGCCATTACACAGTCAGTTATACAAGGGATACACTTGGCATACAGATAGTCCATCATTGATTGTACTAAGTCAACTTTGGCTTTAATGGAAAAGTTGATAAAGTTGGTATCAACCAGGATGTGGTAAGGTGGGCCCAGCTGTGTGTTATATTGGAAGAATAAGCAGGAAGGATGTCGGGGGACTTCTCTTTCCCTGAGTGCACTGGGATCTTTCTTTTCTTTCTTTTTAGGTTTCAATCTATCCTTCTCTTTAAGCCTCTGATTTCGGAGACTAAGCATTCACTTCATGGTTGCATACTTTCTTGCTTTCTTTTGCTTCCCCATGTTCACGCTGCACTCTTGTTTCTTCAGCCATAAAACTCTTAAAAGAAAACATTGTCAGTAACCACTTGGACATCAACCTTAGCAAAATTTTTCTAGATATGTCTTCTCAGACGAGGGAAACAAAAGCAAAACAAACAAACAAAAATACTGTGACTACATCAAACTAAAAAGCTTTTGCACAGTGAAGGAAACCATCAACAAAACAAAAAGGCAGCCTACAGAATGGGAAAAGATCTCTGTAAATGATGTACTGAATAATGGCCTAATATCCAAACTATATAAAGATTCATACAGGGGATACTAAAAAAACCTGAAGGGTCAAAGAGGTTGTTGCCTGCTTTCTCCTCTAGGATTGATGGTTTCCTGTCTTACATTTAGGTCTTTCATCCATTTTGTGTTTGTTTTTGTGTATGGTATAAGAAAGTGGTCCAGGCTCATTCTTCTGTATGTTGCTGTCCAGTTTTACCAAAGAGACCGTCTTTTTTGCATTGGATATTCTTTCCTGCTTTGTCAAAGATTAGTTGGCTATACATATGTGGGTCCATTTCTGGGTTCTCTATTCTGTACCACTGATCTCTGTGTCTGTTTTTGTGCCAGTACCAAACTGTCTTGATGATTACAGCTTTATAATACAGCTTGAAGTCCAGAATTGTGATGCCTCCAGCTTTGGTTTTCTTTTTCTGAATTGCTTTGGCTATTCAGGGTCTTTTCTGGTGCCATACAAATTTTAGGATTGTTTGCCCTGTAGCCCTGTGAAGAATGCTGGTGTTATTCTGATAGGGATTACTATACTTACTTTAAAATTGGGGCCTGTAATCCTAGTCTTAATCAACTCAATTTCTTTGTGACAACAAACATATTTAAACGGCTTAATGTGTATATAGGGACAAAGCTGTACTCTCCTTTCAGTCTGGAGAACAACTTTCAAACATTGTGACTGATTTGGTTTATCTAGTTGCTATATCAAGTGATGTGTGTTGCATTTAAAAGGCAAATATCTAATTGACAAATTTAATTTGACAAATTGGCCTTTGCCGTATTACATCAGAGGTTCTCAGTCTTTATACTACCTCTATACATGACCAATAATGTTCTCATGAGCCACATACTGCCATGGGCATTCACAGGATTGTGTGTCTTTCTTCCGTACTAGCTGCAATCCAGAGTTTGGGGCAATTCTTCAGAAACTGTATTACTGATCTTTTTCTCAAAATCAAGAAGGAATATCTGTTTATGATTAAGAATGATGTTACAGGAATAATCTTGAACCCTGTAATCTATGAAGGAAATATTTACAATATCAGTGCTTTACCTAGGTTAAATAATTACAACATACTTGCAATGTATTTCACAGGTGACTATAAACTCTGTCATGTGGAGCAAATTCACTGACCACCAATCTGCCCACCTGGAGGGTGTCGGTGCATGGATTCAATACCTGACCAATACCCTATGTCCTCATAAGTCAGACAAAATATTCCTTTGGAATATCTAATTTGGAAGAGCCCAGTGGCTGGGTCTGGTCCTTGCCACCCCATAAAATAAGGTAATAATGCTGGTGACTCTAAATGTTACTCTTCCTGCTTTCCTTCCCACTCTTGGGCCAATTTCTGTAGTGATTACTACACACAAGTTCACCTAGGACTCCTATCCATGGATTGAAACCTTTACTAAAGATGCTTATAAAGTAATATTCAGAAAAGAAGAGAGAAGTTATCAGAAGAAAGTGAACTTTAGACAGAAAAGAGAGTGGAACATACTGACTGACATTGGCATGGGATCCACCCCTGTGTTTTTAAAAACACTTTATGAATACAGTTCGTCTCTAGCAAAATTCTCCTAATGGTCACTTTATTCCATGTGACTTTGTGCCCAAAGATTATTCTTTTACCACCACCACCCTCATTGACAGAAATATTAATGGGATATAATTCAGTACACATTCTTCCTTAGCCAATCATCTCTGAGTACTACTAAGAATCTACAGTTGGTCCCATAGAGCTTCCTCCTTTGGCTCCCTATATTCTTGATCTTTCCATTCTTTATGTTTAGTTCTCGGTTTCTTAATATTACAAATCTATTATTTAAAAGTTCAATGAAGCCCTTTGGTACAAATTATATTCCCCAGTTACTTACTAGTGAAGGTTCAATATCTAAATACCCTTGTCCAGAGTTATAATTTACTAATTAAACTAAGTAAAATGTGAACTATTTAAAGCTAGTCCCATTTACTTCAACTAAAATTTCAATGATTTTCAAAATTATTTCAAATATTGCCGTCTTTGTGTTTTAAAAAAACAGCCAAGTGAAATTACACAGCTTCCTAACTCAAAGATCCCTCTTTTCATTGTGCCCAAACATCAGTAAAATGTTTGGGCAAGCCAAATTTTAAGAGTTAAGTGAGTATAAAAACCAGCATTAGAAAATCAGATACTAGTAATTAATAACGCATCAGCAACGCTGTCATTCTCTCATATTTTCTGTATAAAAGATCCTTGCAGTGTTTAAGCAATGCCAACCTTCAGTAATCACTTTCTCAGAGTAACTTATCAGTGGTATGAATTAGTATCAATATAAATTTCTGTCAAAAAGCCTGAAATGAAGCCTCTACTTGTAAGGTCATTCTTATAATTCACAACTGAAAATATTTAACAGTGTCATCTTACTGTACTATTAAGGTTAATTAAAATACCATTTCCATTCATTTGTACCTGCTAAGCTTGTTAAAATATTATTTTTATAAATTCACATTTTGTTAATTTCTTACAGCATAGGTTGTAGAGAACACTTCAGATACTGAAATTTAAAACCATCATGCTGTAAAACCAGACTCTTCTTAATAAACAGCTGAGAAGAGATTTTTTTAGTGTAATCTGTTTATAGTTCTGGGAGTTACCTCCACCCATGGGCATATCCGGTCCCAAGTTTGCAACTTCTGGAATGGCCACCATGGAGGTGGTGCGGTTACACAGTCTACAGCCTCTGGGTTTGGCTCACTACTACCCCAGTCCAGGTGAGAGAGCTCAACATTACCCCTGGCTGAGTGAGTCAAATCAACAATGTAGACATGTTTTATGTGTAAACATTCAGAAGTAAAAGCCCTGATTTCTACTTCCCCACAAACTCTTTTTCAGCAAGCGTCAGCAGCCTGTACACCATGGGCTAATTCGAGCCATGGCCTATTTCTGTATGGCCTATGGGCTAAGAATAATTTGTATAAATTTAAAATTTTTTACATGTTTATTTATTTATTTGTTTATTTATTTATTTATTGAGAGAGAGAGAGAGAGAGAGAGAGAGAGAGAGAGAGACTGTGCACATATGGGGGGGGGGCGGCGGGCAGAGGGAGAGAGAGAAAATCCCAAGCAGGCTCCCAACTGCCAGCACAGACCCCAATGCAGGGCTCAATCCCACAAACTGAGAGACCACGAACTGAGAGATCATGACCTGAGCCGAAATCAAGAGCCAGAAACTCAACCGATGGAGCCACCCAGGCGCCCCTGTACAATTTTAAATGTTAAAAGAAATCAAAAGAATAGTATTTTGTCACATTAAAATTAAAATTTCAGTGTCCATAAATAAAGTCTTGGAAAACAGCCACACTCTTTATTTACATATTTTATGGATGCGTTCACACTACAGCAAGATGGTCTTTGCATTGTGCAATCTGAAAATGCTTCCCCTCAGCAACAAAATCAACTCGGCCCTCAGGCTCTTTTAAAAGAAACCAGGCTGTCCCCCTGAGTTCATTAATTTTCTCAGAGTCCTCTCAAGTGCTGGGATTTTACTCTCTCATATCACAATCTCAAAGTGGTGGGAGTGGATGGGAAGGTGGGAAGTGGTGTTACTTACAATGCTATTTCAAGATTTCTTCCCAACTCATTTACTGAACAAACAAAACAGCCTGACCTTCAAGTGACCATCTTCCTTCGCTCCAGTCATTCTTCCTCATTCATGGATAAAAATCCTAACCCTGGCTGATGCTTACTATCTACTTGTGGTGCACATACCAAGAATCTTGGTGCTTCTGGAGAAATCACACAAATGATCTTATCAGCATTAGTATTCTTCATACTCACCAAAATCCATGGCCCCTCAATGCTGCCTAGTCACTTCTATTTCATTTGCTTGGTCAACTCTCTCTTATACTTACCATAATGAATATTTCAAACCATCTTTGCTCAGCTGTCTCCACCGGGCCTCTTCTCCCCTACTTCCCTCTTTACTTTTGACCTTATATCAGAGAGAAAATTTAAGCCTTATCCTCTTGCTACTAAAACTAAAAGCTTGGGGCGCCTGGGTGGCTCAGTCGGTTAAGTGTCCGACTTCGGCTCAGGTCATGATCTCCCTGTTTGCAGCTTCGGGCCCTGTGTCAGGCTCTGTGCTGACAGGTCAGAGCCTGGAGCCTGTTTCAGATTCTGTGTCTCCCTCTCTCTGACCCTCCCCCGTTCATGCTCTGTTCTCTCTGTCTCAAAAATAAGCAAACGTTAAAAAAATTTTTTTTTAAATAAATAAAAATAAAACTAAAAGCTTACCTATTTTACACATATCCCCTCCTTTTCCCTCTAGTTGTAAGAGTCCCTGTTCCTATCTAACACCAATATTCCACCTATGCCTTTAGTTATGTTTGCTCTCAACTTTTAAAGCAGTATGTATATATTACCTATCATTTCTTCTCTTTCATATGTATTCAACTATTCCTTCTCAATGAGATTTTTCCTACTGGTACTTAAACATGATCAAGGCTTTCCTATCTTAGAAGTTAAATCTTCCCTTACCCCCACATCTCCCACCAGCTACTCCTTCCTTTCACAGGTAAGTCTCTAAAAGATTTGCCCAAGCTTCTGTTTCCATTTCCTTTTTCCCACTCGTTCTGAGGCCACTACAGTCTG
Organism: Puma concolor; assembly: GCF_028749965.1. Classification (NCBI taxonomy): domain Eukaryota; kingdom Metazoa; phylum Chordata; class Mammalia; order Carnivora; family Felidae; genus Puma; species Puma concolor. The sequence goes on along the minus strand of NC_141676.1, from coordinate 30,199,296 downwards.
ACTGTCTGTGTTATTTTACTGAAATCACTCTCACAAAGATTACCAATGACTACCATGTTGACAAATCCAAAGAACATTTTCTTAATTGTCATTTGTTTTTATTTTTCAATAGTGTTTGACTGTTTCCTCTTTCTCTCAACTCTTTTTACCTTTGAATTCTGAAATATAATAATCTACTAAGTTTTGTCCTCCTTTTTCTTCTTCTTCATAGGTTCATCCTCCTGTATTCATTCACTGCAGTTCTTCAAGATCAGTCCTAGCCTTCTTCCTGCCTCACTCGAAATTAGCTTTTCAGGCAATCTAACCAATGCCCCAATGTTTTATTTTCCATCTATTTCCTGACAATATAGGTATTTTCCATCTATTTCCATCTATGATGATATTTTCCATCTATTTCCTGTCACCAGGACTCTAGCAATATAGTTAGCTAATAGTTGCCCTGCATCTACCAGGCCCACGCAATCTGTTTTCCACAACACCAAAGTAATTTATTAAAAAATGTAAATCTGGTTACCTTCTTTTCTGCTCCTAACTAAAACCACTTACATGAATTATCACTGTTCTTTGAGGGAAAAATCTGTAACCTTTCCTGCAAGGACAGGTCATATGTTAAACTTTTAATTTATGGGATTCATCCTGCTCACCCTACAATAGTCTTTTGATATACTGTGCTCTCTGCTTGAAAAGGTTACCATACTCAATATCCTCTGTATGTACCCAGATAAATTCTGCTTATCTCTTCTCAGATGACTTCCTTATGCCACCTACTCCATATTCAGTAATGAGGCTTTTAGGGGTGCCTGGCTGGCTCAGTCAGTAGACCATGTGACTCTTGATCTTGCGATTTTAAGTTTGAGCCCCACATTGGATGTAGAGATTACTTAAAACTAAAATCTTTATAAAAAATAAAGTAATAATGTGACCTTTATACAAATGTCTTTTGCCACCACTATACTACAAGCTATATGAGGAGGCACCTGGGTGGCTCAGTCAGTTTAAGCATCCGACCCTTGATATTGGCTCAGGTCATGATCTAATGGTCATCAGATCGAGCCCTGGGTCAGCTCCACACTGAGAGTGGAGCCTGCTTGGGATTCTCTTTCAGTCTCTTTCCCACTCATACACGTGCTCTCTTTTTCTCCAAATAAATAAACATTAAAATAAATAAAAGCTCCATGAGAACATACCTATGGCTGGTTTTACTCACCATTAGATCCAGGTACTTGGCCTTCATTAGTAGTCATAAAAATATTGTGAATTAACAAATTAATGGAAGTTAATACACATTATGTCTAATTTACACTCATTTCATCATAAATTTTATATTGTTAACAGTCTGTTAAATTTAGCAAATAAAATTTCTGACAAATTATGCTATAACTAAAGAATGTGTAATTCTAGAAAAGGAAATTTCCAAATAATTCCATTTCTGTTTACTACCAGAGCACAAACCTTATACTGACCTTAGGATATAAATAAGAAAATGTCTTCACATTTGTACAAATTCTGTTAGTTGTCCCATCCTCAGTGTCCTGATTTTATTTAGAGGTTCATTTTTACCCCTTTGGACTCAAAGAAGATTACACTTATCCTGATCGATCTAGGTCAATCATGGCAGTCCCATGTCTCCTGTCAGTTTAGGAGTATTGCCATTCTAGTTCTGCCAATGAGAAATAAGGAAGCATTTCTGGGAAAGGCTTCATCATTCATAGAGAAGAGATAGTCCTTTTCTGCCACTGGCAGAAAATCCAGAAAGAGCATAAAATCCAGAAAGTTAAAAATAATTTAACTGGAATCCTATCATGCTATGCTTGAAACTGCCCTAACTCTTGATTTTTTTATTTGTTTTTTGCTTTAGTCTGTTTAAATTAGGATTCTCTGTTATTTGCAGCTAAAGTCAGCCTAAATAATAGATAAAAAATTTTTTGGCCCAGGTTCCTCAAATGAGGAACATTGTTTCAGCTAACTCAGTATTTGTATAGCAAATAGATTACAACAGTGCTCACTATATAAAGCTAAAAAGCAAATCATTTAATTAAGAACCTAGAGAAGAATTTTAAAAGAAATTTAGCAAGCTGAAAACTGTGAAAATAATGGATAATTATGAATATAATTCATTGAATTACTAAAAGTATTTCGCCTTTGGCAATTAATTATACTTGTTCAGTAGAAGAGAATACAATTTATCATGAATATTTTGAGAAAGGGAATCTGTTTTTACAGATTCTTTTTTTTTTTTTTTTTTGGTAACTGAAAGACTGCCAAATACATTGTGAATTTTCAAAGAATTAAAATGTAATAAAATGTACTTAGCATAACTCTCTGCTAAGACCAACATTTTATAATGATTTAGAATAAAATATATGATCATTATTTCAACCTGAAGATGCCAGGAGATTGGGCTGAATTTGTAACCATCTTACTAAATAGCTTAAAGGTAATTTTCTGAATAAATTCTGGAAATAAATTTACTGATTTGTTATTTGTCTTATTCTCATAAGAGTGGGTGATAGAATGCATGACAAATCTATTTGCTCTTACTAGTAATGAACATCACTATGACTTGTAAAAGCAATTATTTCTGGTGAATTTGAAATGTAGGTGTTCTGGCATTTTATTATCAAAATGTGAATGAGAAATAGATAACCAGAGGAGATTTCCAAGTAATCTTTTAATATATACTCTTTAGATATTCTATCCTTAATCTCTTCTTAAAATAATTAAATAGCCCAGATTACTTTAAAATGTTTATAATGCTAAGTATACCATTACCTGTTTTTTATTTATTTACTATCATTTTTAAAGATTTTTAAAATTTTTTTATTAAATTTTTTAATGTTTATTATTTTTGAGAGACAGAGACCCACATGGGGTTCGAACTCATAAACTGTGAGATCACCATCTGAGCCGAAGTTGGACGCTTAACCAACTGAGACACTCAGGTGCCCCTAAAGATGTTTTTTTATTTTTAAATAATCTCTACACCCAACATGGGGCTCAAACTTACAACACTGAGATCAAGAGTCACCTGGTCCACTGACTGAGCCAGCTGGCTCTTGTTATTTGCTTTTTAAATCTACTATTTTTTTTAAAGCGTATTTAAAATTGAGAGAGAGAGAACATAGGTGGGGAGGGGCAGAGAGAGAAGGAGACAAAATACGAAGCAGGCGTCAGGCTCTGAACTGTCAGCACAGAACCCGATGCAGGGGCTCGAACCCATGAACCATGAGATCATGACCTGAGTCACCCAGGTGCCCCTAAATCTACTATTATGATGCATAATACATAGCCAGTCGGGCACCCTTGTTATTTGCTTTTTAAATATACTATTTTGACGTGTAATTTACATGAAATAAATTGTACCTATTTTAAGTGTACAGTTCAATGCAGGTAGAAAAAAATATATCTGTGTAATCACCACTACAATCAAAATATAGAATACTTCCTTTACTCTCCAAAATTCCTCATGATTTTTCCCAATCACAATTCAGTACCCTTTGTCCCAGGAAACCACTGATCCCTGTCTGTCAGTAGAGAATAGGGTTTTTTTCCTACAATTTCACACAAATGAAATCATATAGCAAGTATTATTTTGTATCTGGCTTCTTTCACTTACCACAATATTTGCTCCTTATTATTGCTGAACAATATTCTTTGGTATGGATATATCACAATTTTCTCACACACTCATTTATTTTTTATTTGTTTTTTTAAGAATTGTAATTCTATAGTTTTATTAAGACAAAAACTGACAATGTGGTATGAAGTTATATTAAAGTTTTCACAGAAATTTAACACATGCCTAAAAAGATTTTACAATGGAAATTCTTGGGATGCCTGGGTGGCTTGGTCAGTTAGGCGTCTGACTCTCGATTTCCGTTCAGGTCATAACCTTCAGGTTCATGGGTTTGAGCCATGGGTTGGGCTCTCTGCGCTGACAATGTGAGGCCTGCTTGAGATTCTCTCTCCCTCTCTCTCTGTCCCTCCTCTGTGTGCATGCACACACACATCTTTTCTCAAAATAAATAAAGTTTAAAAACAAGATTTCACAGTGGAGTTCTAGATGCAGGTCTAGGCGATGTGGAGAACTGATGGATCTCATGATTGAAGACAGCATTTTGGGTATTAATTATTAGAATAAAAAAAATTGGTTTTGTTTTGTGTTTCGAAGTGAACCACTGCCCCTGGTACATGCTACACTGTAAAAATGCAGAGTTAACACTATTGGGAAGAAGGTTGTGGATTGTGGAGACAGATGTACTTTGGAGATCTACAATATCTTTTGCTCTCATTCTGCAAATTTTATCCTTCATGGAAGGCCCTTTGCCTTTCTCAGAAAAGTACAGAATAGGCTGCCTTGCAACATTTCTCCCCTTTCCCGTCCTGGGATGGGTGTGCAAGCTACACAGCATGGAAAGGCTTTAAAGCACTTGGGATGCTGTAGGGGCAGTATGAAAGTTTAATCTTCTCCTGAGACCAGGGCTTTTGAAATCATTCAACTCTTCAAATGATCTGATGAACTTGTACTGTCAGTGACTGAATCCTGTTGATTTCAGAAGTCAAAGTTCAAATAACAGGCCCCAAGAAGTTTCCAACCTTGGAGCATGGGCCTTTGTCTTTCCCTACTCTTCCACCTTCTATAGCACCGTCTTCCCCTCTCCAAATTCTTCAGCCAGTGGCTTGGATTGACAAACTGATGTTTAACATTTCATAATTGGAAAAGAAAGGGTTTCTTATCAATTTCAAAAATTTGCACCCCTAAGACAGAACGATCTGCCTATGTATATGCTCCAATAAGACTTTCCCTCCTCAACCAATTTCCATTCCCCAAATGGCAGCTTTGGTAATTTATTAACTGGTTTAGTACTTTGTTGGGAACAGCATTAAGCTCAAGAAGGGAATACCTTGGCTTATAAATTTCCAGCATTCACAGCTTTTAAACAGTTTCTCATAGTCCTCATTTAGGTTGCCAATGACATTTTTGAAAAGATAAAATATTCTGGACACAGAACCAAATCACTGCTGGTTTATTCTTTTCATTGTTTTACCATTTCCCCAGTCAGATCTCAAATTTTAACAAAAAAAATCCTACCCATCTCTGTTCCTTCCCAACCCCAAATAATACACTAGTAACAGCCCCAAATAATACACTAGTAACAGCCAAAAACTATACATATGCTACACTGTAAAACTGCAGAGTTAACAGTATTGGGAAGAAGGTTGTGGATTGTGGAGATAGATGTACTTTGGAGATCTACCCTATCTTTTGCTCTCCCACACACCCACTCTGTAAGCTTTGTTCTTCATGGAAGGCCCTTTGCCTTTCTCAGAAAAGTACATAATGGGCTGCCTTGCAACATTTCTCCCCCTTTCCCTTCCTGGGATGGGTGTGCAAACTACACAGCATGGAAAGGCTTTAAAGCACTTGGGCTGCTGTAGGGCACAGAAATGGTACTACTGACTCTACAAAGGACGTCTTCTCAAACCAACTCTGGTGCCAAGACAAGTATAACTCCTTCCCTTCTAACTTGAAACCCACAGTCAGACGTGACAGGAGCACTAGTACTCAGGAGAGTTAATTCTTGTCATCTTTTTGGTAATTGTTCTCTGAGAGGTAAGAATGCCACATCAGCCTTTCCTCATTGAAGGATATGACCACCTGGTGGGCACTTGATACTGGCTTCCTTGGCAGGGACTAGGTCAGCCTCAGCAGCATTTTTCCATTTCATCGGAACATGAGTTCTCCACGAGTCTGTAGATCTCATAATCTGTGGCTTTTCTGACTCTTCTTTTTCTTTGGTTTGCTCTCCTCTCCCTTATCTTCAGAATCAGAGTCAGCTTTGAGCTTGCCTCCCTCTGGTTTATCCGTCTCAAGTGCTGTTTTCTGTGACTGTAGAAACTTGGCAATGAGATCAGGGCAATCCAGGCTCTCTTCTGGCTCCCACATGTTATCTGAGAACTCCTTCCACTTTAGAAGATACTTCACTTCGCCCTTTGTCATTCAACCGTCAAGAACTTTTTCCACCACATATTTCTCTTCCCCCTCATCCAGCACCTCCTCTATTTTTTTATTGTTTTATTTCTTCTCCATAGTGCCCACCAGCTTTCTGATCTAAAGAGTGATGCTGCTCAGAACAGCGCACAAGAGCCGGGGAGGAATTGGTGCGATAGCACATCGTGTCAGGCAGGCAGAGTGGGGTGGAGGGAGTGGTGCCCAGAAAAGCAACAAGACCATGGCTGCAGTGGAGCCCCTCCCTGAAGCGGTGTACGACAGGCCCCAGCCAACAGGCAAAAGACTGTCCAATCATTTGTTGATGGACTTCTCCATAGTTTCTAGCTGGGGCTTTTATGAATAAAGCTACACTGAACATTCACCAGAAGTCTTTGCGTTGATAAACATTATTTCTACTAGGTAAATATCTAGAAAGGGGATTGCTAGATTGTGTGGTAAGTATATGTTTAACTTTATGAGAAATTGCCAAACTGGCTTGCAAAGTGGCTATATCATTTTGCATTCTCATTTGCTATTATGTGAGACTTTCAGTTACTCCACATACTCACCAACACTTAGTATTATTACCAGTCTTTTTAAAATTTTAGCCATTCTAATGTGTGCATAGTGGAACCTAATTCTGCATTTAATTTGTATTTCTTTGATGACTACTGTTGAACATCTTTTCATGTTCTTATGGTTGATTGCTATGGGTTTTTTTTTTTTCAGTAAAGTGTATTTTTTTAATTGTGTTGTTGGTCTTCTATTGAGTTGTCAGAGATCTTGATATATTATGAATACAAATTTTGTTCTGTTTTTGTCAGATGTGTGTTTTCTGATTATTTTCTCCCAATCCCTGGCTAGACTTTTTATTAATGTTGTCTTTTGAAGAGAAGTTTTCTTTTTTTGTGTGTTTGTTTGGATAAGGCACATTTCATCTTTTTTATTTTTTAGTTCATATGTTTTTAGTCCCATCTAAGAAGTCTTTGCCTACCCTCAAATTGTGAGGATTTCCTCCTAGAACTGTTAGTTTTAATTTTGATGATTAGATCTCTGATCAATATTTAAATTAAGTTTTGTGATAGTATGAGGTATGGATCAAGATAATTTTTAACACAGATAACTAATTTTCAGCAATATTTGTTAAAAAGACGTCTTTTCAAAAAAAAAAAAAAAAAAAGACTGTCTTTTCCCCAATGAATTATCAAAAATAATTTGCCTCTATGTGTGGGTCCGTTTCCTTCCATTGCTTTTTATGTGTATCCTTATCCGTATCCAAAAGCATTATATCTTTGTTTTTCAATGTTTATTTAGTTTTGAGAGAGCAAAAGTGGGGGAGGGAAAATGAGATGGGGACAGAGGATCTGAAGCAGGCTCTGCTTTGACAGCAGAGAGCCCTATGTGGGGATGAACTCATACACTGCAAGATCATGACCTAAGCCAAAGTCGGACACTCAATCGACTGAGCCACCCAGATGCCCCGCCAAAATCATTATATCTTGATTACTTTATAATAAATGCTAAAGTCAAGTAGTATAATTCTTCTAAATTTGACTATTCTAATTCCTTTGCATCTCCTGGGCTTTCATTGAGCTTCTTAGATCTGTGTTTGACATTTTTCAGGAACTCAGAAAAAATTCTGGCCATTATTTCTTCAAATATATTCTCCTTCCCCCCAGTCTTTCTAAGGCTCCAATTATATATCTATAAGACTGCTTGATATTAACCCACAAATTACTGACACTGTCCTTTTTTCAGTCTTTTCCTTTTCCTTCTCTATAGTAGACATAGTTTGCACAGTTTTCATTACACTGTCATGAAGTTCACTGATATTTTCTTCTCGAATGTCTAATCTGGTGTAAAACCCATCCAGTGGGTTTTTTTTTCCATTTAAGATATTCTAGAACTTCCATTGATTCTATTTTTAGTTTCCATTTCTCTTCATATTATATTCATATTTTTTCTTTAATTCCTTGACATATTTATACTAGCTTTTGGGATGTCCTTTACTATTAACTCTGGGGAGTCTATTTCTATTGATTGACTCTTCTCCTGGATAATGATTACCTTTTCAGGGATCTTTGTGAATTTTCCATATGTTCAACAAAATCTCTCTCCTCTGACAGATCAAAACACAATTGTATCCCCACCCTGTGCATACTTCCATAGTTATTTCCTTTTCACATCCCCATTAGTTGTTTTTTCCCTAGTAGTTAGTTGTTTATGCCAAACCTTGTAGAGTTCACTTCGTACATAAACAACTTAATACCTAGTCAAAGACACAAAGGGACCCATAGGGACTATTACCTAAATAGCTCCCTCATTTATGGCATTTCAGGGAAAATTCCTGATATTTCTACCTCTTACAACTTTCTTGTCTTTCTCCTCAGCTTGGGGAGAATACTGTGTTTTCTTGGATTATCTTTCCCTATACCACAGGTCTAAAAAATACCTCCAGGTATAAAGATGGGGTCAATTGTAGGACTCACTTCAACTTTTCTTCTCTCAATCTTGACTCCTCATTATCTCATGTCTAAAAATTATTGTTTCATATATTTTGTCCAATTCAAGTTGTTTAAAATGGGATGGCTAGTCTGATACTAGTTATTCTGTTATGATTACAAACAGATGCTTCATGTTATTTTCATGGTTATGTTAACTCATCTTTAAGTGAGGACACACAGGAATTAAAATGTAATAAAAACAATATTTGTGGCATTTCCCCATAACGAAAAAAATACTGTTCTAGAACTCAGAAAATGGGCTCCAGTCCTAGCTATTCCAGCTGATCCACTTTGGATAGGACAGACAACTGTTCTAAGTCTCAGTTTTCTGAGTTGCTTAATTAGATTATCTCATAAAATCTGTGACCTTAATGTCCAGAAATTAGATAAAGTTCACCAAAGGTACTTTAATGGGAAGATATGTATAGAAGATAATCTAATAAATCTTTGTATGTAAACTCATTTAACAAATCCTCTGATTTAATCACTATTGTTATATGTGCTTGCCAATTAAAGTGTATTAAAATATAAAATGTAGGGGCGCCTGGGTGGCGCAGTCGGTTAAGCGTCCGACTTCAGCCAGGTCACGATCTCACGGTCCGTGAGTTCGAGCCCCGCGTCAGGCTCTGGGCTGATGGCTCAGAGCCTGGAGCCTGTTTTCGATTCTGTGTCTCCCTCTCTCTCTGCCCCTCCCCCATTCATGCTCTGTCTCTCTCTGTCCCAAAAATAAATAAACGTTGAAAAAAAAATTAAAGTATAAAATGTAAATATAACAACTATGAGGTAATTTTAATAGATTAATAAAAATAAATTTTACCTTTTCAGATTTTTAAAAAGATTTTTTTTAATTGAAGTAAGCTCTACACCCAATGTGGGGTTCAAACTCACAACCCCAAGATCATAAGTCACATGCTCTTCTGACTGAGCCGGCCAGGTGCCCCATCTTTTCAGATTTAATATTATGTTTATGTCTTAACTGTTTAGGGGAGTTAAAGCATAATGTTAAGGATTATCTGTCCTTAAGTGTCATCTGTAAAGTAAATCTGTAAACTGAAAATTCTGTTTTGCTTTTATTTTAGCTGAGGAAATTCACATCCCATCACCCCACTTACGATTTTATTCAAGAAAAAAAGATTATCACTACAAAATAATTATTTATAATATTCTAAAATAATCCAATTGTATAACCAAAAAATTGACGACAAATAGAACAAAATTGGCTATCCACACCTCCAAAATGAACTATAGCACCAAATTCCATATTTTAAAAACTCTGTTTCATATTTTAAAATCTAGTATTAATACCCAGTATGAACACTAGACTAAGTTTTAAAACAATAATAGTATCAACGGGCTTTTCCTCATCCATCATAAAAAGCTCTTTAAAGAATTTCCAATATACTAATTATGCATGACTTCCCCTGTCGGAATCCATGGTAAGCGTCCTTAATCAAATTTTGTTACTCCAGGTGCTCCCTTACAAATCTCTTAAAATGTTCTCTAAATTCCTTTACTCACACTATTGGAAAAATCCCTGCTCTGTTACTGATTTGTGTGTGAACATTCCATAATAATGCTATTATGTTGTATTTTTTTCAATTAAATCATACAATTAAGTTCATTAAACTGGAACATTTTCTTAAAGTCTTATTTTGTTTGTTTGTTTGTTTAGGCTTACTGAGTTATTTTTCCAATTAACACATGTAAGCATCATAAAAGTCTGGATTTTCCTGATTTAAGGGCATCTGATAAAGTCCATTATTTATTTATACCTTGATAGTCATATATGAAATATTCTCTCAATATTTATGTCATTTTTTTTGGTAGTAACAAGGAAAAATCACAAAAATGAATTATGTTTACATACAAGTGTTAAGGGAATACTAATTTTTTCTAAGTCAGAGTTGCCACACACACTACTCCCTTCCTGCTAACTTGCAGAATTTTTCCTCTTCCGGATTTCTTAACTCCCTGCACTAGTTTTAATCCACAACCAGTGATCTAATTTCACATAACCTGTTTTCTCTGTCATACAAATTATTTTCCTTCTCTTAAACCACATGAGAAGTATAGGAAAACAAACAGAGAATCTATTAAGATTTCCATTAATTGGTAAGTTTGAAGTTTTCGAATACTAGAACAGGAGTTCTCAAACTTAGTGGGGTTAGGAATCATTTGGAGATATTTGTTGAAATTCAGATTCCCAGACCCCACACTCAAGAGATTCTGAATTTAATAGGCTTGGAATGGGGGACACCAGTTTGAGTTTTTAACACATAGTCTAGATAATTCGGATGCAGGTGTTCTGTGTAGCACACTTTGATAAACACTGCAGGCCCTGTGTCTGCCATAAGTATCTGATGTCTCCATCTGGAATATGTATATAATAAACTAAATGAAGGTAGAGAAAGATGCAAAAGTAGGAAAGAGGGATCCAACAGAGGAGAGGTAGAAAGATAATGCCCAGGTTGAAGGTGAAGAAAGATCCCAGGATATAGGTTATAGAGAACAATCAATTCAAACTGGACTGACCGAGGAATTAGGACACTTTTTCATTCTTTCATTCACTCATTATCTTTTTCACTGTCTTCTCCACCATTGCAATCTCATACCATTTATGACAGTACATAGAAAACCAAGCAAAAAAAACAAATAAAAAACTATTAGCTGGGAATAAAAAATATAAAGAAATTTGAAATCTATAAAGATTTCTCAAAGGAGATGATACCCTAGATAATAAAATAATTGACACAGTTAATACCACTTCTCTGACAATGAATCTAAGAGATAACTGAGGGAAAATAAAACTTATCCACCACAATGTTAACTTTAAAAAGTTACGTATCTGCGGACTTCAAGCTGTATTACAAAGCTATAATCATCAAGACAATATGGAACTGGCAAAAAAACAGACACTCAGATCAACGGAACAGAATACAGAACCCAGAAATGGACCCAGAAATGTATGGCCAACTAATCTTTGACAAAGGAGGAAAGAATATCCAATGGAATAAAGACAGTCTCTTCAGCAAGTGGTGCTGGGAAAACTGGACAGCGACATGCAGAAGAATAAACCCAGGCTACTTTCTTGCACCATACACAAAAATAAATTCTAAATGGATGAAAGACCTAAATGTAAGACAGGAAGCCATCAAAATCCTCAAGGAGAAAGCAGGCAAAAACCTCTTTGATCTTGGCCACAGCAACTTCTTACTCAACACCTCTCCAGAGGCAAGGGAAACAAAAGCAAAAATGAACTATTGGGACCTCATCAAAATAAAAAGCTTCTGCACAATGAAGGAAACAATCAGCAAAACCAAAAGGCAACTGATGGAATGGGAGAAGATATTTGCAGACGACATATCAGATAAAGGGTTAGTATCCAAAATCTATAAAGAACTTATCAAACTTAACACCCAAAAATCAAATAATCCAGTGAAGAAATGGGCAAAAGACATGAATAGACACTTCTCCAAAGAAGACATCCAGATGGCCAACCGACACATGAAAAAAAGGCTCAGCATCACTCATCATCAGGGAAATACAAATCAAAACCACAATGAGATACCACCTCACACCTGTCAGAATGGCTAATATGAACAACTCAGGCAACAACAGATATTGGTGAGGATGTGGAGAAAGAGGAACCCTTTTGCACTGCTGGTGGGAATGCAAACTGGTGCAGTCACTCTGGAAAACAGTATGGAGGTTCCTCAAAAAATTAAAAATAGAACTACCCTATGACCAGCAATTGCACTACTAGGTATTTATCCAAGGGATACAGGTGTGCTGTTTGAAAGGGGCACATGCACCCCAATGTTTATAGCAGCATTATCAACAATAGCCAAACTATGGAAAGAGCCCAAATTTCTACTGATAGATGAATGGATAAAGAAGATGTGGTGTATATATATATATATATATATATATATATATATATATGTATGTGTGTATATATATGTATGTGTGTATATATATATATACATATATACACACATACATACAATGGAGTATTACTTGGCAATCAAAAAGAATGAAATTTTGCCATTCGCAACTACGTGGATAGAACTAGACAGTACTATGCTAAGTGAAACTAGTCAGTCAGAGAAAGACAAATATCATATGATTTCACTCATATGGGACTTTAAGATACAAAACAGATGAACATAAGGGAAGGGAAGCAAAAATAATATAAAAACAGGAAGGGGGACAAAAGATAAGAGACTCTTAAGTATGGAGAACAAACAGAGGGTTACTGGAGGGATTGTGGGAAGGGGGATGGGCTAAATGGGTAAGGGGCATTAAGGAATCTACTCCTGAAATCATTGTTGCATTATATGCTGACTAACTTGGATGTAAATTAAAAAAATAAATTAAATAAAAATTTTAAAAATAAATTAAATAAAAGAGTACTAATTTGGCAAAAAAAAAAAAGTTATGTATCTGGAACAGACATTTTTCATTTTCCATTAACTTTGCATTTTGTGCCCACAAGTTTTTCTTAATGCCTTTTTCAACCCCTGGATACATATATTTAACCTATACCTCACAGTAGCAAGTTCTGTGTGATTATTAAACCGTACCAAGTAATTCTAAAATCGTCTGATTCAAGTTTCAAAGAGATGGGCCATAGCTCAAATATCCCAGATTTTAGTGAAGAAATATATCACTTTGGCCCTCATTTCAAACTTCTTAATTACTTAACCCCTAAAATACATAAGTGGATTTCCTTCTGATTTTGCACTTAAGATTTAAATACAGTCATTTTCCCATGGTTCCATTCTGAGCTCAGAGAAGACTTTTATGACTTAACTATCTTACTTTACTACCATCTTCAGTAATTTTCTCTTTATCCCACTGTAACAGCCTTCACCATATAGAGTCTTTTAGACCCTATTCTAGTTTTTTATTACTTTTTAATAATTTAAAAATAGCTACTAATCCCTGACATTCCTAATATTTTATCATAAAAGAGAAAATAATTTGGGTTTCACCTATGACCATGTCACTTTTTTATGCCTATTATTGACTTGGTATGGCATTATCTTGTGATTATCAATATAACTTTCAAAATTTAAATTTTATTTACAAAATAATTAGCTAGTCTTATTTTTCCCCTCCAAAAAATTCTATTGATATTCAAGGCTGGGATTCTGTTGCTGCCTATCCTTTACCTTGTTCTTATCAATAGTATTTATTTATTTAGTATTTTTTATTTGAAGTATAGTTGACATAAAATGTTTATATTAGTTTCAGGTGATTTGACAGTTCTATACATTATGTAGTACTCACCATAATAAATGTCATCTCCATCTGTTACCACACAAAGTTATTACATTATTATTGACTATATTCCTTATGCTATATTAAAAGTGATATTTAATCAAATATTTACAAACACACTTATTACCGAATCATGTCCTGAGTTTTATAAATTGTGAAAATTCCTTACAATTTATAAAATTTAAACTAAATAAAGCTTAAAAAATAAGCTAAAGAATTGCTTGATCATCCAGTTTTAAATAAATTGCTCTCTAGAGTCAAAAAGCAAAATAGCAGTGACACTTTTATTTATACTCACCTTTCATCTAAGAACATGTAATCTTTAAGAGTGACTATTACCCCCATTTTACCACCAAGGTGTAGAATTACAAAGATTGAACTGAAGTGAACTCAAGAAGCTGTCTAATCTAGCTTCTATCCCCAAGAATGACTGCATTTTAACACTCCCAGAGATATGTCCATCTTCTCTAGTTTTCAAAATCTCCAGGGAAGATGGTACAAGTTGCCTTAGCAATTTGTTCTGGTGTGTAATATCCCTTGTTTTACTCATAATCCAAATCTGAAGATAAGAAGGAAATAAAACCTGGTTTCCTAGATCCTCAGGATTGTGGTTGTAAAATAAGAAGATGATGAAATAGATATCTCAATAAGAACAATTTCCAAAATCTAGTGAACTCTTCACCTACTTCAAGCAAGAGTCATTCTGAAAATACTCAGGTATAACAAAATGATTTATACCTATCTTGATTTCATAACAAATGCCTCCCTTTAGTAAGAGAAATAATTAGATGTATATATATATGAGTCCTAAAGATAAGAATAACATATATTTATTGAGAAATTTCTGGGTATGGGCCATTGCACTCCATGCATAATATCATATTGAATCTTTATATCACTTCTCTGAAGTAGGTGCTATTATTATCCCCATTTTTTAAATAAAGAAATTGAGGCTCAGAGAAGGTAAGGTGTCCAAAGTCATTGATTCAGTGACAGAGCCAGGATTAAAACCTAGACAGTTTGGTTATGTTTCACCAGCTCTCTAATACATATTTAATAAATTTTAGTTGTTATTATAAGGATGCTTTAGATTGGTTGAAAAATCCTTATCTGTAAAAAAAATTTTTTTCTTCAAACTCCCATTAGTTCTTCCATAGTTTTGTAAGGATGCTTTAGATTGGTTGAAAAATCCTTATCTGTAAAAAAAATTTTTTTCTTCAAACTCCCATTAGTTCTTCCATAGTTTTGTCAGAGCAAAGATGATCTGGGAAATACAAGCACCCTTTTAAAAACATGCATTTATATGACAAAAGTTGTTTCTGAAGGTTTGCTGGACTGTTAACATGATTTTTCTTAGACCCACCTAGATTTGCTTAAAAATGCATATGGATACTTTTAAATGGAATTTTAGTTATATTGGACTTTACTTACTCATTCAAGAAGCCGGGGGTACTTCTAGGTCTTATTTTAAGCAAAAAGGAATAGATTTGAGATTTGAAGCTACATTAGATTGGCTTCAATCTAAATATTCTACAAAATATTGTAACCAACTAGAGTGTTTCCCTAAGTGTAAACATAACTTTTACCTAGGTAAATGCCCAAGTATAGGTTAGCCAAAGAAATCTTGTTGCTTTACTAAGGTAATTTACATTAGTAAAATAAGCATGCTTCTAAGCAGCTAAATTTTTGCATTCTATTAATACCTTCTTAATATTTCAGTTTAGTAGTTGATATTGATATTTAAAAGAAAATACCAACACATTTCAAAAGCCATGAAAACTTTGAAATTTAATTTATACTTTAATATTGAATACAAAATTACCTTTTTCACTGTTTCCTTTCCCACTGTGATCTCATGCCCATCTTGCCCCAGGCCATTCTTAAAGAACAGAATTCGGACTGAGGTCTTCTCAGTGAGTTTCTTCATTCTAACAGAAAGAACAGGCTTGGTTTTCTGTCTTTTGACATCAGTAGGAAACATCAGGCCATTCATTGTCCAAGTTACTTTCTTCATTAACAACAGATGGTCTAGAAGAGAATTTTTTTTAAGTCAAGTCAGTATTTGGCTTCAAAACTAGAAATGGACACACCATGTTTCTCCTCCCCCTCTTACCTATATCATATACACTGGCCAGTCTCCATTTAGACACTGGTTTTCTGAAATGCTACCACCAGCTTCCCACTAACCGTGACATAAGCTGTAGCAAGCTGTCTGCTCTGATAGCCTGCATAAATCATCATTTCTGAAGGGAACAGATGTTCAGGGTATGAAAGAGTAATACCACAATTTAGTCCTAATTAAAATTCACCTTAGCATGCCTCTATCACTGATCAGAGGCTCTGGGCTGAAAGGGTCCACTGAAAGTTCCAAGGTCCTTTGCTTACCATAAAGCAATATGGGTCCTAAACTTCTGTGTTCTTTAGGGTTGGGAAATGCTTTATTTTCTCCTTAGTATGATTTATTATCCATGTGATTTTTAAAGATGATGACCTCCAAATAGTAACCTTATACATAATTCTTCTCCTGTGACTAGAAAGAAGGTGACTTCTGAGACATCATTGGTGAGAGATTCAAAATATTTCACTAATAATGAAAACCAGCTCTGCATTAGCTGTTTACTTTGACCTTTCCTTTTCAAAGATGTGTTTAGGAATTTAAGTTTCAAAACTCCCACTCATATTAATGGGAGTGCAACTAAACGATTATGCATGACTCTGAGAATGTGAGGATAAGTTGCTCTCAGCATGCCTCCTTTGCAAATGGTTTCATTTCATAAATAAATAATTTATACCTGTGTTATTTTTTATTTGTTGCATTCAATTTATTTTAGATATTTTCTTTTCATATAAGTTATTAAATGTATGTGATTTTATAATTACAATGATCCCTCCCTCATCTGTTCTTTATTTGTCCTAATGAGAGAAATAAAATTGTATTTGCATACAATTGAAAATAGTTGGATTTGTTTGCCCAAATTTCTAAACAACTCTTGTCTGTTAGCACTTACCTTGAAAGAACCATGGCCTCGTTGACCTAGAAATGGTGCTTTACATAAAATCTGCAAATATTGATATGAAACACAAGCCACTGGTTCTGGGACCTTCAAGTCCCAGAATGTTTACATTAAATGTTAAAAAAACAACAAAATACTGTGTTTCTCTTTTTCTCTCATACACATATACATGTGAGCACGTGCGCGCGCGCGCACACACACACACACACACACACACATATATACACACAGTGGGTAGAAATGTGAGCAAAACTTTCAGAATAAACTAAGATTATAGATATGAGTAAGCCTTTAAGAAGAGGAAAAATAATTTTAAAGAAATTATTATAATCTGAAATTGATAGGAATTAGAATTAGAAAAATAAGCTAGACATTAAGGAGTTCATATATGCCCCAAAGAACTGAAAACAGGTACTCAAATAAATACATGTACATGCATGTTCATAGCAACACTATTCACAATAGCCAAAAGGTGTAAACCAAATATCTACCAATGGATGAATGGATAAATAAAATGTAGTATATACATACAATGGAATATTATTCAGCAACTAAAGGAATGAAGTACTGATATTCGCTACAATGTGGATGAACCTCAAAACATTATAAGTGAAAGAAGCTAGACATAAAAGGCAACATACTATGTAATTCCATCATATGAAATATCTAGAACAGGTAAATCCATAGAAACAAAATGCAGCCTAATAATTGCAGGGGTGGGAGGAGGAGGGAATGGAGAAAAATTTAATAGGTAAGAAGTTTTATGGGGCACCTAGATGGCTCATTTGGTTAAGCTTCTGACTTTCAGCTCAGGTCATGATCTCATGGTTCACGAGTTCGAGCCCCACGTGGGGCTCTTTGCTGACAGCTCAGATTCAGAAGCCTGCTTCAGATTCTGGTTCTCCCTCTCTCTCTGCCCCTGCCCCACTTGTACTCTGCCTCTCTCTCTCTCTCTCTCAAAAATAAATAAAACATTAAAATAAAATTTAGAAGTTTTATCTTGGAATGATGGAAATGTTTTAAAACTAGATAGAAACAGTGGTTGCATAACATTGTGGGAGTGGGGATGGGCTAAATGGGTAAGGGGCATTAAGGAATCTACTCCTGAAACCGCTGTTGCACTATATGCTAACTAACTTGGATGTAAATTTTAAAAATAAATTAAATTAAAAAAAAATAAAAAATCTTACCAATAAAGTATTTTCCCCTTTGATGACCAACACCAGGATGAGGGTGAGACAAGTGAAGGGCCAAGAATGCAAAACTGAAAGAAGCATGCTCAGTTGTGCAAGTGTACAACCCTCAGTAAATGCCTCCTTAAATTTTGTCACGCAGGTGCATCACTCATCTCACCCGAGTCCCAGCCTGGCTTCTCTCCTCCTTGTACGCTCCTTAAATTCCACTCAAACCAGGCTGACTGTTATCCAGACCCTGTTTTATATGATTTATAAACACTAGCTCATGATGTCCTCTCAACAAGTTTATGAGGTAGAAAATATAATTATCCTCATTTACAGGTGAGGAAACTGAGGCACAGAGAAGTTAAGTAACTTGAGCAAGATCTTGCAGCTGGCAGGTGGTGGCAGCAGGATATGAACTCAGTTCTAGAAACTGTACTCCTAATCACTACACTATTTGACTCTACCATACATTTTCTTCTGTTATCTTAAACAAAATTTCACAACTTTCCACAAGTTGGACATACTTTCACATCTCTTAGTCCTGTCAGTGTTTCCACTTCTTTCACAGTTGTCCATTATCTCAGAAAGATCTTAAACCTTTACCTCCCAATCGTTTATCTCCAACCAATTGCTTAGTCATTCAATGATATTTACATTTATTGGGTGCACATTTATCAATGCACCAGGGTGATAGCTGGGAACAGGACAGAATAACTTGTGCAGATTACAGTCTCTTGGGGGAAAGACAGACAGTGGAAGGTCTCTCTGAAGAGGTGACTGCCGAGTAGTGAGGTTTGAACAATGAGAAGTTAGTCATGAAAGTCTGGGGGAAGAGCATTTTATTCTGGATGTAAAGGGAAGCTATTGGAAGGTTCTTGGCAGGGCACCTATGAAAAACAGACTATAGCAGAGAGTAGATGACACTGGTAGTCCCCCCAACCAAATTCCTTTTACCGGGCTAGTGCGCCCAAATTCCAGCTGCTGTGAGTCACGGCCTCTAACACCTCACCACTCCAACCTTCTCCGAAGAACTGCCCTTGGCTGAAAGGAACCAGCCACCTAGCCAGGAAATGCCTGTGATGTGGTGGTCTCTTATCTCCTACCCACAGGTACAGCCTACAGCCAATGACTGACTGACTAGGGGACATAATGGCCAGTCCCCTTGCCTTAAGGAGGGGCAACTCTGTGCTGTGCTTCCCACTCCAGATTGAGGCTAGCCTTCAGAACACAGGGCATGGCTGAACTTCTTTCTCTACTCTAGTTGCTTCCCTCACTCTTGTATAGGGTTCACCTGAGAGTATTCCCTCACTAAGTCCCTTGTACATAAATCTCCATCTCAGGCTCTGCTTTGAGGGAACCTGACCTGAGACAGAGTCAAAGAAGAGAAACCTAACTCTTGGCTATCTTTCTTCACGGTAACTTTTTTTTTTAATATGAAATTTATTGTCAAATTGGTTTCCATACAACTCCCAGTAGTCATCCCAACAGGTGCCCTCCTCAATGCCCGTCACCCACTTTCCCCTCCCTCCCACCCCCCAACAACCCTCAGTTTATTCTCAATTTTTAAGAGCCTCTTATGGTTTGCCTCCCTCCCTCTCTAACTTTTTACCCCTCCTCTTCCTCCATGGTCTTCTGTTAAGTTTCTCAAGATCCACATAAGAGTGAAAACATATGGTATCTGTCTTTCTCTGCATGACTTATTTCACTTAGCATAATACTCTCCAGTTCCATCCACTTTGCTACAAAAGGCCATATTTCATTTTTTCTCATTGCCAAGTAGTATTCCATTGTATATATACAGGCACATGAAAAGATGCTCAATGTCACTCCTCATCAGGGAAATACAAATCAAAACCACACTGAGATATCACCTCATGCCAGTCAGAGTGGCTAAAATGAACAAATCAGGAGACTATAGATGCTGGAGAGGATGTGGAGAAACAGGAACCCTCTTGCACTGTTGGTGGGAATGCAAACTGGTGCAGCCCCTCTGGAAAACAGTGTGGAGGTTCCTCAAAAAAGTAAAAATAGATCTACCCTACGACCCAGCAATAGCACTGCTAGGAATTTACCCAAGGGGTACAGGAGTGCTGATGCCTAAAGGCACTTGTACCCCAACGTTTATAGCAGCACTTTCAACAATAGCCAAATTGTGGAAAGAGCCTAAATGTCCATCAACTGATGAATGGACAATGAAATTGTGTTTATACACACAGTAACTCTTAAAACTATCATTCCTTTCTATTCCCAGCCAGACCCACTTGTCCATTTCTCTCTCAGTCTTCTATCATCTACAAGAACTTCCTAACCATATTTTATTTTCCTTCTTTATATCTGACATCCTATACTCCAATTATAGATCAATTTTCCTAAAACATCAATTTTATCATTGCCTGAAGAGAAACTTCTTGGAGCTAGCTTTTGAAGTTTTCCACTAGTCACTCACCCAATCTGTCTGTCAGGTACGAGGAAATATTTATTAAACCTTCCTATGTGTCAGACCCTGTGCAAGAAATATGCTCCTTCCTTTAAACTTATGTCTAACAGAAGAGTTTACTGACAACCTGACACTATCCAAATTTTCAGATTTTATCTTACCGTGGCTTAAAGCACTATTTTACCTAAGCCAATCCGCTCATTGTCTTTTAATTACATCAAGGGCACAAGTAAAAAAAAAAAAAAAAGCTTATTTATTTTGACAGAGAGAGAGTGAACGAGCAAGAGTGGAGGAGGGGCAGAGAGGAAGAGAGGGAGAGAGAGAGAGAGAGAGAGAGAGAGAGAGAATCCCAAGCAGGCTCTGCACTGTCAACACAGAGCTCAATGAAGGGCTTGAACTCACGAACCACAAGACTATGACCTGAGCTGAACTCGAGTCAGACACTTTACTGACTGAGCCACCCAAGCACCACACCAAGGGCATTTTTAAGTTCATTCTTCATCTATTCAGACTCAAGTCCTTCTCAAGATCCAGTTTAAGATCTTCCTTTAATGCTCCAGCCCATAACAGTCTGTCATCTCTCTGATTCCTTACAGCACACTCATTCATGTATTCATTCATTCAGTAATGTTTGAGAACATACCACATTTTAGGTGATGTATTACATACTAAGGAAAGAACATAAGCCATCTGAAATTATGTGAATATTTTACAAATATATATCCTGTTTCTGTTTCCATACTTAACCTCTTTGAAGGTAGGAATCAAGTCTATATTCATTATTAGGGTATATATAAGTTGACTGCACATGGCACAATTACTAAATGTTAACATTTCTGTGGATTTAAATGTTTAATTGGTAGAAATTTAATTTTATGTCACTTTTTTAACATACTAATTATGCAAAATCAATTTTATTGCCTGTGTGTATACACCTACCATTTTTATTCCTTATAGCTTTCCAGTATGAACTTAATTTTTTTTAACGTTTATTTATTTTTGAGAGACAGAGACAGAGCATGAGTGGGGGAGGAGTAGAGAGAGAGGGAGACACAGAATGTGAAGCAGGCTCCAAGCTCTGAGTTGTCAGAACAGAGCCTGGATGTGGGGCCCGACCCCACAAACTGTGAGATCATGACCTGAGCTGAAGTCAGACACTCAACCGACTGAGCCACCCAGGCACCCCCATTATGAACTTAAATATGACAGATCTACCACCTTGATGCTCATCGATGACAACAATGGTACAGAATTTCTTCAGGAAAAGAAGAAACCTGCCAAGGAGAACTGCTTGCCAAATGAAGGTTTAGGAGTGGAGTGAACTAGAATAACTCAAAGTATATTTAAAGTAATTGCTTACATATTCCTCAAGACTAATTTGGGTGGGGGGGAGGTCATCTCTCTTAAAAACCCTTTTCCAGCTTGGACACCCTTCCCTTGTACAGATGTCTACCACTGGCAATCCCACCGTACCATCATTATCATTGTGTGCTTCCTTAGCTAACTATACACTGCCGACCTAGTGCATGGAGCAGGTGTTCAGTAAGTGCTGCATGAATCAATGAATAAGGCTACCCTTTATTCCAATGTAACTTATTCTGATCAAAGAAATATATTTATAATTCTATTACCTGCAAACATGGAAGGACACTTTACTCACTTAAAAATAGTCTAAAATAACAAGAGATCACATTTCTGAAGTTTCAAATCAGTTTTCTGAAAGAACTCTTGATGGATGTAGGAAAAGCACATAATACAGTACATTTTAAACTAAATTTGAAAATATCATTTATAACATAAAAATATACAGTTTTTTAAAGGTATTCCTCCTATTTTCCAGATTTTTGTTGATACTGATAAACATGGAAAGATTATTAGAAATATATAAAAAATTTTATACAAGTAAAGATGTTTAAACCAACCTGCAAAACAGTCTAATAAAATAGTACTAATGATGACTAAAATGTATTAACAATATATTAGATAAACAGCTTCTCTAGTAGTTAAGAGCATGGGTTCTGCAGCTAAACTCCCTAGATTTGAATCTTAACATAATCTTTGAAAAAAATCAATCTTATTTGCTTTAATTTTTTTTCTTTACTTTTTTTAGAGAGAGAGAGAGAAAAAGAGAAAGAGAAAGGGGAGAGGGGCAGAGGGAGAAAGAGAGAGAGAGACAGAGAGAATCTTAAGTAGGCTCCACAGTCAGTGCGAAGCCCGACATGGGGCTCGATCCCACAATCTTGGGATTATGACCTGAGTCGAAATCAAAAGTTGGACACTCAAAGGACTGAGCCACCCAGGCACCCCTACCTTAGTTTTCTTATCTGAGAAATGAGAACAGTAATAGTAATTCCCTTATTTGTTGTATGGATGGAAAGAATTTATACAGATAAAACAGTGTAAATAAGAAACACAGTAAATGGTGACATTATTATTCTCCTCATGATTTTCATTAAGAACTTAGCATATACAGAACAATGTGTTAAGTGCTTTATGTACATAAACTTGTTTTATCTTCACAATCTTAGGAGGTAGGTAACATTATCATCTCCATTTTATAGACAAGGAAAATGAAACCTAGGGAAATTAACCAACTACATCTCTACCATAGAGATCTCTATCATACATCTTTTAAGTAAATCAGAGATCAGACCTAGGCTTAATGATTTCAAAGCCTGCTGTCTTAACCATGGCACTGTAAAAATTAATAAAAGAATTCCATTAGTTTAAAATGACCAGATTTCCCCAACTTCTTATTTTCCCACATCCTACCATAGTTCCACCTTAAGACCACCTAAAAAGCAGCTGCCCCCAGTGCCTATAATTTGGTCAAAATGTCCTTATGAAAACTACTGTGATTGTGGCTAACAGACGAAAAAATGTTAAACATCAATCATCATCAGGGAAATACAAATCAAAACCACAATGAGAGGGGCGCCTGGGTGGCGCAGTCGGTTAAGCGTCCGACTTCAGCCAGGTCAGGATCTCGCGGTCCGTGAGTTCAAGCCCCGCGTCAGGCTCTGGGCCGATGGCTCGGAGACTGGAGCCTGTTTCCGATTCTGTGTCTCCCTTTCTCTCTCTGCCCCTCCCCCGTTCATGCTCTGTCTCTCTCTGTTCCAAAAATAAATAAATAAACGTTGAAAAAAAAATTAAAAAAAAAAAAAAAACCACAATGAGATATAACCTCACACCTGTCATAATGGCTAAAATTAACAAATCAGGCAACAACAGACATTGGCGAGGATGCGGAGAACGAGGAACCCTTTTGTGCTGCTGGTGGAAATGCAAACTGGTGCGGTCACTCTGGAAAACAGTATGGCGGTTCCTCAAAAAATTAAAAATGAAACTACCCTACGACTCAGCAATTGCACTACTAGGTATTTATCCCAAGGATACAGGTGTGCTGTTTGAAAGGGGCACATGCACCCCAATGTTTATAGCGGCACTACTGACAATAGCCAAATTACGGAAAGAGCCCAAATGTCCTTCAACTGATGAATGGATAAAAAAGGTATGGTATATATATACAATGGAATATTACCTGGCAATCAAAAAGAATGAAATCTTGCCATTTGCAACAACGTGGATGGATTATGCTAAGCGAAATTAGTCACTCAGATAAAGACAAATATCATACAACTTAACTCATATGTGGAATTTAATATACAAAACAGATGAACATAAGGGAAGGGGAGCAAAAATAATATAAAAACAAGGAGGAGGACAAAACATAAGAGACTCTTACATATAGAGAACAAACAGAGTTCCTGGAGGGGCTGTGGGTGGGGGTATGAGTGAAATGGGCAAGAGCATTAAGGAGGATACTTGTTCGGATGAGCACTGGGTATAATATAAATTTTAAAAAATAAATAATTTTTAGAAAAAGAAAAAAAATATTGTGATTTGTTTACAAATATTTGTGTCTGAATAAGGTTTTTCAACCTTGGTAAGCATTGACATCTCTTTGTTCTTTGTGATAATGGCTGTCCTGTGTATTATGGAATATTTAGTAGCATCCCTGGCCTCTGCCCATTGGATGCCAGTAGGACCTTCCTAGTTGAAACCACCAAAAATATCTCTAGACATTACCCAATCTTCTCCAAGGGTCAAAATCAACCCCAGTTTAGAACCACTGCAATAAAAGATTTTGAGATAATCTCCCTTTGCAGAAGTGTAGGGAGCTGTGAATAAGCCATTGGCACACACCATGCACTTTTCTGACTCCAAACTTGACCATGGCTTTTCCCTCCCTTTTGGTGGGCTCTCTCTCTTTCTTTTCAACTGAGTCTCACCTCTTCTAAGAAGTTTTCTTTGATCTATCTTTCTTCAGGATTTATAGCTTCATCTTTATGCTCTCATTTCATTAAACTTCTCTGGTTTTGTACGTGTGTCCTTGTTATAATTTGAGCATTTTAAGGGCATTGAATGTGTTTTTATCTGTGTGCCTCTCTAGTATCTAGCACATTGTAAACAAGTGTGCTTATTAGACATTTAACAAAATAATAAAAGTTGATCATACATTTTTAATGTAAGCAATTAATCCCTGATGTATAACCAGCACCTGAAATAGGGCTTATCACATAGCAAATGTTCAAAAAAATATTTGTAGGGGCACCTGGGTGGCTTAGTCAGTTAGGTATCTGACTCTTGGTTTTAGCTCAGGTCACGATCTCACACCTTCATGTGTTCGAGCACCACATCGGGTTCTGTGCTGGCAGCATGGAGCCTGCTTGGGATGCTCTCTTTCCCTCTCTTGCTGCCCCTCCCCTACTCGTGCTGTCTCTGTCTCTCTCAGAATAATAAACAAACTTAAAAAATTTTTAAAAATATTTGTAGAATATTAGTCAAACATGTCAGATAAGAGCATCACTATTATTTCACTAGATATATACCAGGTAATATTTTCATTAGTAAATATAAATTGGACTCCTGTTTTTTTCAGTATTTTGGAAAAAGATTACATTTTGTTACTCATGATTAATTAGGTTTTTCATTGCCATGTCCCTCATTGAATTTACTCAGAAACCAAAATACATATCATGAAAGATAGCTCAGAGTAGGAAGAAGCAAAAAAGTCATAGGCTTAGTGCATTACAATGTATTGACTTCAGAATTGCACAACCTTGAAGTTCAAAGAAACTGAAAATTACTGACTCTAACCACCTGCTTCATTTACTCAATTATTCATTCAACAAACATACACTCAGTGCCTATTACATGTTCCCTGCTGCCTCAAAGAGTTCTCAGTCTGTTTGGGAAGACAACAAAGGAAAACAAACACAAAATATGGTAGGTGCCTGGTCAGAGGTATCCATAACGTACTGGGAGAATATGGAGCTGGGACACCTGCCACAGCTCATGGTGGCTGAGAAAGGCTCCCCAGAGGAGGACATAAGGTAGGACTTAGAGGACACACAGAGTGTGTAAAAGAGTGAGAGCATAATCCAGAGAGAGGAAATGATACAAATAAAGACGCAGAATTATGCAACAATATGATGGATCATTGGGAGGAGACTGAACACACAGTGGCCAGGCATGGATCAAGGAAGGTGGGAAGTAGTCATATTAGAGCCTATGTACAATGCTTACAATCCCCACACTTCCCAAAGCAGGCCATTCCATCTTTTGGAAAGGTGGAACTATTGGAAAAATCTTCCTTACATTAAGGCAAAATCTGCTTCTCTAGGTAACAAACCTATTAGGATAAAGTGAGGAAAAAAAACAGCTCTAACGCAGCTTGTCCTCAAAATATGGGCCATGGGTCTCCTATATGAGAACAGCTAGAGAACCAGAGAACCATCATATTTAGCAACACAAGGTGATTCTTCTCCACATCACAGCTCTAGAGCCATATGTCTTCACATGAAGAAATGTGGTGAGGGCTGACAGCCTGAGTAAGCATTATTATATCCAGGGGCAAGAAGAAAACAGTCTTTTTTTTTTTTTTTTAAGAAGAAATTTTTTTAAAGTAACTCTACCCCCAACATGGGCCTCAAACTCATGACTCCAAGATAAAGACATGCGTGCTTTACCAGCTGAGCCAGCCAGGCAGCCCGGAAAAACAGAATCTTCACCCTTTCACAGCAGCATGAAGAAACTGAAGATGCTCACCAAAGCCCTGCCTAGATTTTAGCCTTGGTGAGTTAGAGGATTAAGTGAGGTTGCGAGTGGGTAGAAGGAGAAGTAATCAAATAGTAAGGGGATGGCTGGGTACTGGGGCAGGAACGAGGCCAAGTATTAAAACAAGAAACTTAGTGCCATCTAAACCCACTTTGAGCTTCTCGGAAAACATACTAGCCATAGCTAGCAAATGCTTTCTATATCTTTGTCTTTTGTTAACTTTCTCACCTTAAAACCCTGGCATCTCTCCCAGTGTTGAGGCTATCCGGTACCTTTACAAGAATTAGAAAACTGCCTCTCCACCTCCTCAGCTCCCCCTCCCCTGCACCATGGTGAAATTGAAAAAAAGTGAGTGTAGCTCCACAGTCCTTCAACTATGCACAACAGTGGGCAGTGGCCCTGAACCTTCCCAAAGGTCACACTATCTCCTCTTCCTTACTTCCTTACTTTCAATAATAGTTAACAAGCACTGCCTGTATGCAAGGCACTATGAGAAATACAAAGAGAAGTACTAAATGAAAGAAGAGAGCCTCCTATCACCACCAAAAGAATGATTGAGGAGAGAGAATAGGCAAGAATGGACATTCCTGAGAGGATATGGGAGGGCTGAAAATCTCAGATCTACAGGTTCCTGGGAGAATCTTTTATCCCAGCACTCCACTTCTGAGCATTGTCTGGTCTCAGACAAGCATTAGCATAACCATTAGCCTCTCTGCGATGTAATTATTATTGGGCTGGCTTACTCTGGCCCCCTGCCAAACAGGAACATTCACAAATCTACATATGAATTTGGGGTAGGGGGTTTTTAATATACTCCTCCGAAACATCCACTGACTACTTACAGCTGAGCCTGCTGCTCTGATGAGATCTATTTTCCTGGCAGTTACCTCCCTGAAATACGGATGGTTTGCCATGGTACCTATTTCATTTCGTCCTTCATTCATCCATTGAACAACATTTACTGAGCATCTATTAAGTGCCAGACCCTGTGCCAGAAAATGATGGTGAATAAGGTAGCCATGGTTTCTGCCTGAAACTAACTTGGTCTAGAGGGGCAACAGACATTTATACATCTGATGATTACAAAAGGGGATATTGAGAATGCAATGGGAGCTTATCCTCACTACTGGGAGTTTCCCCAGAGAGCAGAACCAAATACAATGCCTATCCCTATATGAATGCAACATCAGGATCCCTGGAGGTCCGCTCTGGAGAGTTCTTGAGACTCTGTCTTGTTGACAGTACTGTCAGCAAAGTCTCAGTGCCTCTACATTCAACTGCCAAAGAAGGGGTCCTAGTCTTACCTCATCCTCTCCTTTAAATTTGCTAGCCACACCTAGTGGCTTCCAAAGTCATAATCAGACCTGTCCCTGTCTTCTCCTCATGCACTTCTTTCTGGAAAGTTAAGAGACCACTGGGTGAGAATGGCAGTGGAGACTACACTCAAGTGAAATTCTAAGGCTCAGCATAACCTTGGAAAATAGCTCCCCAATGGGACATCTCTGTATGCTTAGGGACTGCCAAGTCCCCTTGACTATTCATATATTTACTGTCCTGAAGCACTCGGAAAATGTTAGGCCCCAACCATACATTATATTTTATTTTGAAGAATCCACATCCTATTTTATTTTCATGGTTTTGTTTATAACTAAATCATGAAAAAGATAAAGCACTTTCTAGCCTGCTTCTGTGATAGAAAGTCTACCTACAATATCATTACATTTTCTCAGTCTACTTCAAAAAATACAACATCTGTCATAAAATTAAATAAATCTGGGTGTTCCCCATTGTAATTTTCCATTTTGCATGTGCCACGCAAAAAGAATACTGCCTTTTGTCACCAAAATAAAAGCAGCACATTTGCAACTTCAAATCCATGAGCTTATTAAAAATCTTATTTTAGGGGCGCCTGGGTGGCGCAATCGGTTAAGCGTCCGACTTCAGCTAGGTCACGATCTCGCGGTCCGTGAGTTCGAGCCCCGCGTCGGGCTCTGGGCTGACGGCTCAGAGCCTGGAGCCTGTTTCTGATTCTGTGTCTCCCTCTCTCTCTGCCCTTCCCCTGTTCATGCTCTGTCTCTCTCTGTCCCAAAAATAAATAAAAAACGTTGAAAAAAAAAATTAAAAAAAAAAATCTTATTTTAAAAAAATTCATTCTCTTCTAGTTGGGCAATAAACTTGAAAATACTTTAATGTTCTGATTGTCAAGCAGGTATAGATAATGACATTAAATATGAACAAGCACATCATTTCATGGGTGCAAGATAAGTTTATAAAATATAAATGCTCTGACAGTAAGAAAACATACTGCTATACTCAATTATATCATTTGTTCAAAATACAATTGCTTCTGTGTTTGGTAAATAGAATAATCCAGGTCACATTCCTGTGTTCAACTGAGTTTCTAGTCACTCCCTTTTCTTTAAATACTTGTGTTGTTTCTGCATGTTCCTAAGTGTCATCATTTATTGCTATAGGCATGATGGTTATATTTAACTAATAATGACACTGGTTGTCATTAGACTTTAACTCAGTAACACTAGTCTGACATATCATTTGAAGTATGTCTTCAATTTAAATTTGATTAAAATTACAAACATCCCATCTATTGTGCCAATCAAAATGTTTTCACCCTTTCCCTGAACTTTTCTATGAACTTTCTTGAAATAAGTTATGGCAGCTTTAAGTAAAGGCTAGCCTTGGGTCATAAACATATTTTAAAATATGACTCTTGGAATAGAGCACAGCAAGACCACTTGGGACTTTTTTAAAAAGAAGGACTTGATTTTGACTTACACCCTGGACAAATTCTTAAGGCAAAAAGCACAATATAGTGAGAGTTCAAAGGCTCTAACTCAGATTCCTATATCATGCTGTATACATGGATGCTTTGCAGGGATTTGAATTTGCACAAGCAAAAATTGTCACAATTCAAAAAGCTGCATTTTAAAATCTTAGACCTAGCAAATACCTTTGGCAGTAAAATCAGGTACTGTGACGGCTTGTATGAAAAGCTGGTGGAAATGTGCCTAGTAAGAGATAGTGCAAAAGGAGGTAAAATAAATAAAGATCAGATGTTTTAGACATCTACTATGTATGGCAGGCTTTTACATACATCATCTTATTTACTCCTCATAATGATGCTGTGAGGTGTCTACTATGGGGCTCAATTTGTGAATAAAAAAACTGAGGCTGAGAGAGGCTAAGTGAGTTGTCCAGGCTCATACTGTAGTTTGCTTCCCTGGCAGTAATGAAGAAAGCAGAAGTAAATGTTTTTGCTGTTATTTTCCTGACTAGCTAGCTATTCTAAACCTAGCTAGCTATTCTAAAAAGGGAGGAGTGGACATAAGGTTCTGATTAATAGCCTTGGGATCTTAATAGCAATTGGAACCTTAGTTATGTTTAGGAAATGCTATTCTCAGTGTTCTATTTAAACTAGGAATTTATAGACATTTAGTTTTCAAATAATTTATCTTGTTTTAGAAATAAAGACAAGACCCAATAATTCCTTAAGATGTTAGTACCTCAATTTTACAGGTAAGGTCAATGAAGCACAGACCAATCTGTCCAAGGTTATACATATAGCAGGGACTAGAATCTTGCAAGATCATCTGACTTCAAGGCTAGTGTTCTTGCCACTAAATAATAATACGTTTCTCATGTCTTTCCCAATACATGTCTGAGAGCTTGAAAAACTAATGGTCTGAAAGGCAAACCCCTGAAAGAGTACCTGCCTAAAAGATTTGATTTAAAGTTTACTGCAAATGCCTGTTTCATTTGAAAAATCATCTCCTTTTGTTTCCATGACATTATTTGTTCTTACAATACCACCCTTTTTATTTGTTTTATAACACTTACCATTGTCAATAAACACCTTATTTGGTTCTTTATATATTTCTTGTCTTTGC
The DNA here is from genome assembly GCF_028749965.1 of Puma concolor. Lineage (NCBI taxonomy): Eukaryota > Metazoa > Chordata > Mammalia > Carnivora > Felidae > Puma > Puma concolor. The sequence goes on along the minus strand of NC_141676.1, from coordinate 30,168,860 downwards.
TCCTTCTACTTCTCTTAGCTCCATGAGACCTCTCTCTTCACACCATAACCTTAAGGTTTGGAGCAATGCCTGGCACATTGTAAGGACTCAATACATATATTTTGAGGGAATGATTAAATGAATTAATGGTCTTTCTTTATTCCTCTGCCTCCTTAGAGAACTACAATTTTTTTATTACCTCTCACATACTCTCTCAGGTCTAGCCAGGGAGATAGTCTCTCTGTCTACTTTTACTCATGTAGCAAACAACTCAATGTGATATAAAGACAGTATTTATAATACTTCTGAGTTAATACTATGGTGAGGGGGCACCTGGGTGGCTCAGTCGATTGAGCATCTGACTCTTGGTTTTGGCTCAGGTCATGATCTCACAGTTCATGGGTTGGAGCCCCGCATTGGGCTCTGCACTGATGCTGTGGAGCCTACTTGGGATTCTCTGTCTTCCTCTCTCTCTGCTTCTCTCTCTCTCTCTCTCTCTCTCAAAATAAGTAAATAAACATTAAAAAATACTCTAGTGAGAATTAAAATTTATCTGTTTTTTTTGCAGCTACAACAGAAGGACCTTACCCAAAGTCCTAAGGTCAGATGTAATTCCATAAATAGAATTCATGGATACAAAAATGTTAATATAGCGCATATATCCTAATAGTGAATAGATCACATGTTATTATGTAGTGTGTCCAGCAAGGTTTAGGGTAGCAGCCCATAACCAAACATATTAATTGTTTTTTAAATACAACTGGTTATCTATAGTAAGTAAGGTTCTGCTACCAAATGAGTTCTGAAAAAATTGTTTTATCTTCGGCAATTTTGAATTTTGGAATTGCATATAAGAGATTATGGACTTGTAGCACTAACTCAGGAATTGTGAGGAGTAAATATAATACACTTAAAGCACATAACTCAGCGCGTGACATACAGAAAGTATTCAAATTATCAGGACAGTTCTAGGTTTGCACACCTTTGCTAAACAAGCGTAGCCTCTAGGTATATATGCAACTCAACAGTTCATGAATATGTCAAGGATTTAGATGGTTCTCAATGATTTGATAATTTGACAATATAAGGAGATGCTGCCACTTGTATGCTCTAGATTTTCCTATTAGCTAAGGACAGTTTTTAGAAGGTCCAACTCTTGCAATATTCTTTAGATCGACATCTGTTTATATAGTAAAGATACGCTACACTCTTACAGGTTTTAAACATTTGGGATAGGGAAATAAATAAAATACATGCTTAAGTTTTACCCATGTGTGATCATCACAAAACCCAATCTTAGCTTTAGCAGGACAAAGCAGTCCTTGGTATAGTCAGCACTGTAGCACTGTCTTGAGATCTAGCAGCAAGAATAGCAAGGTGTGATAGGAGGTGGGTAGTGGGTTATTTCTTGAAACATGTGCTTTTAACACAACCATTTAAAAATCAACAAATTCAGAGACACATAATGGAACAAAATATAATGCATGAATCCAGGTTCATTAAACTAACGCATTTTTTGAAAAACAAAATATGACAGAACATTTCATTATTGACGTAGATTGGAGAAAAAGTGTTATGCTGCTATTTAGAATGTGTCTTGTATGTCATGGAATTGAAATATTTCTAAATCATCAATAATTAAAATGATGAGAATCCATCATTTCACTGACATTTACTTCTACATGAAAAGATGGCCTATTTTAAATGTGCTCACACATATTCTTGTCAATCACAAGCTGTCACAGCAAATTATTTCATTTTGTAGATCACATGGCAGTTAGCAGAAAATCTCTAGGTTTAAATTTAGATCTTAGGTGTAGTATCAAGAATTATTTTCATGAATTTTTTTCTGGGACTACATCTTCACAATACAGTATATGAAAGATGTAAAATCTTATTCATAGTACTCAGTTTCATTTCTGGTTAACAAAACTCAGGACTGAAATGAATCATTGTAAATGATAGCTCTAAAAGCCAAATAGTCGGATAGAATATATAGGAAAGAATGAAAATATAAAGCTAAAGAAAACTTTAAACAATCAGAACACCACACAATGGAACTTGGACCTAATGAGTTAGATCCAAGCAGCTTTTTTCCTCTCATCTTTTTTAAGACATTTAAGTAATTGCAGGGCATTTCTTATGCTAGGTTGGCACAGCCTACAGCTTCTAACAGTTATAAAGGAGCTAAACTCTCATAAACCCCATGAATCTGATGCAAGCATTTTCACTGTGCCATTAAAGAAGATTGAGGAAACTGAATAAAACCTAAAGTGCATGCCCATGAATCCAAAAACTTTTAAAATGCCTCTTCAAACAATTCATTAACTACATCTTCACAATTCTAGAGAATCATTAATAGATTTCAGAATCTTCAAATGCCATAATTATATGACCTAATAAGACCGTTGATCTTCATCAAGAGTTATTATAAAAAAGATTTCTATTTTTCCCCACACACAATCTTCTGCTTAGGCATTTAACTTCAAAATGTAAGAATTATTCTAATACTGCTTTTCAACAGGGAATGCTTCATGTCAGTCTTGACCTTGGCTTGACCTCTACATGAACGCTTTGTGTTTCCAGGTATGTGATAAATAGCTCTCTGGCTTTCTATTAAATCTAGTGGCACTGGCTGTCAACAGTGGTACTCAAAATGGGTAGTAAAGTAGTTAAAAATTAGAGATGTTCCTTAGGTCTTTTTCTACCTTAGTAAATCTGGAAATAGTTCTGAGGCTATTTTCACTGTTGACATTGCTTTTCCAAAGAACAATAAGAAAACAGTGAAGTATGGAAATACAATTGCCAAAATATATACAGACTTATTTGGCCTTCCTGTACCAGAAATAACGTAAATTTTCCTTTGGAGGACCCATTTGACTTATGTTGTTAAAAAGGGTTCTCGGGGCGCCTGGGTGGCTCGGTCGGTTAAGCGTCTGACTTCGGCTCAGGTCATGATCTCACGGTCTGTGAGTTCGAGCCCCGCATCGGGCTCTGTGCTGACAGCTCAGAGCCTGGAGCCTGTTTCAGATTCTGTGTCTCCCTCTCTCTCTGCCCCTCCCCCGTTCATGCTCTGTCTCTCTCTGTCTCAAAAATAAATAAATGTTAAAAAAAGTTAAAAAAAAAAAAAGGGTTCTCAATTTTAAGGATTTGTAACTTATAAGCTCCTTAAAGGCCAGGACTTCTATCCCTAAGCCAAAACTGCATACATAGTAGATACTTAAATACTTATTGGTTTAAATTTAGATTGAATTAAATTAAATTGAAGTTAAAATCAGAGATAAAAGAATAATGGTTTTTAAAAAAAAGACTCTAAGCCCCCCTTTTCATCTGTCTCTGATGTGGTCTAGTACCTGGCACATAGTAGGCTCTCAATGAATGTTTGCTGAATGAATGGAAATCTTTATATTAAAGTAATGGCTAATTATTGACTCTAATGCCTGTTGATTACCTGAATATAAAATATTCATGTTCACGTAGAGAGCTACAAGAGTAGCACCCAATTCTGCCAGCTGTTTTTATCCTATTTACCTTTAGAATGCTTCCTTACTCTAAATTTATCTACCACCTTCAAGACTATTCACACATGTCTTATTTTTATGGTACACTCATGGCAAGTTGACAAATTATTGATTATCTGTAAAATACATGCAAGAAAGGTAATTTTAATCTGATTTGAAAAAGTACATGTGAATATGTGGGATATATAGATATATAGATAGATATAGATATATAGACATACAGATAGATATGTAGATACATATAGATATAGATATATATTTGAAATCTTCCCACACTTCTCTCAAATTATTTAATTCAAGTTAAAGACTATACTATGTATATATAATATTTATTTACATTTATGTTCTTAAGGTTCTGGAAGAAACCAAATATCAGTCTTTAGTCTTCTAGGCTTATCTATCTATGAGCTTAACATAGACAAGTGGCTTTTTCCCCATTATACTTATCCTAGGTCTTTTTAATGGACATGTGATGTGCTAGTCTGTGTCCAAGCTCACCTACAATTTCTTTTCTCAAAAGACAAAGCACATCTGCCACCTGCTCTACTCCGTGTCCCAGCAACAACTGTCGAGCAGCATAAAGATTGATTATCAGTCAAAAACCATTGCACAACACCAGATTTTGGTGGGTTAAGCTTGCTGATCCAGCAAGAGATGGTGTGAAATTTTCAGGAGTGTGTGCCAACATTTTGGTGCTAAAAGAACAGCAGTGCATGTCACAGTGAAACACAGCCAAAGATATGCAGACAAAGCAGAGAAGTTTTTTGTTCTGGACTTGGCTTTAAAAAGGATAAAAGAGAAAACAAAAAGTAGGAGGAAATTAGTTTGTACATTTAAAAATCATCCACCAAGCTAGTCATGTGTTTAACACTGTTATTTTAGGCATACATGTCCAGAAAATTTTCCACGAAGCTTAGCTATAAATAATATTTATATATCTCTTCACCAATACCATTATCAATGAAAGGCCAGTATTTCTTATTAATAAAAACAATCAAGATTTTAAGGAAGCACTCATTACATACACACTTAAATATAAAATAGTCACAGAAACATTTACCTACAAAGACTCATGTTTTTATACAAGATTAATTTTACAAATGATTCAATGAATACAAAATAAAAGGAGCCATAATTTAAAGTTAAATCAAGATTTGAAAAATATATGGGTCTACACTTTTGCACAGGTAATTTTTACTGAGTATTATAGCAACAAGTTTCTTTACCTTGAACCAAATTACCTTGAACTTTCTACTGATTTCAAGAAATTATTCCTGATGATCAAGTATTTTCAAAGAGATAGAAACCCTAGTATCATCTTATATAATAACATTAATAGAGGAAGAATTTTCATCATCTCATCTGTAATGAACTCCAGAATTACTTCTCTTCCACTTACGCAATTATTGCCTAGACTTGTCCTGGTTCACCAGCTTTATAGCAGTTGTAGAAAAAAAATACTTCTAATAAAGTATTAAAAGTATAGGGGAACATAGCAGTTAGATACCCTGAATTTGCATGCCAAAGTTCTTATGTCATTTAAATGTGATTACTATATATAGCATTTGATGACAGACTATGGATATAACATGCTTGTAAGAATATTCTCAGTACTTTTCTTTCTTTCTGGAAATGTATTCTTTCTCACTGAAGAAAGAAAAATGTTTGTTTTAGTTTAGAAAATCACATTTGTGAATGTTAGAAACACTGCACTTTTGAAAAAAGAGCTTACCAGCATATGTCTAAAATACATATGTTTGTATTTGTGTGTATATATAACAATATATATATGTGTATATACACATATATATGTGTATATATAATAATAATATACACATATGTGTATATTATTATTATATATACACACAAATATAAACTACACACACACACATTTCAAGGTTTAAAAAACTCAAGCTGCAGTATTTACCTTATGGAAAATTTTGTTAGGAAAATCACATGTATATAAGAATTATATGTTTATTCTGATCACATTTTCATAGTTATGTTAATGCCACCTGAAAAAAGACCAAGAGTGTAAATGAATAAATGCTCCTTGAAACTTTGAACTATTTTCTGAGAGAATAAATCTAATGAATTATGTCTGTTGGGTGTCACAGAAACTAAACAGTAAATTCAATAATCTCTGATTTAATTTATTATATTTTCACCATTTAACCTCCTGCAGGCTCCCTAATGTCTATTCAGATCTATATTAAATTAAGCACCAATGCTAATGAAGGGCAATAAACGTGGCTGTCAGTGGATTTTTCTTTCATTAAGCACATTATCCTCTTACTGAGCTGTAAATGCGTAAACATTAGTTTTGTTAAACCATGCAAAAAAGACAGGATGAAAATCATTTTTTAATTGCACCCCTGAAGCAATTTACTGTGGGTGGGGGTAGAGTATATTTTTTTCTTTTTTACCTTTAATTTTTTTGAATGGATCTAAAAAGGGCTCTCCTGTTGAAACATAAACGTCGGCTTCATGGGGTATATCTTCAGGTTTGAGGGCTTCAGTGCCGTCTGCCAAGAACACTCGTCGTGCGGCCATGTTCAGATTCAGCTTTTCTGTGCACTCCTCCAGCAACTAGAAGAAAGCAAGAGGTAAGAGAAAGTGAGTTAGGACAAAGAAGCAACACATTGCCATGAAACAAAAGGTGCTAACGATGAAAACAGACACCCATTGAGTCACTGGCCAAGTTAAGTAACTGAAGTAACTCCACCAATGTATTTTCTAGCACTTGAAAATATACAAAGAAGAGGAAAATCACAGCTCTGAGAATATCTAATTATTGTCTAATTTTAGTTCTTAAATATTCTGTCAGTTTAACAACTCCACAAGACAGAAAACCATTGCATCTGTTTATTAAACAGAAGGGTCATTTATTTATTAAATGTACCATTTACATGTTGATAAACAAGAAAGGAATAAAATGCCTATGAGATCTATGTATACATAAGCAATTTACAGATTCATCACTAAAAAGAAAATTTTAACACAACGCCATCTTTTTCATTTTCTATATTATGAAAGAGTAAGGGAAGAAATAAAGCACTGAAAACTTATGAACACTATTTACCAAGGTGATGGTTGGTACTATAACTTTCGCAAAGACTGTTCTACATCCATTTTTGTAAGCTGTTACTGTAATCACTCTGGGATGAAGTTTGTGTCTTTGACATGATCTCTGCCAATTGTGGGCCGGCTGAAATTTTACAGAAGAGAACTCTGCATCTCTGAAGGAAAAAAACCCACAAAATTGGTGTATGTTAATTAATAATAACATTTAAATAAATATTATCTTAGACATGTTTTACAGATATAATCCCTAGTGATTGTTTCTAAGTATTCACCAAAAAAACCTTTTTATAGACTAAGATTTAAAAAATTTAATATAGAATAGGCTTGCTAAAACTGTTCATGTAAGGCAGCTGAAAATAATTGATTTTTATCAATTTACTTATAAAACACCACAACACTCATTTAAAAAAAAGTATGTATACATGCTATGTTCTGATAGAAAACAAAAAATAGTAACTTGGTCCCACCATCATGAAATAGCAAACGGGTAAGATTTTCCATTAAGTTTTCATGTTTATCAAAGTACTTTGATTTTTGAAAAAAAGATTTGAAATTCAAAGTTTCTTATTCTAAATTTCTTACTCTAAAGTTAATTGTAATTACCTTCATCTCAAATTGTTTGGGGTAGTAAAGGAAAATTTCTAAGTTTTGACTTCATCCAAAATCAGTTTCAGTCCTCATTATTTCCTCACCAAAAGTACATGGTAAATGACTAATATGTTGTTTTGATTTCAGAGTTCTCTAACTAACCCTGGTAATTCTTAATGCCACAGAAGCAAAGTAAACATTTTAAAATAAAAACTTCAGGTAAATTAAAGTCATAATACACCTACCTAATCAAACATGAAAATAACGGGAGTATCAGTTTCTTGGTTTGAGTTTTGCTCTTACCAACATTTTTTTCTATCCATAAATTCTTAGGTTTGACAGTTTATGACAATAATCTTGAAGTGAAAATATACACACAAAATGGTTTTATAATAAGTTCATTTCAACTTGATTTTACTGGAAAATACTGCTTAAATATCAAAAGTATGCATTTCTATTTTTAAACAAATATCTGGTAAACAGATATTTTGTAGCCCTAGTCTGATTCTGCTTCAAGTATTTTTTTCAGAATTTCATATTATCCACATTTAAGTGTACCTCATGTTTTCCACAAGTGTAATTAGCAACATTCTACTCAGGTGCTTTCAAAGAAAAAATAAACAAAACAAAAACAGAAACAAAACCCTAGAGATGTGTTACATTTTAATGTCTGAAATAGTCGATTGAATCATTATAAATTCTGCTCAAAGGAAAAAGCTTCAGCAGTGGGTTAAAAAGAACAGAGAATAGCTTTGATTACCTCAGTTGACCCACTGGATCACTGACAGGTCTGTTTCTCTTGGATACTGATATAAAACAAGAATTGTTTTTACTGTTTGATTTGTAGCTATATGGGTCTGATATTTCATCATGGCTATGATCTGATACTGTTTGATGTGGGGAGCAATCTTGAAGTCCTGACCCTTCTGATACTGTCGCTGAATGCAAAAGCCTGTTGGGGCCAAACTGAGGCTGCAAATAATCTTCAGTTGTTTTAATAACTGCTTTTGCCTGGGATGACATAAACTCTCTGAAAGAAACCATCCAGGGAAGAATACAGCGAATTGATTTGTAATTACTTATTAACAACTACCATATAACTGACTGTATGACATGTGCTAGACAAAATATTACACACTTAGTCATTATTTTGTTTACTCCTTAGAATATCCCTGGAAAGTGGGTACTATTTTCATCCCCATTTTACAGATTTAAGAAATTGTGGCTCAGAGAGGCCACTTAACTTGCCCAAGTTCACATAATGAGTAAGCTGACAGGGTAGAAAACTGAACCCAAGCCCATTCTAAAATAAACTCACATTCATAACCATTAAATTGAATTGTTTTGCTCTATCAAACTAAAGGAGAAAGATTGTATAATGCTTAAAACAGCTAAGTACAATTTTTTTTAATTAAAATTTTTTTTCAGTGTTTTATTTATGAGAGAGACATAGAGTGTGAGAGGGGGAGGGGCAGAGAGAGAGGGAGACACAGAATCCCAAGCAGGATCCATGCTCTGAGCACAAAGCCAGATGGGGGAACTCAAACTCATGGGCCACAAGATCATCACCTGAGCTGAAGTCAGTTGCTTCACTGACTGAGCCACCCAGGCTTTAATTCTTAGATTCATTTAAAAACTACTCCGTACTCTGTTCAGTATTAGGAAATCTAAAAGTTAAAGAGATGTGTCTCCTACCTTCAAGAAACTTGCAAACTATCCCCTAATTCAGAGAGAATACATGCTAAACAATCTGCTTAGAACTATGGGTGTGTATTAACTATAAATGCCAAAAGAATTTCTTGAAGGCAAACTCACTACATAGGCTAGAATAAAGTTCATGAAGGCCTCATGGCAGATTAGATTTATGGTGACCAACTCATCCTGGTTTACTCAGGACTGCCCTGCCTTTGGCACTGAAAGTCACACACTCCAGGAACTCCCTGAATCTCAGACAAGTTGGGACAGTTGGTCACCCTACCTGGTAGTTAAGCTGGAGTAGTAGTATTTAGATAAACTATGATATTTGAGGGGCACCTGGGTTGCTCAGTTTGTTAAGCATCAGACTTTGACTCAGGTCATGATCTCCCAGTTCGTGGGTCCAAGGCCTTCATCAGGCTCTGTGCTGACAGCTCAGAGCCTGGAGCCTGCTTCAGATTCTCTCTCTCTCTCTCTCTCTCTCTCTCTCTCTCTCTCAAAAGCAAATAAATATTTAAAAAAAAAACTATGGGGGCGCCTGGGTGGCGCAGTCGGTTAAGCGTCCGACTTCAGCCAGGTCACGATCTCGCGGTCCGTGAGTTCGAGCCCCGCGTCAGGCTCTGGGCTGATGGCTCGGAGCCTGGAGCCTGTTTCCGATTCTGTGTCTCCCTCTCTCTCTGCCCCTCCCCCGTTCATGCTCTGTCTCGCTCTGTCCCAAAAATAAATAAACGTTGAAAAAAAAAAAATTAAAAAAAAAAAAAAAAAACTATGATGTTTCAACAAAGGACCATATGACCTGTGACGCTGTGTAATACCAAGTTATAAAGATGGAGTATATAGGGAACTTGCTGGTATGATAAAATGAAACACGTTTTAACATAATTGAGAATATTGAGCTGTATGATGATTAAGCATAGATGATAGTAAACTTCCACATATTATTTCAGTATTCCATGTATGTATTTGTATTTTTATACAAACCAAATCTGCTTCTTTCTAATTTGTTAGTTCCTCAATAGTTTTTATGCATAATGTATTATAACCCCACCCACTCATGCAAATATAAACTAGCATATGCTTAATGTGGAAAGCTTGGCACAGCCAGCCCCTCCTCCAGATTTTTTTATCCACCAATGTCATTATAATCACAATTATTTCTTCTGGCCTGTCCTCTCTATGTTCACAAATGTGTAAAATGGTTGATCATTTCTTCTGAAAGAATGAAAGGCTTTCATGTGGCATGGGGAAAATTGATGTGTGTGTGTGGGGGGGGGGGGGAGTTGATACAGTAGATCAATAAAGCTAAAACACTGGGATGTAAGCAGTTGTATTTGTTGTTATCACATGTTTCTACCCAAGTCTGTCCTAGACTGACTGTAGCTCTAGGGAGAGAAGTAGTCTTCCCTACACTCCAAAACCTAGCAGGCTCAAAACTTTGGCAGCCTTTTGAATTGATCACTGGACGTTAGCTCTGGCAGAGGTGAGACCTCCCTTCAGACCTGGGCTATTCGGATTTTGATAGCAATGGTGAATGGTGGCATGAAGCAGAGGTCATGTCTCAGTGGCAGTGTTTTTGCAGCAGTAGCAATGGAACTGCAAATGGTCACCAAGCTTTTCAACTTAGGGGAAGAGCAGTAAACAGACAGGAGGAAAGATGTGCAGATCTCATAAATAGTTCCCAGTGCCCATAAATAATCACTTGGAAAGCAAATACTCATGAAAAGAAAGAAAACAAATTCTCTACTTAATGAAGAACAGGTGTCTTTTTTTTTTTTTTTTTGAAGATTTTATTTTTTTAAAAATATTCTCTGCACCCAACTTGGGGCTTGAACTTACAACCCTGAGTTCAAGAATCATGTGCTCCATCAACTGAGCCAGTCAGTTGCCTCATGTCTTTCTTTTTCAATGAATGCATTTTGTTTACTATCAAATATTTTTAAAAATATACTAATGATTTTATATAATAATCCATTGTCACGCCACCAGAAAGTGAAAGGTTTTTATTTTTTCCATATTTCAAAGCTTCAACTGTGTTGATGAGAGGGTAAAGGCAAGCTGAGGGCAAAACTCAAGCTGACACCCCACAAACCCCCTCCCCTTAAGATGGGATATGTTTAACATTCTTTAGGCACTAGTGACTGCCTAAGAACAAAGGCAGGGAGAAACAAATGGTCAACTGATAAAGATCGCAGTCATGCAGGACATGAAACTCTACTATAGTTTATAACTGCCTTGATTTACAGGAAAAATTTACACAATCTTAGTAACAGCCAGACCTCCAAGAACCTATAGACTTAATTTCCTAGAGCCCTGATGTCACCTCACCTCTGTAGGATAGAAAATCCTATGTAATCAGTCATTCTTCACAATCACAGGACAGCTCTTTCTGTGCATGGCTCCTGTCCCAGTGCTATAATAAAGACATCTTTTTGCACCATAAAATGCCTCAAGAATTCTTTGACTGTTTCGCTCTACGACCCTGCATCATGTGTCATACCATTATTAATTCAGTATTTTGCCTTTTTTATTTAAATATTGTCTTAATAACCATTTTTCGAGTTGCTATATGGTCTTTACAGATTTTATCAGAATGTAAACAAATTTTATCAAGTATACCTTGCCGTCCTCAATCTAATCATGTAAAAGTTATTTGCTTTTCTTTGTCTCTTGACATATCTTCCCCCTGTCTTCTGGTAACAGCACTGGCATCCTTTAGGGAAACTTTCATCCTTCTCCCTGCCAACTCCACATGATTCTGGTAGGGTTAGGACAATAAATTATATGAGATTTACCTGGTAAATGGTTAAAAGAATTAAATTAAGCAATATGATTTTACCATATATTTATTTATTATCTGCTTTTCTCTAGTAATTTATATTAAAAAGGATAAGAAAAGGTAGCTTTTCATGTAAAAAAGTCACTACTGGGCCACCATCTGTAGTCTTCAGCTTTGATTTGTTTTATCAATGTTGATGACAGGTTTGCACTAGTCCTTACACACTATTAAACTCTTTTTTCTTATAACATTTGATGTGTTGCCTAGTCTTTGGGCGTGTGAGAGGATAATCACAGAACTGTTTGGCAAAGCTAACTTGTCCTACACAGGGAATTAAACCCACACACATGGCTTGTTAAATTAATGCTGGAAACGAGGGTGTTAGGATCATTCAGCTCAAACACATTTGGGTTTCAGGTGACTGAGCTTGTTAGTGGTATACACAGAAACTGAAAAAAGGAAATAAAACCACTCCAGCAGGGCACAAAGAGAGTTAGAAGACCATTCATTGTTCTTTAGAATATACTACTGACTTAAGAACAACTGTAGTAGAAATGATATTGCAATAGCATTGTATAGGAACAGATGTTAGCTACACTTGAGTATAATAAAATGTATAAACTTGTACAATCAGTACGTTGGACACCTGAACTAATGTAATAATGTGTATTAGCTATACTCAAATTAAAATACTAAAAATCAGGAGCACCTGTCTGGCTCATTGACTCTTGACTGCCAGGTCATGAGTTCAAGTCCTATGTTGGGCATCCAGCTTACTTAAAAAAAAAAATTAAAAGACAACAACAAATACCACAACTCTAGTAGAGTGCCACATTTTTTTATTCAGCAACCTCATCTATCCTTCTGTATCTAACTGCTTCTTCCTCTTACGTCATTATTGCCTAACCTACCTCTGTCCTTCTCCTTACTCCTCATGGCTTCTGCTAACTTCCTCTATGTATCTCCCTATTTCTGTACCACACTACTTTCTGAAGACTCTCTATGACTCACATTCAATGCCCCCAAACTTTAATTGCATCACTATCCAGTTTAGGACACCCTGCTGGGTAGAACTCTCAAGGTAGGCAATCTCGTAAGCCACTGGCAAGCCTGTCGATGGGAAAGTACCCACCAATGGCCCAAAACTAGGTACAGGAGGGCTTAGAGTAAGATGGACTCTCAGATGCATGGCCTGTCTACTGTGCCAAGATAAGCAGAGACACTATATTATTTGATTGGAGAGGTGGGCAAAGGAGGTAGTTCTACACCAGCAGCAATGAACCAGTAGTGCTCTTTAGCTAATACAACTCTAATATCTAGATTGTATTTAAGGAACCATAATTATAGCCTCCTTATTTGTCTTTCTTTCTCTTATTTCTCCTCATCTTTTCCTTTGAAAGATCTTTTTGCCTTCTCTGCAAAAATTTCTTAGAAATCCCATGACATTCAGATTTATTAAAGTGAACTTTCTTCCACCTTTAGATTTATATATATCTTCATATAGCTATTGTCCCCCCACAGACAGTTTTTGCCTTTTAGAATTGTACTATACCTTCCCACAGTTATTTCCTTCACCAAGACTGTCTGTCTTTTAATTGAGAATTTAGCCTGTAACCTTACAATTTGTTTTCTAGTCTTCCTATGCATTCTCTGTTCCATTGCATTCCTTTCTTGTTCACTCTTGGATTAAATAATACATATTTTTTATTATTTTATTTTTTTCTATTAGATTGAATGCCCTGCATTGTTTAACCTTATTTTTAGTGGAAACATTAGATATTATAATATGAATCCTATAATTAAAGATTAATATAAATTACTAATTAATTACCTTCCAGATAATGCAAGAACCTTAGAACATATCATACCCATTTATTGCTCCCTCCATGGGCTTGTGGTCTATATATACTTCCTTATTCCATTTTTCAAGGATATGTGTACCTTAAATCCATGTGGTTAATCCATGGCTTAAATCCATGTGGATTCCTAAACCAATCATTTTAGGAAAGGATTCTTTATCATAAAAAATAACCTCAATTTGTCCTCAATCACTGTTGAAGCTATCTACCACATTATGGAACCTGGACTAATTTATAATTTTATAAATTTTAACATTTCTATGTCAGTCTTATTATCTTGTCCTGTAAGTTTATGATGTGTCTTTGCTGTAAATCTTTCATTATATCTGTAAACAATTCATATATATATAAAGATTTCAAATTGTTTGAAAGATTGGTAAGATTTCTATGCTACCCTTGCATATAGGAATGCATTTCCTTCCTGTGCATTCACATTTGCCCTGGTAGATTTGATAGCTGGAATAACTACACTTTATCAATTATGTAGCCCATATAAAATGCTAGACTTTGATTTCTGTCAAATATTCCAATTCACCACTGTATTATTTACTCTTTTACCACTAGTAAGAAAGCATTTTTTTCCAGCCTAAAGCCTAAATTCTACTACATTAGGTTGGTACAAGAATATCAATTATACAACTTCAGAAATATACCTTCTTTTAAAAAAATTTTTTTTACATTTGTTTATTTTTGAGAGACAGAGAGAGACAGAACACAAATGGGGGGAGGGACAGAGAGAGAATGAGACACAGAATTCGAAGCAGGTTCCAGGCTCCCAACTGTCAGCACGGAGTCTGATGCGGGGCTCAAATTCACAAATTGTGAGATCATGACCTCACATAAAGCGAAGTTGGACGCTTAACCGATTGATCCACCCAGGCACCCCCAGAAATATACCTTCTTAAAAATATCTATCTATCTATCTATCTATCTATCTATCTATCTATCTATCATCCATCTATCTGTATTAGTTTCCTATTGTTGGGCAACAAATTACCACAAACTTAGTGGCTTAAAACAATATCTATTTATTATTACATGGTTTCCATGGGTCAAGGGTCTGGGTAAAGCTTCCCAGGACCCTCTTCTTTGGATCTCATAAAACTGAAATCAAGGTGTCATCTGGTGTTACAGTTTCATCTGATGCTCATGGTCTTTTTCCAAGGTCATTCAAGTTTTGCCAGAATTTAGTTCTTATAGCTGTAGAATTCATAGTGACTATGAGTTCATAGTGACTATCATCTTCCTTAAGGCCTTCCTTATTCTAAATCATTCCCCTACATCCTGTATAAACTGATGTACTAGTTTGCATATTGATATGTTTGCTTTGTGATTTGTTATGTGATTTCACATGATTTCATACCCATTCTGCCAAGGTAAGATCTTTGCTTTACATCTTTTACACTTCTACTGAAACTTAACCAGTAGTTGATATAAAGGAATAATTACTCTGTGATAATTATGACATCATGCCAAAATGTATCACTAAAATACTACTGACAAAATAAACACAATTTTTGAAATAAAATGTAAGAAAGCCAAAGCCAAGAGTTATGTCAGGCAATGTTGATTATTTATCCAACAGTTATTCCACTGATTTTTCCTTAGATGAAAAGTCTCAGTTATGTTGTGGATTCATCCTCTTTATATGCCCATGGAAAGTATCCCCTAATCAGTTCCCATGGGTGAATCCTCAGTGTCTAACACCAACGATGGTAATTATATTTCCCTTGTCCCTTGCAGGCTAAGTAATCAGCCTATGATTACTACATTACTATGATCCAATTTTGGTCACTGAGACATGATGCAAAGTCATCTGGAGAAAGGTATTTTGCCCTAATAAAAAAGAAATATAGGCTCACCTAGCTGGCTCAGCCAGTAAAGCATGTGACTCTTGATCTTGGGGTTCTGAGTATGAGCCCCACATTTTGTGTAGAGATTACTTAAAAAAATAAAATCTTAAAAAAGAAATAATCAAATATCCATTTTCTTTAGTCAGAAATTTTTTTAATAAAATTTATTTTTTATTTTATTTTATTTTATAATTTTATTTTATTTTATATTTCATTTCATTTCATTTCATTTCATTTCATTTCATTTCATTTCATTTCATTTCATTTCATAGAGCAAGCGAAGGAGAGGGGCAGAGGTACAGAGAGAGAGAATTCCAAGCAGGCTCCCACACCACGGTCAGTGTGGACTCTGACAAGGGGCTTGATCCCATGACCCTGGGATCATGACCTGAGCTTCTATCAAGAGTCAGATGCTCAACCAACTGAACTACCCAGACACCCCTTTATTCAGACATTATTGAGTGAACATGTAATAAGCCATCTTGTGAGTAGATGGCAGAGGAAAAGATACAAAGAGCAAGGCTCTTTGAAAACACTGCTGAACCACTGAATTTAACCCTCGAATTGCCTGCCTCCGAGGTTCTTGTTATGTAAGATAATGACTGTTCCTCATTTTTAAAGTCACTTTCAGTTGAGTTTTCTGTTACTTTGTGCTAATAGTAGCCTAACTTACACAATCAGCTTTCTAATCATAGTTGCTTTACTTTTTGTTTTATTCAAAATCTTTACTAATTTTATAATGGACTAAAGTATAAACTAATATTGTATTTTCTAAATATTTTACTTTTACTTAAGTAGAAACATTTCATCAAAAACTTCAGCATAGGCATAAAAATGACACAGAGTTTTTATTTCCCTGCTCTTTCAAACACAAAGCATCCTCGGTGAATTTAGATTTCCATGGCAGAAATTTGCAGGTGGCTAATAATTCTATTCATAACTAGGAAGTGTGGCTACTTTGACAGATCATGGCTCAATAACAAACATGCAGGTCTAAGTAATCACATAGTTTAGATGTGAATTCAACAGCAGAATAATGACAGATGCCAAGGATTTGTACTTGCTGTTGCTTCATACCAGTGTTGGCTGTCAAAATGTCTCTTTTTCCTATACAGAAGCCATAGAATTTTTATGGATAGCAATTACTTACAATATTCAATGAAGTACATCAAGTATAACAACCACTCTTTAGCCCCTCATTATTTAGTAGTCTCTTTGTTAAATGTAGTCAACCATTTTCATCTAAATTATTTATTTATACTGTATATTTGACAAGCATATATTTCTTGCTTTATATTTGTATGGCATTTAAACCTTCCTGAAGAGTTATGTTTTTTTTTTAATATTGTCATTTGTAAAACTTATCTTTATCCTATTACCATTTTAATAGTAATTAAACTCTCTAATTGGAATAAATACAAACAGGAAAATATAAACATGAGGGAAAATGACCCCAAGTACATTCAATAATAAATCACCAACTTAAAATAC
Source organism: Puma concolor (assembly GCF_028749965.1). Classification (NCBI taxonomy): domain Eukaryota; kingdom Metazoa; phylum Chordata; class Mammalia; order Carnivora; family Felidae; genus Puma; species Puma concolor. The sequence continues at coordinate 30,152,014 of NC_141676.1, read as the reverse complement.
TGGAATGCAACTAATAAAAGAAATAACCTTATATATGTTTGATGAATGTAACCTTGTATAAAATCTCTGGAGTACATAAAGTACAAAAATTTCATTAAACTTCATCCTAACCTTTCTCCAACTTGATGAAATGAATAACCTAAAGATATAAATAACTTTCTACAATAGCTAGATAAAATGTAAGTTAAACATCATAGAAAGTAAATAATACAAGTGATAATAATAAAACTCAACAATTCCCCTCAAATTTTATCTCCAACACCAGAAGAAAATATATTTCTAGTTTGGCCTAGAAATTTAGGTAAGGGTATCCCAGTTGCAAAGCAATTTCCAGTTATTTTATAATACATACTATATCAAATTTGTACCTGCAACTTGATGATTGAATAATAACCAATGCATAGTATTCAAATTACATATATACACTATAGGAGCTATTCAATGTCTGTTAAATTGAACTTGTTTAATTTTATAGAAGGAAATTCTAAACAAGAGGAGCAATTTCTAAAATTGGTAAAGGACCCATCTGAATATAGGATCATCTCACCCAAAGGAAGAAAAGTATATTTATGTTTATACAAATGTACAAAGGAATAAGAGCAAGGTACATCTTTAAAACTGGGGAGGTTATAGATATTATACAGAAATTTTTCCAGAGGAAATCTAAATTTTCAAAAGGAAACAATATAGTCTTTTAACATTTTAAAAGGAAATCATACATTAATCTTTAGATCTGTAGAGATTTTGATTTTGAAAAAAAATTGAAAAAAAATATGAACTGCACAAAGTGTGATTTGTTGGGCAATGGAGGTACTTAAGGTGTTGCCTTGCTTCATTAACTTTTGCTCTCTCCCCTCTCTCCCTTCTGCTACCCATCCTGTGCTGGGAACTGACAGCCCATCTTTGGAATGATGAAACTGCTAAACTTAAACTGTCCCTAGAAAAGGCAATGTGATCAAATGTTTCTATTTATAAAGGCATCTAAGACTCATTCCAATTAAAAATGCTGGCTCAGGGGCGCCTGGGTGGCGCAGTCAGTTAAGCGTCCGACTTCAGCCAGGTCACGATCTCACCGTCTGTGAGTTCGAGCCCCGCGTCGGGCTCTGGGCTGATGGCTCAGAGCCTGGAGCCTGTTTCTGATTCTGTGTCTCCCTCTCTCTCTGCCCCTCCCCCGTACATGCTCTGTCTCTCTCTGTCCCAAAAATAAATAAACGTTGAAAAAAAAAAAAATGCTGGCTCAGTCAGTGGAGCATCCAACTCTTAATCACAGAGTCATGAGTTCAAGCCCCACACTGGGCACAGAGATTACCTTTAAAAAAAAAAAAAGTAAAAAAAAAAATCCAAGATAACTAAAATTAGACATTAAAAAGTGAATGAATAGTTTATGTGTTGCCAGTCTCCTTGAAAGCACGATTTGTCTGTGAAAAGTAACCCAGATAACATATAACAAAAAACCGTTGGTAATTCACTTTTAAAACTGATTTAAGTCCTCATTTAATGTACTAAAAAAAATTTCTCCTGCAGGGAATTAAAAGAGTTGGCAACACACTCAGCTGCAAGCAAGATTAAAAGATACTATAACTTTCTATTATAAAAATCATGAAATTACATCCTAGATGATCATCAGCTAAAAATCAATAAAATATTTTATATGTGGGATAGAAAGAAATACTGTTTACAACATTCTCTTAATTTTAAAATGCAATTTTAATTTGGAAATCTACTCAGCACTTAGAAATATCTTTCTATAAATATGACGGAACTGTCCATAGATACCAGTTACCAATAAATAATTAATTTTGCCATCCATGTCTCAAAGGCTGGTGCCCTGTGCCAGCGTACCTGGAAATATATCACACCAAAGCTAGGTAGGAAAAGTTTCCTATTGTGCTGCTTTTCATAAGAATGATGCTAGATATTTCCAGTCATCTGACCTTGTACTGGTAAGTCATAAAATGGGAGGATCAGACCTTCTTTGGCACAATTTTATTGAACTCATTTACACTGATGGTGATTAGTTTTCTTGTTGAGGGAAGGATCCTGGTATAGCAGTTTTCACTCTGCTACAAATATAGAAGAAGGACAAAGAAAAAAACACTGAAAGAACACAAGAAAGAGTGAAGAGTGAATAATGTAAATACAATATAGAATAAATTAATAGCATCAGGTAATAACATGAGACTAAAGTGACTGGTCACTGTATGGCTGCAATGAATGGATTTAATACATGTGGGCATATTTTGTAAAATGTACAGTGTGTTTAGTGGAGAGAAACATAATCTCTTGTGATATAAGTAAAAGAACAACAAACTGACTATATTTTAATAATTATTTCTCATAAAATGATCACAAAGATTGTGGAAGAAAGGTGGCAAGGAAAACAAGAATGAGACAAGAAAAGTTTTAACCTCAATCAGGGGGAAAATGTCTTTATTCGTAGAGAAAATTGCCTCTCTCTGATTATCATATTAATGCCAACAGATCTTAGATTACCATTAGCCTTTATGAACTTGACCCCTTTCAGGTTGAAACTCATCATTTTCTTTTGCATGAAAGTAAAAGATCTCTGGGCATTGTCTTTGACTTCCATTCGATTACCAGGAGATTTACTTTATTTTCTATGTACATCATAATCAAAGATGATGGTAAAATGTAATAGTGACAGAAAAGAAATTAGGATTCAGACAAAGAAATATGAGTACCACATTGAAATAAACTACTAAAAAACAGGCAGTAGGAAGGTGTCACATGAAAAAGAAAGACTGACGTTAAAAAAAGGACAAAAAAAGCCAGAGTTAAAAAGAGTCAGAATCAAAGAAAGAAAATGAGAAAAAAGCAGAAAGAAACTGTATAAATGAAATTACAGTTAGCTCTAGCAGAAAAAAATAAAGAATCTAAAAAAGCACAAAAGATAGTTGGAATAAAAAGTGAATGTAGTATGATTTTGAAAAGGAAATTGGTAAAAATAAATTCTAAAGCAATAAAAATGTGTAAACACACATTTATTAGCAACGGCATTTGTATAAAGGAATACTTAAAAATCCTATTTAGAAATTGTTTTCCATTGTCTTATTGAGGAAAACACTTTCACGAGTAACTTATGTCTCTACAGTATAACTATATTGAGTAATGATGTTCTAAAAAATTATCTAGCCATATAGCTAGTACACTGTGTAAATAATCTCAGACACTGCTGATATGCACTCAGAGTTCAGAGGAATAAAGCAAAACAAAAATTAGCTAAAAGTCTAAAGTTTATTTCTGAGAGAGACAGAGCATGAGTGGGGGAGGAGCAGAGAGAGAGGGAGACACAAAATCCAAAGCAGGCTCCAGCTCTGGGCTGTCAGCACAGAGCCTGATGTGGGGCTCAAACTCATGAACCGAACTCACGAACCCGGGAGACCATGACCTGAGCCAAAGTAGGATGCTTAACCGACGGAGCCACCCAGGCACCCCACTAAAAGTCTAGATTTCACTTTCGTCTAAATTTACTGATACGTAAAAAAATAATGAAACTGTGTTAAGATATAAATGTAACTGGGCATTTTTATAAGACATTAACATTATCCTTAGTTTATGAATATTCTCTTCAACGATTTTATAGTATACATTTTCTTTTTAACATAAAGACTATGACGTCACATTTAGCCAGCCAATAGTTTAACAAAACCTAACAGACACTTTTTTATTCTTTCATTTTCCAATAGACAAAAACACAGGAAAAATACATCTGCCTCCTCTGCTTTGTATTTCTGAGAAGTGTACTAGAGAAGAGTTCTTGCTGTGGAGTTAGATCCATATGGGTTCAAACCATACATTCTATACTTACCAGCTCTGTGATCTTGGTCAAGTTAATTAACCTCTCTAGGTAATTGTTTTTTCATAGGTAAAATGGAAATGTTTAAATACTACCTGCCTTATATTCCTCCCAGAGCTGTTTAGAAAACTAAATAGATATAATGCAGGTTAAGAGGTTAGCATGGTGACTGGCATACAGCCAATATTATCTGTCCTGCCATTATTGTTATCATTATACTACTGTCCAAGTCAGACTCCAGGCATAATTTATGTTTATTACATCATCTACCTTTTTTCTTCCCATAAAATAGAAGAAATTGAAGGGCTCTAATTGAGGCAACAACCTTCATAAACCATCATATCTCCAAGTTAATACTGACATCAGCTCCAGGAACATTCGATTAGACAACTTTTTGTAGGCACTTTATCTCCTTCAGAATTCAGTGTAAGCTGCTGAAATAATATTCTTACCTTGGTAAATCTTTTGAAATACATTTGCAAATTGGGTGAACGGTATCTCCACTGAAGGTGCCTTTGGTGCTGCTCTGCTGTGATGCCTTCATGGCTTTAGTCAAGGGGGATAAAGAAGACTGAGAAACGGATGCTCCATGATCATCTGTGTCTCTTTTTGCCATTTTCAGCTAAAAATGAGGAAGAATGTTATTTAATTAAAAAGGTAAAATCCTCTAGGGTCATAAATTGGGGCTAGGCATTAATCACAAGTTCTCTCTCACCATGTTCTAGGCTATGCAGCAATTGCTAAATGTGAGATATCATGATAAAAGAACAGAGATGAAGTCTAAAGGAAAACAAAAGTATGAATCTGAATCTTTGAATAGTATAATCCTAGGTCCCTGGCTGACTCAGTGGGTAGAGCATGCCCTTTGTGATCTCAGAGGCATGAATTTGAGCCCCATATTAGGTATAGAGATTACTTTAAAATAAAATCTTAAAAAAAAAAAAAAAGAATGGCATAATCCTATCCAAGAAAGAAAAAAATGGTAATTTATTGCAAAGCATTTTCATTTTTGCTGTTTGCTAGAAAATTGCTCATTATAACAAACTTAACATGAGGAATATGTTATTGAAAAGTGTACCACAATGCTTTTTTTTTTTTTTTTTTTTTGCCTGTCCTCCATCCTTTCCATTTTGGATTCTACCTTTGTCCTGATTCTAATGGAGAATTCTAAATTATGTGGCCTTACTTTCCAGTAGGGAAGTGAGTATGCCTGTGACCAGTCAATCTAAGTGCCTTTCCCAGAAACAGTGATAGCTAAATCAGAATCCCCGTAAAGAAAAAGTCATGCTCTGTTCTCTGGGATTGCTACCTTTCAGAACAATGTTAAACCTCCATGACTGAGAATGAAGCCAAAACAGATAAAAACAAAAGTGAGAGATGGAGAGAGATTAAAAAGTGAGAGAGATTTCTGATGACATTTGAATCCCTGAAACCTGGTATTAAAAAACAACCCTATCTCTTAATTTTCCTGGGTATGTGAGCTGAGCCAACAGATTTCTCTCTCTCTCTCTTTTTTTTATTTGGCTAAAATAGTTTGAGTCGGGATTCTCTTATTTGCAACCTAGAAATCTTTTTTTTTTTTTTTTTAGTTTATTTATTTATTTGGAGAGAGCGAGAGAGAGCAAGAGAGAGAACAAGAGGGTAAACGGCAGAGAGAAGGAGAGACAGGATCCCAAGCAGGCTCCATGTCATCAATGCAGAGCCTGATGTGGGGCTCAAACTCACAAACTGTGAAATCCTGACCTGAGCCAAGATCAAGAGTTAAACCCTTAACTGACTGCGCCACCCAGCCACCCCCAACAACCTAGAAATCTTGAGTAATGCACACAAATCACCTCAAATTTCTTAAGAATAAAAAAATGTGAATATTCCCATAAAAAATAATGTCAAAGAATGTTGTAGGGCCCTTTCCAGGGTGTAACCACCCACTCATACTGCTTATAAAAATAGCCACAGAGTCTCCTCTCTGATGTATCCTACTATCATAATGAGGAGTCCCTAGGTAACATGACATACCACTAGTAACAGGAAGGATATTACTTGTAAGGTAACAAAAAATATTACTTTTACCTTTCACTGCTATTCTATTTTTTCAATGTACGTTTATTTATTTTGAGAGAGAGAGAGAGAGAGAGAGAGAGGGAGAGAGAGAATGAATAAAGGAGGAGCAGAGAGAGAGGGAGACAGAGAATCCCAAGCAGACTCTGTGCTGTCAGTGCAGAGACTGACACTGAGCTCAATCCCATGAGCATGAGATCATGACCTGAGCTGAAATCAAGAGTCAGTCACTTAACTCAGCCACCCAGGCACCCCTTACTGCTATTCTTAAATAAAAGCGTTTGTTTATCCATAGATTATTTATTGAGCACCTACAATATACCTGGCAGTTTTCTAGGTACTTACATATAATTTTTCAATGAACAATTAGTGGAAAAAAATTGTGCCCTTTGTGTAGCTTACAGTCTAGTGGGGACAGATGATGAATAAACATAAGAAGTAAGTAAATTTATTGTTAGGCAATAAATGCTATGGAAAAAAATTGATCAGGCAAGGTAGATTGGGAGTGGAGGGAATGCAATTTTATTTTTAATGTTTATTTATTTTTGAGAGAGACAGAGCACGTGCAGGGGAGGGGCAGAGAGAAGGAGAAACAGAGAGAGGGAGAGAACTCAAAGCAGGCTCCAGGCTCTGAGGTGAAACAGCACAAAGCCCAAAGCAGGGCTGGAACTCATGAACTGTGAGATCATGACCTGAGCCAAAGTCAGATGCTTAAACTGAGCCACCCAGGTGCCTTGGAAGTGTACTTTTAAAAAGGTTTGTCAGTATAGGCCTCATTGAGGTGATAAAATCCTAGTAAAGACTTGAAAGAGGGTCTTTGTTTTTTGCAGTTGAATCTAATCCTGAAACTCCTGATAAAAATCTGTGAACTAAACTGCTATCCAGGAAAGCAAGTTAGCTAGTTAGCAAGTTGCTAGACTTACTTTTAATTAAGCATATGGAAGAGTAAAAGGAGTGTAATGTAACTTATAGTCACAAATATAATGGAGAAATATATACCTAGAATACATAAGATCATGTCTTTCTCTTCCAAATAACTATAAGTGACCTTGAGTATTATAGCTTTTCTGAGCTTTAGTCATCTCATTTGCAAAACCAGTTATCCACATGGTTATGAGGATTAAATGAATGGTGAGTATGAAAGTATCTGGCACAGTGTTTGGCACATGGTAGACATTCATTAAATGTTAAGTGACTCTCGGGGTGCCTGGGTGGCTCAGTCAGTTAAGCGTCCAACTTTGGCTCAGGTCACGATTTCGTGGTTCATGGGTTCATGGGTCAGAGCTTGGAGCCTGCTTCGGAGTCTGTGTGTGTGTCTCTCTCTCTTTCTCTCTATGCCCCTCCTCAGCTTGCAGGCACATACATGCACTCTCAAAAAATAAAACATTAAAAAAATTGTAAGGTGAATCTCAACCTATATCAAAATAAGAATGTTCTCTTTCTCCATGTTAGTAATAATAAAAAGAGCTATTCTTTGCCCAGCACTCCTCTGGTATTCCACCTAAAGACCAAAGGGCTGTTGGCTTTCACACTCTCCCCCTGCCCCTCCTCCTTTAAGCTTCTCACATTAGGAGGGCTAAGGTTCTCTTCTCAGACTTCCATAACAACCAACAACCATTGACTGTTCAATTCCTTCATAAGTTAGGACTTCCTAATTGGGGAATGCTTAAAAGTTAAAAACTCCAGCTGTGTATAGCAAGGCAAAACTTTATGATTAAAGAGTAAATCACCTTGTAGAATGAAATACTTTGTCGTGGTGTGTTTATATATATAGTCTAATCATTAAAAACTAAGAAAATTTGCACCAAACATTCAAAAATCTCTCTTGAAATATAGCAGTAACTTATCATTTTAGTGGTAGGTATAGGTTTTCTTTTTTTCCATGTAAAATAGTTTCAGGATACCTTTAGCTAAAATGAGTTGTGCAAGTGTAAAATCATTACAATTATTAAATGCAATAGTTCTTCTGTAATGTTACTATAAAAAGTGTTATCCTCACTAGAAGTAGAATGTATTAACAGGTTAAGTACAATATGCAGAATACAATAGGTTTGCAGATAACATTCATGTACGTTAATTAAATGAAAACTGTTATTTATAAATTAAAGAAATAAAAATGTGTTAATTTTAATTTGACTGACACCACTATGGTATTTTAGCAGAGTACAGGTAACAGCACTACCTTGTTTTATTAACACATGCATAGTTTATTTACTCACACACTGAAAAACCATGTTTTTTTTACTTTCCATCTCTTAACCATTTTACATGAATATAAGCTTTCCACTCATGCCCATCCCTAGATCTGCTTTTCCACCCTTTTTTATTTTTATTTATTTTTTTATTTTAATATTTTTGAGAGAGAGAGAGCATGCACATGAGTGGGGGAGGGGCAGAGAGACAGGGAGACAGAGGATCTGAAGTAGCTCTCTCGCTGCTGACAGCAGAGAGCCTGATGTGGGGCTCAAACTCACAAACCAGGAGATAATGACCTGAACCAAAGCCAGACATTTAACCCAACTGAGCCACCCAGGCTCCCCTGCACCTTTCTATAAAGAGGCATTCAAGGGGTACCTGGGTGGGGCTCAGTTGGTTAAGCATCTAACTCTAGATTTCAGCTCAGCTCATGATGTCCCAGTTGTTCTGTGAGATAGAAACTGGTGTCAGTCTCTGCACGCTAAAGGCATAGGGCTTGCTTGGGATTTGCTCTCTCCTTTTCTCTCTGCACTTCCCCCACTCACTTGCATGTTCTCTCTCTCCCTCTCTCTCTCTCTCTCTCTCTCTCTCAACTAACTAACTAACTAACTAACTAACTAACTAACTAACTAACTAAAAGGCATTCAATACATAGTGGTTATAGGCCTGGATTCTGGAGCAGGGTATCTGGGTTTACATCCCCACTGTCCACTTGCTATTTGTGACACTTTAGACATCTTTGTACATCAGTTTCTTCATCTATAGGAAAGGGTTAAGAATAGTAGCCACTAAATAAGTTGATGTATTTGCACATAGAAGGTACAATGTGTCAGCCAGTGAAGAGAAGAGGCATGACTGTCTTCAAGTTGGGACACTAACTACCAATAACAAAACAGCACAGGGAGACCTTCCAAGGGGCATGCAAGTGTACATAGTTATTAGCAAATCAATGTCTAGAACCTTGCCTTCCATATATAGGCTTTCCTAAAGAAAGCCTATAAAAGACTTCAAGCATGAAAGATAAAATTCTGTAGAAGAAATGGAATAGAAACAAGTTTGAGGAGAAAAGAAAGTACATACAATTTTGAACCACTGAGGAACAGATGGTTAATATTTTTAATGTTTTAATGTTTTTGAATCCCTATAAGTATTTAGATCTGTGGCCAGAAATGTACCAGGAACTACCACATTTTATCATGTCTGAAAAGAAAGAAGCTATCAAAGACAAGTGGGGCATGTCAAAAGGACACAGGAACAAACTTGAAGGGAATTCCACTGGCAGAAGAGGGGCACTCTGAACATTAAAAAAATGTAAAAGATCAGAACATCGAACATATAGAAACCAATGAGCATCTAAAAATATTAAAATAAAATTTTAAAACTTCATTATGTGATTATTCGCCTTTTGTTGATTGCTAGGGCACCAAGTTATTGTTCTGAAAAATGACAAATGTACCTTTCCTGCTTTCCTGAATGGGCTATAATTCAGGATAACCAAACAGATGGTGAGAGAAGATTCTTATTCAAAGGAGAATCATAGTTAATACATAGAGATGGAATAAAAGAAGCAGCAAATCACCACAGTACAAACCCTAATGAAATAATGGATCCAGGGAATGTTTGTCATCATTAGATGTAAGAGTGATGGGAAATTTATAATAGATGAATCTGACTGATATCATATATACCATTGATCCATTTTAACATAACACTGAAATAATATATGATTTCTCCATATGTGATTCCACAGGGATTATAAACATGGGAATACCTGTGAAACATTCTTGCCACAAACTATTGAATATAATCAAGACTCTAGATCTAACTTCTAATTTGTAAGAAATATGGGAGGTAGAGATGTCTGTATGTCTATATGACATATATGTCTATATAACATAGAAAATAAAGATGGAGAAATGCTACAAGTGAAAAGAGACTTAAGAATTATATCAACCAGGGGCATCCAGGTGGCTCAGTTGGTTAAGCGTCTGACTTTAGCTCAGGTCATGATCTCATGGCTCATGAGTGTGAGCCCCACGTCGGGCTCTGTGCTGACACAGAGTCTGGAACTTGCCTTGGATTCTGTCTCTGTCTCTGTCTGCCCCTCCCCTGCTCATGCACTCTTTCTCTCTCTTATATAAATAAACATTAAAAAAATGCTATTATAATAAAAGAAATTATATCAACCAAACGCAATGCATAAACCTTGTTTACATCCTGATTCAAACAAACCAACTTTAATAAGACATACATTTTTGAGGCAATTGTTGACATTTGAACACAAATTGGGAGTTAATGAAACTAAGGAAATTATTTTACTGGGTATGAATAAATGGTATTAAAATAAATATTATCTGTTAGATAAACCAAACCAAAGTATTTTTAAGTAAACTATGATTTGCTTTAAAATACTCCTAAAAGTAGCAAAGAGTATAAATAAAAATAGAAGAAAATTGATGGTTATTTAACTTGGGTAAAGAATACATGAGGGTTTGTTTTACTATTTTTTACTGTGTGTTTGAAAATGTTCATAACAAAATGTTTTTTAAAATTCATATGGAATTTATATTTTATTAGATATGTTTAAAAGACTTATGTAACTGTTTTACTTCAAAATTTTAAAGTGTTTTTATTTATTTTTGAGAGAAATAGAAAGAGAATAGGGGAGGGCCAGAGAATGAGAGACACAGAATATGAAGCAGGCTCCAGGCTCTAAGCTGTTAGGACAGAGCCCGATGCGGGGCTGGAACTCATGAACAGCGAAGCGAGATCATGACCTGAGCTGAAGTCAGACACTTAACTGACTGAGCCACCCAGGCACCCCTTAACTGTTTTACTTTAAAATGTCAACATTCATAGTATACCTGAAACTACTTCTTTTCCAACTACTTAAGCTTATAATGAGAGATTTTAAATGTCAACTTAAAAATTGTGCAAGAGACTATATGTTTCTCAAATTCTATTAGGAGGTACATGAGCAAAACTATTTGAAGGCCGCTGTTCTAGTCAGTAAGTACCTCTGACCTCCTCAACTCTGAGTAAGGAGAGAATGTAGGTGGGCCAGAATTAATAGCCTTCTACTCCTCTCTTCATATAAACTGGTATTGGCTCAGTTTTCCTGGGTTTGCCTAGGAAGGGCTCATCCCAGAGGTGAGAAGTTCTCATAGTGCTGTCATTGTGGACCAGGTGCTAAAGATTGCCACAGAATCACCATAAATTTGCACTCCTTTCACAGCTTATTCTAGGTTCATTCCATGAACCTAGATGTGATGATTCAAAGGATTAGCTCAAAATCCCAGATTGTGATGAAGGATTACAGAAGTTCAAAGTGAAGAGTACCGTCAAGTGGAAAATTACTTCATGTAAAGGTAGCCACGGAGTACATTACAGAGCAAGCTAACCCAGAGGGCTCACAGACCAAATTAAAATACTCCGTTCACATACACACACAAATTTAAAACACACAATGCTAATAAAGAGGAAAGCAAGCAATAAAGTTAACATGCTTAGGATAGGGGGTGAGTGGCAGAATCACACTATCTGAATCCTGGGTTATGTGATATTCACATTCTCTGATATTTCTGCCCATTGATGACATCTTCCCCATGATGGTATGCTATGAGGACCAGAGTTGAGATTTGAGCCAGTGGCCCAGACAGAAGGTACAGGGATTAAATGGCACATACTTGCTAATGGGAGAAAACAGAGAAGAGGCAAAGCTGCTTGGCCAAAGCTGTAGCTTGCCAGTTAACTTAGCCAAAGTAAGGTAAACTTGGCCAGAGCTGTAGCTTGCCAGTTAACTTAGTGAAGATATATAGGTTTTATCTGCATTTCTTGGGCATAGCACTGTGGGCCAAAACAGGACCCTACTGGATGTTATGTATAGGTAGCCAACTTACAGATGACATCGCTGTTAGCCCTGAAGTGGCAAGATCATGACTTAGTCTTTCTGCCTTTCTACTCCATAAATAAAACTTGTCTTTTCAATCATATATTCCATTTCTTCTATTTATAGTAACTTGGTTACTACGTATATTTAGTACATCTACTGAATTCTGCCTTTTTTTCTCAATTTACGCATATTTATATACAGCCTATGAATTTCACCTATATCTCATAATCTATTAGCTTAAATTTACTCTCTGTGCTCAACATTTCTTATGAATGTTATCATCCTATTTACTTTCATATCTTGTATAGCAGAGTTAAATATTCAAACTCACATTATATGGGACCTTCTAGTGGGTTTGAGATACAAGGAACAAAAGAAAACATGCATGTGGAAGAAAGATACAAGAAGACAAGAAGTATGCAATTGCCCTCATCTTAAAAGGTTTCAGATGCAATTATAGCAAAATTGCAGGATACAAAGTTAAAATACAAAAGTCAATTTCAAACTAGTAGAATTTGAAATTTAAAACATATTACCATTTACCAGAATGGCTAAAATAAAAAAAAAAAAAAGACACAAGAAATAACAAGTATTGGTGAAGATATAAACGAAAATGAACATTTGGGCACTGTTGGTGGGAATGTACTGATACAGGCACCATGGAAAACAGGACAGAGGTTACTCAAAAAATTAAAAATAGAACTACCCTACGACCCAGCAATAGCACTACTAGGAATTTACCCAAGGGATACAGGAGTGCTGATGCATAGGGGGCACTTGTACCCCAATGTTTATAGCAGCACTTTCAACAATAGCCAAATTATGGAAAGAGCCAAAATGTCCATCAACTGATGAATGGATAAAGAAGATGTGGTATATATATACAGTGGAATACTACTTGGCAATAAGAAAGAATGAAATCATGCCATTTGCAGCAATGTGGATGGAACTGGAAGGTATTATGCTGAGTGAAATATGTCAGTCAGAGAAGGACAGATGTCATATGTTTTCACTTACATGTGGATCTTAAGAAACTGAACCAGGAGTCCATGGGGCAAGGGAAGGGGAAAAAATAGTTACAAACAGAGAGGGAGAGAGGCAAACCCCAAGAGACTCTTAATACAAAGAACAAACTGAGGATGGACAGGGGGATCGGGGGAGGGAAAATGGGTGATGGGCATTGAGGAGGGCACTTGTTGGGATGAGCACTGGGTGTTATATGTAAGCCAATTTGAAAATAAATTATATTAAAAAAATTAAAAATAGAATTACTATAAGATCTAGTAATTCTACTACTGGGTATTTACCCAAAGAAAATGAAAACACTAATCTGAAAAATAAATGGAGCCCTATGTTTATGACAACATTATTTATAATAGACAATATATGGAAGTAACCCAAGTATCCATCCACAGATGAATGGATAAAGAAGTGGTATGTGTGTGTGTGTGTGTATATATGTGTGTATATATATAAATCATATTTATATAAAATAAAATATATAGATTTATATATATGTAATATATATATATATATATATATATATATATATATATATATATATAGGAATATTACTCAGCCATAAAAATGAGTGAAATCTTGCCATTTGCAATAACATGGATGAACCTAGAGGATATAATGCCAAGTGAAATAAATCAGAGAACTAAGAATATTTATGATTCCACTCATTTATGGAATTTAAGAAACAAAGCAGGATGCCTTGCTGGCTCAGTCAGTAGAGCATTCAACTCTCGATCTCAGGATCTTGAGTTCAAGCTCCATGCTGGGCCTAGAGATTACTTTAAAAAACCAAACCACACCAAACCAAACAAATGAACAAAGAAGAAAATATACAAACAAAAAAACAGACTGAAATATAGAGAACAAACTCTGGTGGTTGCCAGAGTGAGGTAGGTGAGGGTATGGTGAAATAAAGGGGGTTAAGAGTACACTTAACTTGATGAGCACTGAGAAATATATGCAATTGTTAAATCATTATAATGTACACCTGAAACTAATCTGTGTATTAATTCTACTTGTATTTAAAAAAACATTACCACTAACATTAGCACTCAAAAATGAAATATTGAAGTATAAATCTAATAAAATATGTATAAGATCTATATGAGAAAAACTAAAAAAGCCCAGAAACAAACCCACATAAATATAGCCAACTTAAGTTTGACAAAGGAGCAAAGTCAATACAATGGCATAAAGATAATCTTTTCAACAAATAGTGCCATAGCAACTAGGTTTGCACATGCAAAAAAAAAAAAATGAATCTAAACACAGACTTCATATCCTTCATAAAAATTAGCTCAAAATTAATCAAAGAACTAAATGTACAACACAAACCCATAAAACTCCTAGAAATTGAAGTAGGAGAAAACATACATGACTTTGGGTATGTCAGTGACTTTTCAGCTATAACACCAAAGGGATGCTCCGTGAAAGAAATCATAGGCTAGACTGCTGTATTAAAATTAAAAACTTCTAGTGTGCCCGGTTGTCTCAGTCAGTAGAGAATGTGACTCCTGATCTTGGGGTTGTGAGTTTGAGGCTCATATTGGGTGTAGAGATTACTTAAAAATATAATCTTAAAATAATTAATAGCTTCTGCTATGTGAAAGACAGTATCAAGAGAATGAGAAGACAAACCACAAACTAGGAGAAAATATTTGCAAAAGGTACATCTGATAAAGGACTGTTACCCAAAATATACAAAGAACTCTTAAAACTCAGCAATAAGAAAGCAAACAACCTGATTAAAAAAGGGCAAAAGATTTGGGCACCTGGGTGGCTCAGTTAATTAAGCTTTGGCTCAGATCATGATCTCATATTTCATGAATTCGAGCCCTGCATCAGGCTCTGCGCTGACAGTGTGGAACTTGCTTTGGATTCTCTCTCTCTCTCTCTCTCTCTCTCTCTCTCTCTCTCTCCCCCTCTCCTGTTTGCTCTCTGTCTCTCTCAAAATGAATAAATAAACTTTAAGAAAGCGGCGGGGAGGGGGGGGCAAAGACTTTGACACCAGATCAAATAAGATGTACAAATGGAAAATAAGCATATGAAAAGATGCTCCACATCATATGTCATCGGGGGCATGCAAACTACACTAAGATAGGTAACTCTAACACATCTATTAGAATGACCAAAATCCACAACAGTGACAATGCCAAATGCTGACAATTGGCATTGCTGGTGAGAATGCAAAATAGTACAGTCACTTTGGAAGACGGTTTGGTGGTGGTTTCTTTTTTTTTTTTTTTTTTTTTGGGACAGAGAGAGACAGAGCATGAACGGGGGAGGGTCAGAGAGAGGGAGACACAGAATCGGAAACAGGCTCCAGGCTCCGAGCCATCAGCCCAGAGCCTGACGCGGGGCTCGAACTCACGGACCGCGAGATCGTGACCTGGCTGAAGTCGGACGCTTAACCGACTGCGCCACCCAGGCGCCCCCGGTTTGGTGGTTTCTTACTTTTATCACATGATACTTTTATCACATGATTCAGCAATCATGCTTCTTGGCATTTATCAAAGGATTTGAAAATGTATGTCTACACAAAAATTTGCACATGAATGTTTATAGCAGCTTTACTCATAATTGCTAAAACTTGAAAGCAAACAAGATGTTCTGAATTCAATGGGTAAATAAACAAATCATGAAATGTTATTCAGTACTAAAAAGAAATAAACTATTACAGCATGAAAAGACATGGAGGGACCTTGAATGCATACTATTAAGTGAAAGAAGTCAATCTGAAAAGGCTATGTACTGTATGATTCTAACTACATGACATTCTGGAAAAGGCAAAACTGTGGAGACGTTAAAAATATCAGTGGTTGTTAGGAGTTTGGGGAGGTAGGAATGAACAGAGAGAGCACAGATGATTATTACGGTAGTGAAAATACCATAATGATGGATACATTTCTACAAACCCACAGAATGCACAACACCAAGAGTGAGCAATATGGAAACTATGGACTCCAGGTGATTATGATGTCAATGTAGGTTTATCAGTTGTAACAAATATACTATTCTGGTGGGGCATATTGATAATGGGAGTGATCGTGTGTGTGAAGGTAGGGGTTTTATGGGAAATCTAGTACTTTTCCTTCAATACTGCTATGAATCTTAAAAAGCTTTAATTTTAAAAAAGGCTTCAGGTCATTGTTCTATAGTTTCCAGCACAGATAGCTTGTACATATTTAATGGGATAAAAGTCAGAGTTAACCTCCAAAGACCAGTCTCAAGCAATGAACATTTGGAAATTAGGTATAACTCTTGGCCATATTTCATCTAGTCAGAATGTATATCTGTTCACTGAGGACTACTGTAGCATTCCAGCAATGGAATACCATATTTCTTGTCACCTGATTTCCCTCACTGATTTAATTGCCATTAACTTCCCCCCAGTGTTGAACAATTGTCTCCACACCACAGTAAAAGCTATTATACCCCACAGTAAAAGCTATTATACTGAGTGGTTCCACCCTCAGGTATATTAAAATATTGTCCAAGATAATGACCTTATTAAGAGACATGTGGAAGGCTATCCTTTCAGATATTTCATTTTGTAAAGGCTCATCTCTCACAGAGTTTGTCTAGAGACCAACCATTCAATTCAGTGAAGGAAAACACTTGATTTCTTCATGAAATTTTACTTTTGTGTTGTATACACATATAAAATGTATATTAATCACCTAGACTGCTATTTAGCAACAGTAATACAGCTTACTGTAGAATAGTCTATTTTTCTAATTTTTGAATTTAATAGTTGTATTCCAGTGGAAACCTATATTATCAAAATTTGTGTTATAAAAATAATAGTTCAATTGGAAAAACAAAATTGGGAAGGTTAAGGACTTGAGCTCCAGACTCTCAAATAAGCTATTTTTCCTGTTATAATGTTTTGTTCTAATAGCAATAATCATATAACTATATAAACTAAACACACTAGGATAAACCCAGCCATCCAACTTTTTGCCTTATTCTATGCTACCACAACAATGGTTAGCAGAGCAGTTCTTGCACATTCTTATCATTTCATTATCCTGTCACCCATTGTTATGATAAACAAGTTTACTTAAACATAAAGGAAGGCATCTATCTTTGTGGTCTTCCAAATGTGTTTCCCTAAAACCACTTTGTTAATTCCTGATCCCATCATTACTCCATTCAACCCATCAAATATTTAAGTACCAACTCTTCCCAGACTTTAAAATAGCCAACAAATGGGTGAGGGGGGGGGGGGCGGGGGCAGGGCATGGGGTGGCTCAGTAGGTTAAGCTTCTGATTCTTGATTTCTGCTCAGGTAATGATCTCATGGTTCATGAGTTTGAGCCCCACGTCAGGCTCTGTGCTGGCAGCATGGAGCCTGCTTGGGATTCTCTCCCTCTCTTCCTGCCCTCCCCACTCACTCACTGTCTCACAAAATAAATAAATAAACATTTTAAAAAACAGATAACGAATGGATAAACAAGATGCAGTATATACATATACAATGGAATATTATTCAGCAATCAAAAAGAATGAATTTTGCCATTTGCAACAACATGGATGGAACTAGATGGTATTAATGTTAAGTGAAAAAAGTCAAAGAAAGACAAGTATCATATGACTTCACTTATATGTGGAATTTGAGAAACTCAACAGATGAACATAGGGGAAGGGAAGGAAAAATAAGATAAAAACAGAGAGGGAGGCAAACCATAAGAGACTCTTAAATACAGAGAAAAAACTGAGGGTTGCTGGAGGGGTTTGGGGTATGGGTATGGGCTAAATGGGTGATGGGCATTAAGGAGGCACATGTTGGGATGAGCACTGGGTGTTCTATGTAAGTGATGAATCACTAAGTGGTACTCCTGAATTCATTATTACACTATGTTAACTAACTTGGATTTAAATAAAATTTAAAAATTAAAAAAATAATCGACAATGAATTCAATGTTGAACAAAACAACATTGTTTCTCCACTAGTTGAATTGTCATGAATGAATATAAACAGAATTTTAATTAACTTGCCCTATTAAAAACAACTTGAATGATGATAATTGGACTTATTATCAAAATGTCCATACTGATATTAGAAAGAAAAGTACAAAAAAAGGCTCTTATTTTTCATTTACTTAAAAATCTTTTTTTATGTTTATTTATTTTTGAGAAAGAGAGACAGAGTGAGAGCAGGAGAGGGGCAGAGAGAGAGGGAGACACAGAATCTGAAGCAGGATCCAGACTCTGAGCTGTCAGCACAGAGCCCGACATGGAGCTTGAACTGACAAACCATGAGATCATGCATGACCTGAACAAAAGTCAGACGCTTATCCAACTGAGCCACCTAGGCACCCCCAAAATAAAGTCTCTTATAATCTCCTACTCTTGGAGTTAGCCACCATTATAATTTTTGCGTATTTGCTTACAGACTTTCATTTATGATTTTACAAATAAAGCCTTTTCTTTAAAAAAATTTTTTTTTTCCA
The DNA here is from genome assembly GCF_028749965.1 of Puma concolor. Taxonomy (NCBI): domain Eukaryota; kingdom Metazoa; phylum Chordata; class Mammalia; order Carnivora; family Felidae; genus Puma; species Puma concolor. The sequence continues at coordinate 30,133,575 of NC_141676.1, read as the reverse complement.
ACGTTTATTTATTTTTGGGACAGAGATAGGCAGAGCATGAAGGGGGGAGGGGCAGAGAGAGAGGGAGTCACAGAATCGGAAGCAGGCTCCAGGCTCTGAGCCATCAGCCCAGAGCCTGACGCGGGGCTCGAACTCACGGACCACGAGATCGTGACCTGGCTGAAGTCGGATGCTTAACCGACTGCGCCACCCAGGCGCCCCAAAGCCTTTTCTTTAAACAAAAGTGTGACCATATTATATATATAGTTTCTATACAGTTGTGTTCACTGAATGAGAATATTCTTATGTTATTAAATATTTGTTGAGAACATATTTGTATTATTTTTTTTAACATTTTTTAATCTCACAAATCATGAGATCATGACCTGAGCTGAAATCAAGAGTCGGACTCTTAACCTAATGAGCTGCCCAGGAGTCCCTTTATTATTTTTTTAATATGCTAGCTAGTTGCTCCAAATGCTTCCTATTATAAATAAGGCTGTGGTTCTTATATGAACCTTTGACCACACCACAGAAAAGTTTCTTAAGAAGTTTTAGAAGTTATATTCTCAGATGAAAGTGTATGAACAATTTTAAGGCTGTGGATATTCATTTCCAAATTGGATTTGTTTTTAGAAATGTACCAATGGGTGCACTGGTACCAGAAATAGTTCTAAAAGCACCCATTCCATTATTTCTTAAAACCTGACCAATTTTAGACTAATTTTCTAACTGGTAGTGAAAATTTAATTTTTAAAATTATCATTATTTAAATTCTTCACCATATTAAGACTCAATGAGGAATATTAAGGGATAATCAGAGAGATTTTTGTGGGCTATAAATTATTTTAATTCTACTTACAAATCATTCAATTAAAAGAAGAAGTTCCTAAAATATAGCATATATATGTTAAACTTCTAGATATTTTACAGATAACTGAGTTCAAAATATCCAATTAGCCCAATACCCCCTTTCCCATATACTTATGAGAACATATCCAATTATCTTGAAAAAAGCAATTAAAATTACTATTAATAATCTTAATACTAGGACATGTTATAATTCATTTGATAATTACATTTCCCACAAAGATACTGTCAACATAAACTGTGAAACTACAGATCCATCCTGTTTACAAGTATCAGAGACAATATGCTCACTATTCTGTTGTACTTAAATGTTGTATTGCAGCTTTTCTTAACAGGTAATATGTGACATGAAACATGTCTGATTTTATCCTTCATAACTTCCATTCTGATGCTTAACATTAAGAAATTATATTTATGTATCACACATGTCAGAAAATAATTTAAATAAACTAAGAAAACTAAGGCCTCTCATTTCACATGCAAAATATAAATCTTTTATTCATAGATATCAAAGAAACATCTGCAATCAGAAATGCAAACTATTTATATTTTCTGATTTAGGTAGCTAACATTAAGTATTTTATCTAAGTGTTCTTGTTTAATATTTTCAGAAATTTGTTACGGATCAAAATATTGTCATAAAAATAAGAAAAATCAAGAGGCCACCTTTTAAGATTGATTCATAAGTTTTAAAAATTCTTATTTCTATTTTCATTCTGATTTTTGCAACAAGGAAAAAAAATGTAATTATTTTTAATATAAAAACATACACCAGAAAAGGGACCATTTAAACTAGGTTGAAGTTTACATTATTTATTGCTATTTTTCCTCAAAAATATGCATTAGAATAAATATTTTTCTAAGCTTCAAAATAAATACAGTACCTGGTTCTAGCATATTTATTTTTTTGAAAAGGTGTTCTGAATCTCAGACAACATAAATACTAGGCAGTGTGGTGGTTGCCATAGTAACAAATAGGTGCATAAAAATACATTCTATTTTTCAAATGTATACACTTTTTTCACAAATATGCATATTTTATAGGTAAAAGATTATTCAACCCTTGCTTTTCCTTCCTTTTTAGAGAGAGAGAAACATGTAATGCTTTAGAAATAAAAGGTTCTCATGTAGCAATAAAGCAGGCTCAAAAATGTTTCAAAACACTATATGGGAAATCATAAGGTTTTCATGTCAATTTTCCAAAATGAAGACAGGAAAAAAAACTCCTTTGATTTTATATTACATTAATGGTTAGTTCTTTAGGTAAGGATAAAATTGCACAAACTTCTTTTCCTCATAAACATGAAATTCCCTTTTATTTTGCATAAGTTTATTATTCACATGCATTAAATGTAGCACTTGACCATGACCATGAAAAGCTGGAAGCTCTGTTGATCACAAAGAAAAGCTCAAGAAGTTTAATACTAACCCATGAACTACTACTTGAATCAATAATCTGAAAATATTTATGCCAATGTACTAAATTGGAGTTCAAAGAGCTCCTTCCTTTCTCCTCTCCCTTCATTAAAATATAATCTTCCTGTTTACAGGTACCCTAGAAGTCACAAAGTACATTGAAAAAGTGTTCTGAGTTTTATACTTACAGCTTAAGAGGAATTACCATACATTTTATAGGGCTGGAGAGGGGCAGTGTTATAAGCTATGCCATTAAGTTTGAAATCTTACTGAAAGGTAGTGGGGTAAACCAACCAAAACAGAACAGGAATATTGCTCAACTATTACTGGGCAAGAAATCCTTCAAATCCAATCACATTAATTTGGACTTCCAATTTGTTTCAATAACAACTATCATGTAACATTCTCCTAGAGTGAGAATTCAAAAATTTTAAGAGATCACCATCTAGGCAGAGAGTCAAATAAGAGGTGACAAAGCAGTACTCTCTAGCTCACCTTGTGCTAACTCCTTGCCGGAGAAGCCATGCACCCTAACGGCTAAGGACTGACTGAACTAGCAAAGAGGAGCATCCTTCTCAAGCATACACATGATCCTATTTACTCTTATTGAAGAGAAATCAACTTTTTTTCCTAGGGGAGATAGTAAATTTAAACTTTAAGAAGTCAAAAAAAATGAATTAAGATATTAATCAGATATTTATTGGAATAGAATAGGTTATACAGATGATGTGACTCCTGCAAAAGGTACAGCAACAACAACAAAACCATCCTCTTGTCATTCTTCTTTCCCCCCCAAGCTTTTAAACTATGTCCCTCTGCTTTTACCATCTTAAAGTGATGGAAAAATATCCCTGGAGACTGGAAAAGGGAAACATATCATTCTTTAAAATAAGGGGAGAATGATTTTGGTAATTAGCTTAGTTTTACCTGGGAACATGTAATAACAAATTAAACAATCAATTAGTAACACCTAGAAGGGCATGAAATACTGGGAAACAACCAACAGAGTATCTCAAAAGCCAAATATGCCAAACGAACTTAATATCTTTGTTTCTGATAGAATGACAGGTCATATTATCAAGTAAGAAGTGAGTATTACAGTCTATTTCAGTGTTGTAAGCCTTTTTATTTATTCTCCAATCCAGAATAAGCAAAAATGGTTAAGAAAAAAAGAATGTAAAAACTGGCTTCATTGCAAAACCAGTGGCTACTGACACATTTCCTCTCTCTTGAGGATCTATTTCAGAACTGTTTTTATTGATGACTAGTCAGGAATCTTGACCTACTTTATGTTTAGCTCCATCACATTAGGTCTCTGAGATGTCTCAAAATTTAAAAGTTTATTTCCTTAGTTTTCTTCCAACTTGTTGACTCCTCTTTTCCCTAAGGATCTTAAATGGCTTGTTGTTTCAACTAAGTGATGCTGCACTGGGATAAGACATAAATCCATTTTAGGTAGAAATTTTCAGAAAGAAAGAGGGAGTGCTTTGTGAATTAAATTAAAAGGATTGTCTGAGACTAGAGAAACGAATAAATAATGGAATGGTATTTAGTTTTTTTTTTATATTTTATTTATTTTTGAGAGAGAGAGAGAGAGTGAGGAAGGGAGGGACAGAGAGAGAGGGAGACATAGAATCCAAAGACAGGCTCCAGGCTCAGAGCTGTCAGCACAGCTGACAATGTGGGGCTCAAACCCACGAACTGTGAGATCATGACCTAAGCCGAAGTCGCATACTCAACTGACTGAGACACCCAGGCGCCCCATGGAATAGTATTTAAATAGAAGTGCAGGGGTGCCTGGGTGGCTCAGTCAGTTAAGCATCCAACTTCTGAAAAGGCCACATGGGGCTTTGTGCTGACAGCTCAGAGCTTGTGGGCTGCTTCAGATTCTGTGTCTCCCTCTCTCTCTGCCCCTCTCCTGCTCGAGCTCTGTCTATCTCCCTCTCTCTCTCTCTTAAACCAAAATTAAATAGAAGTGCTCATAAAAACACTCAAAGCTTAAGTAGTGAAGAATAGCTGTTATTTAGTTAGAAAAGGGAGACCTGTAAAGAAGATCAAGGGTAGGGGCGCCTGGGTGGCGCAGTCGGTTGAGCGTCCGACTTCAGCCAGGTCACGATCTCGCGGTCCGTGAGTTCGAGCCCCGCGTCGGGCTCTGGGCTGATGGCTCGGAGCCTGGAGCCTGTTTCCGATTCTGTGTCTCCCTCTGTCTCTGCTCCTCCCCCGTTCATGCTCTGTCTCTGTCTGTCCCATAAATAAATAAAAAAACGTTGAAAAAAAATTAAAAAAAAAAAAAAAAAAAAGAAGATCAAGGGTGTGGAGTCAAGAAATGAACACATTTTTCAAGAAGAGACGTCTCTGTGGCTTATGACCACCAAGCTAAGCACACAGAGGGTCAGACACATAAATATGGTGGAAAGAGGAGACAGTTGAAAAAGGAAGTAAAAAATTTGGTCTGTATTACAGAATCAGACAAGAGCCAACTGCTATGTTGAACAGAGCTGCCTATTGGACCAGGACAATTGCTATTCCTCATTATGTAATTAACAGCCCTGTTTTCCCAAATTTTGTTACTATTTAAACATATCTTAGGAAGAAGAAACTTTGGTCCCTGAATTATTTGATCTTAACTATTTTTCTTTTTTTTTTTTTTAATTTTTTTTCAACGTTTTTTATTTATTTTTGGGACAGAGAGAGACAGAGCATGAATGGGGTAGGGGCAGAGAGAGAGGGAGACACAGAATCGGAAACAGGCTCCAGGCTCTGAGCCATCAGCCCAGAGCCCGACGCGGGGCTCGAACTCACGGACCGCGAGATCGTGACCTGGCTGAAGTCGGACGCTTAACCGACTGCGCCACCCAGGCGCCCCTATTTTTCTAAGTCTAAATACCATGTAAGCAATCATCAGAGATTCTCTCAAGCTAGAGAGGAGAGTGTCCTTTGGACATTATCTGTGCAGGATAAGCAAGAAGGAAACTGGGGCAAACCCCAACCTTTCTCCCTTCCACTCTCCCAAGAAAAAGCAGTCAAATTCTTCTCTTCTATTCTCATCTTACAACATTCTAGAATGTTTCTACATTATGAGAAAGTTTTGCCAAATAAAACTGACTTTATAACTAAAAATACTAAGAGCAGGGGGAATATTTATATTTACCAAGCCAAGACTACAATCAATAATTTATTTATTTTAATAACTGAAGAAAAAGTAAAGAAAATAGTCCTGTAGGTCAGGACACATGAAGGCAGTGAACTGGAATAAAAGGATCTCTGGAACTAAGCCAAGAAATTCTGGAGTTCTTTTTTTTTTTTTTTAAAGTAGGCTTCATGCCCAGGAAGGAGCCCAATGAGAGGCTTGAACTCACAATGCTGAGATCAAGCCCCTGAGCCGAGATCAAGAGTCAGATACTTAATGGACTGAGACACCAGGCGTTCCCATCCTTTTTAATTTTTATTTATTTATTTATTTATTTATTTATTTATTTATTTATTTATTTATAGAAATTCTGGAGTTCTTATCTTAGGTTTGGGCCAGACCTGGGGTAAATTCTTATATATATATAAATTAATTCACTTGGGTCAAATGAACCCAAATGTATTTCTAATCATTTCAAATGCTGTAAGCTTGCCAATTCTCCCTGTATTAAAGATTATTATCTAGTTTCTGGACCAATCTTTGCTCTAAAAGTCCAAGGCTGGGAACCAAGTAACAACAGTACTTAAGTCCTGATGACAGGTTTAGCCTCATCTCGCTGAAGCAAGACACTAGGGAAACAGCATATACCATGGACTGGGACAGAAGGACTTGTTACAGAGGACCTAGAAAAATCTTCTTTTACATCTGGTTATATTTTCTTATCTTACTTCTTTCACAGTAGTATCTGACTTTAAACTAAGACTAACATAAGATCTATATCCAAGTATATCTTGAATATATTTAGAATATATATATTGATATATCTGAATATTGTATATATGTATATCAACAAAATTCACTATCTCATTTTTTTAAAGACTGTATTTTTAAGTAATCTCCTAGCATGGAGCTCAAACTCACAACCCCAAGATTAAGAGTCACATTCTCCACTGACTGAGCCAGTCAGGCACCCCTACTATCTCATTTTCAAATTAGATGTTATAAATGCTTAATTTAAATAATGCATGTACATTGTACTATGAAATAATTTTTCCTTTTCTTATATAAAAATAAGAAAAGTGATTTGAGTTACCCCAAATATAAATAAAAACAAAAATTAAGTTAATATTCATAGAGATTAACACTGCAGATCAGGATTTATACTACTAACAAAGACAAAAATCATAGTCTTTCAAATTAATATATCTGACTGTCTTTCCCTAATGCTCCTGCTTCACCTGCAGCACATCAGACAAGGTAATAATTTATGATAATCATATGAAAATATACAATTAATATTCATCACCTCTCATTCCTCATCACTTTAGATGATCAGTAATGCAGAGTGAAAATGCTGTCAGATTTCTAATTGCTTTGTAATGGGCTTGAAACAGGGAAATCATTAAAGGCAAACAATCTGTCATTTGTCTGTTACTTTATCTATCACACAAAAAAACTCATTAAAGAAATTGCTAATGAACTACAAAAGACTATACTCATGGTGCTTCTACAGTAGATTAACAAGTAATACTATGAATTGCTTAAAATATTTTAAAATATGATATTTTGTGGAAATTCATCAGAAAACATTCATCTATTTTCATCAGAAAACATCTACAGTATATTTTTTAAGCCATGTGGCTTCATTATTTTGGCATCTAATCCATCATTACAGAAGAAGTCCCTTTAGCATATAAGATTTGTTTTTCATCATTCTCTAAATAATTAAGCTGAAAGGTTGCAAGAAGAAGCTGAAATGCTAAATGTGTTTATTACCAGTAAACTGACACACATAAAAAAATATACTATATTAACCTTGATGCTAAGTAAAGAATATATTTTAAAATTTGAATTTTACCCTCATACCTCTACAGATTTTGAACTGTTGAATTTGCAATGTGTCATTCATCTTAATACTATCATTATACAAAAATTGTATTCTACTATTAAAATGAACCATAACATTATTCTTTTTTTAAAATCATATGTTTAAGTAATCTCTAAACCCAGTGTGTGGGGCTTGAACTCACAACCCTAAGATCAAAAGTCATGTGCTCTCCAGACTCAGTCAGCCAGGTGCCCCAACCAGAGCATTATTAAACTCTGCATAACATTAATTAATTTGAAATCTTAAAGATATTAACCAATACTGAAATGTTTCATAACATTCCATCAAATAATTTGGGAGGGGAAACAAATCATTAAAAGACCACACCAAATTTTGTATGTCTTTATCAATGCTGCCTTTATATATGAGATACTTAGTATCAAAAAATCTCTAATAATGACACTAACCTAGTTTTAAAAACAAAGAGGTATATAAAACAACCTAGTAATGTTTTGTTGGCTATACAGTCCAGTTACATTTATTTTTGAAAAAAATATGAAAGTAATCATGTTTTTCATTATGCTAATGATGAATGAAATCATGAATATATTTCCTACAACAAAACATAAGAATATTTGTAATAAAGTCAAACTTTTTGAAAATATGTAGATCTATTCATATGTATTGGAATATATACAGATTTAAAAACCTCAATGCAATGGCATGTTCAGCCAGGTGCCATGGTTGAATATAGGAGTTAATTCCAAGCTAACTTCAAAAGGTTCCATAACACTCTGGAAACATCTTCATTATACTCTCTAATTGACTTAAACAGACTTCATATCAACTGTTTAACACATTTTAACCCACAAATTAACACCCTTTGATCACTCAGATTAACCTTTCTTCTGTGAGTCAATTACATGACAAAAATAAAATAAACTTTAAAAAATCAGTTTTAGAAAACCAAACTGGGGAAGGAAGAATGAATTTTAAAAAGGATATAAATGCACACTACCACATGGTTGGAAGAGATCATCACAAGGTTTCAAATTTCAAGGTAATTGGAAAGTTCACAGATAAGTCAGAGTGGTCCTAAGAACAAAGAGAAAGGCATAAAGAAGTGAGTGAGGGGAATAAGTTGGTATTTATTATGATTATTAAAGAGAAACAGAAGATGGATTACAGACGATATCTTTAATAGGTTCATGGAAAGATTAAAACATCAGATGTGAAGAGGTAGCAAGACATGAACAAAAATTCCAGGTAAGATAAAGACCTCTAAAAGGGCTCGAACAAGGGTGAAAGAACACTGACACAAATGAAGTTAAACAAACAAGAAAAACACAGCAACAGGTGTGGTGTCAGCAAAAGTATTTACCTCTTTGTCTCTCCAGCTTAGTGGATTGCCTTGCTCCACCTCAATGAATGTTCACTGATGATTACTGCTGAAAAGACAAAAGAGAGAATAAATCAAGTGAAGACAACCAGTGATGGGAAAAAATGCAAAAATGAAAAACCATTTCTGAAAGATGAGGTACAATTGTTCAATAGGGCTGATTCTCAATACTGTCTAAAGCATTATGATAACATGCCAAAAAAAGAAAAAAAGTTTCTATAATTCTAACCATTCATCTCTCCCTCCATCTAAACTTAATACTTAAATATTTGAAACTTACTACTTCCATGCATCTTCCTGGATTAGCCTCATTTTGAGTCAAGGATTTCAATCATTCATTTCAATCATTCAATAATCTGCCTTATTCTATTCACATTAACTATAAGTTAGTAACTGTCACAGCACCCGTATTTCCTCTGGCATAATACTTCTTCAGTTATTTCAGTTGCTTCTTTAATTGTCTGTTTACCCAGATAAACTCTAAGCTTTTATAAGGGCTACAGCCAACTGTCTTGTGTCTCTTGTAACAAAGTGTGGGACACATAGTAGATACTCGATAAGTGGTTTGTTGATTGAATGAATAAGTGAATGAAGGCTCTATATGTACTACGTGTATGTGTATATGTGTGTGTTTATCTCATCACTAGCTAGTTCTTGATGGTTTTCTATCTTCCCAATAGATTTTAAGTTGTTGTAGGGATAATCATCTAATTTCAGAACATAACCATAATAGTTTGTGGTACTTAAAAATAAATACAGCTTAGTTCACTGATATTAAAATCCTAAAAACTCAGAGATAAATAAGACCAAGAAAATTAAAGAAGAGTTGGTGATGAAACCAGTAGAAAGAGCCAAGTAAATATAATCCTAGGATAAAAATAGCAGAAATACACTGTATATAGTGCAAATATTATTCATCAATAAGAAGCACAATTTACTAACAGGATCTCAAAGTGAGAATTTATTAATGTGTGGTAGACATTAGTTAATGGGCAGATAAGTATTAAAGTGATGAATTGAATAAGAATGTGGTTTTTTACCACCACTACAACCAAGGGTCCTAAAGCCTTGCTATATCTATATAACTATACTTACATCTACATCTATATCTACATTTAATTCTAGATATAGTACTTGATCAATCATCTTGAAGTTAAATATTTAACATATGCCTACGTCGCTTGTGTTAGATGCTGATGACACAGGAATTAAGAGGTTTTTGCCCTCTTTTGCCCTTTTTGCTTTTAATTTATCTACAAACTATAGTGCAACAAACATTTTGGTTTGGTATCATTTTTCCAACTCAATAGTTTGCAGCTTTCATTTGCTCTGTTTGAAAATTCCTAAAATACAGCTATGAATTCTTAATGTTCTAATATCCAAAACTGAGCAACAAATATTTCACTATTAATAATAATAACAACAAAAGCTAACCTTTCCTGTGTACTTACTACTCTTAGGCACTATTTTCTCACTGAATCCTCACAACAGACATAGAGGGAGATACTATTATTAATCCTATTTTACAGAGAAAGAAACCAAGGCATAGAGATTAATTTACTTAAAATGTTCACATAACCAGTAAGAGACAGAGCCTGGGTTCAAACCTATGCAGTCTGACACCAGACTTCATGCTCTTAACCATTGTGCTAACACAGTTTATATTTCTGCTATGTTAGTTTTACATAAAATGGGTAAATTACTGGGATGCCTGGCTGGCTTAGTCGGTAGAACATGTGACTCTAGATCTCAGGGTCATGAGTTAGAGTCCCATGTTGGGTGTGGAGCCTATTTTAAAAAAATGGATAAATTACCTTCTTAAGATAGTGAGAAACAAAACTATTATAAATACACATCAACTTCAGACATGTGGCAAGATAGTTGGTGCTTAGTTTCTTTAAGAGGTGTCCCTGCCCTACAGACCTTATGGAATTAGGGAATCAGAACACACATCCAAAATGTATAATAGTACCCTGTGAGATAGGATGAGTGCAAATGAGGAGTACACACAGGACTTGCTATGAAAGTTGAGAGGAGGAACTAATTTCTAAGGATTGGACCATCATAAAAGGCTTGATGGAAGAGATGGGTCTTAAAGGAGGGATAAAATTGATGGGTGGAAACAAAGAGGAAAGATGGTATAAGCAAGGAGAACCACCTGAACGAAATTATGGATGAAGTACCAAGAAAAGATCCCATTGTTCAACATTTCATGTAGGAGGTTAATAGGTGATGAGGCTAGAAAACTATGGATCATATTGGGGTGGTAAGTAAATACCAGGTTAAGGAGTTAGGACTTTATCTTCCATTTTATTTATTTACTTATTTTTTAAAGTAAGCTTTACACCCAACGTGGGGCTTAAACTCAACGACCCTGAGATCAAGAGTCACATGCTCTATTGATTGAGCCAGTCAGGCACCCCAAGACTTTATTCTCTAGACCTGGCTTGTTCAAAACAGCAGTCACTAGTTATATGTAGCTATTTAGCACCTGAGATGTGGCAAGTCCAAACTGAGAATAAGAAATACAGGTAAGATACACAGCAGCTTTTGAAAACTTAGCATGAAAAAGCAATGTAAAATACCATTAATAATACATTGATTACATTTTGAAATGATCATACTCCAAATATATTAGGTTAAATAAAATATATTATTAAAAATCATTTCACCTCATTTTATTTTCCTAATGTGGCTACTGGGAAATTTAAAATTATATATGTGGCTTGCATCTGTGGCTTACATCATATTTCTATTGGGCAATAATGTTCTAGAAAAATAAAAATAAAGAAAAATGAGCAGGGATTCATGCAAAAAGTGTTTTAAAAGCTTATTCTGTAATAATAAATTCAGACTGTAAGACAACTGATCTGGCTTTCAATAAGTCAATGGCAGGAAAAGAAAAAAATACCTAGATAGCAATGAAGTGGGACTGCTATAGCTAAGATACTTAAGAGACAGAACGTTGAAAACAATGTATAGATTTTGTTTGGATCATGATTCAAGCAAACTAACCATAAAAAGTCATTTCTGAGACAACTAAGGAAATGTAAATAGAGACTAGATATTGGATGCCATCAATGAGTTATTGATCATTTCAGTGGAATAACTTTATGGAGATGAAAGAAAAAGTTGCAAACTAAAGTATGCTTTAGTGATGTGAGCTAGAGTATGTCGAGATGAAATGACAGAAGACTTGGGAATTGCTAGGAGAAAAATGCATATTTCTTACTATCTAAAACCTACCTACCTACCTACATACACACACACACAGAGCACACACACACACACACACAAATATAAAAGAGTAACTTGAGAAAATGGAGGTACCCTGATCAGACTTTTCAGAATTTGGCTTAAAAAAAGGGAATAAAAGAGACAACACAATACCCTAGGGGATCATAAATCAAAGTTGCGTGCTTTTGCTGTAAAAATTGGAGGATCTGAGCATAACTATCTATATGAGGAAGCACTAAGCAGTGGAAAGGGGGGTGTTTGGGGGCTAAAATTTCAACGGTGTGTCAAGAAAGGTATTCAGAACAACACAGTTCATTCATATAAGGTATTTCCTTAGAGCCACACAGAAGGTATGTTGGAACCAGGACTAAAATCAAATCCTCTAACTTGGCATAATGTTCTGTCTCTAATTTTAAACATGACAAAATCCTATGGAGAACCCAGTCTATACTTTTCACTCTGGATTTTCTCACTTTCTTGTGTCATTCAATTATTCTTTATACCATCATTAAATAATTTGGCCATATTAAAATATTTTACTCAATGTACTTAGGTTTATCTTAATTGCTTCTTCAACTGAGATTTGGTAGAAGAGAGACAAAAAAGAAGAAGAAAAGCAAATTTAAGCAGTAACAACAACAGAACCAACTTAACATCTCCAAGTGAAATTTAAATCATGTTGACAAAACACAAGATGCAGTTTCACTTCTGGGTACAATGCAAGAAGAGAGGTCAGTGTAAGGTGAGCAGTATAGAGATAATAAATGCGAAGAACAGAAGGCAAAGCAGAATGAAGAAGGGAAAAACTAACCAAAAAAACCTAACAGTAGCCTTTTGGAGTGCCCAACAACTGCCTCAAAGTGGAGTGGTTCATTCTGCTTTTTCTGTAACCTTGAAAGATAGCCTGGCTTCCCTGGTAATATGCTGACTTCCTGAGTGTCCTGTTCTGCTGCTATACAATTAGCTATTTGGCCTTGATGCTTGGTTTGTTTCCTCATCTACAAAATGGGATTTTAACACCTGCCTTATTAGCCTCCCTGGGTTGAAGTGAAAGTGAAGCGAGATAGTAAATGTGAATGGATTTTTAAAAGTTACCAGTTGCTAAGATCTACAAGAAATAATTGGGTTGAAAATCTTTTCCAGGGTGGGGGCCTGAGTGGCTGAGTTAATTGAGCGTTGGACTCTTGATTTTGGCTTAGGGTCCTGGGATCCATTCCCCCACCCCGACCCCTCCACTGGCTGGGACTGACCATGGAGTCTGCTTGAGATTCTCTCTCTCTCTCTCTCTCTCTCTCTCTCTCTCTCTCTCCTTCTCCCCCATCTCCGTCGCGCGCTCTCTCAAATTAAAAAAAAAAACAAAAAAAAAACTTTTCCAGAAAAAAACTATTCAAACTGAAAAGAAAAACTTCAATTGTCATAGGTTTTCTCTTAATTTTAGAATAAGAACATTCTTTTTTTTTTTCTTTTTTTTATAATAAGAACATTCTAAGGCAAGTGTAGCGACAAGGGAGGAATTAGATCTCATCTTTCACATCCCCCTACTCCACCATTCTCCACCCCCCCTCCCCCCCCTCCCCCCCCCCCCCCCCCCCCCCCAGCCACCTGCCGAAGAACCATCACCAACCACAAAAGGATTGGGAGCAGCGCTGGGCAGGGTAAGCGGAGGGAGCTTTGGGGAAGGCGGGGGAAGCCCGGGTGTGAAGTACTCTTGGGGGAGAGGAGAAACGCTACAGTCGCAGACCTGGGACAAAAGGGAGTTAGAAAGAAGCGAAAGACACCTCTTTTCACAACCCGACACTTACTGCTGGTAAACTCCTGGGAAGCAGAGACTGGTTACCATAGCGACCGCGTCCAGGAGGGCGGAGCGCCTCTTGCTTGGTGTCTCGGCCATAAGAGCTCGACTAGAAACGTAGTCACGTCAGAGCAATGACTTCCGGCGGAAGGAGAAGCCGGTTCCGGGTTTTGGCAGGCTGCAGGCGAGGAGTGGGTACGAAGTACTGTAAGAAGTTTGGTAAGTTTGATACTGAGTAAAGGCAGCGGAGGGTATCCGCCTAAGGCTGGGTGGTACAGCCGCAGTGAGTACAGTGGATTCCCAAGTCTCAATTTTGAGGAGCTCCCCACCCCCATCTCTTGAAGTTACCGGCTGTGGGAAGAGGTTGCCTGATTTCTGGGGCTCCCGGCGAGGTCTGTTCTGTAGTCTAGAGGGCTGGGGTGTCCTCCTGTGAGCACTTTCAGCTCTTTGTGAGCGCCAGAAACCGAGGGACTCTTGCTGTCTACCTGCCGCCGGTGCTGACCGGCCCTTTCCCGTATTACTCTATTGAGGTAATGTGGAAGAAATGTGAACACTAAGAAATGGAAACGCTAAGAGGGAATGCTCCCAAATTCATTTTAATTCTTTGCTGTTTTGTTTTGTTTTCAACATTTTTTAAATTTGTCAGCATTTATTAAATTTCTCTAGTGTGTTTACTGAGGATTTCTTGTGTGCCGCCTTTACCATGAGACTAGCACAAATACCTCCTTAGAGGTCATCACCGCTCGGGTTCATTTTCGGATTCTTTTTTCTTAATGCTATTATATAGTCATTGATTTAAGATATAACTGTATATCATGAAACCTGTAACACATGTTCCATCCTTGTCTGTATACTTACACGTGAGATTCTTGGGGCGTTTTGAATGAAAATGAAAATATATGCTTCATGAGGATTGTATTGTAATCATGATTTACTCAACTAAATATTAAAGAACTTAGAAACGTACTTGCGTATTTCTTCGATCCTGCAAACTAATGCATCGTCATCAATATTTTTATTAAGCCTATCTGAGAAGGCCCACTTCTTGTTCAGTGGATGATGGCATTTGAGCAGATACCAAAGAAGAATTGGTACAGCATTCTGGGGGCAGACCCATCTGCAAGTATGTCAGACCTAAAACAAAAGTATCAAAAACTCATATTACTGGTAAGTCTTTGCTTGCAGATTTAAATCATGGGGGTGGGGGGAAACAGTTTTTTCTTAAGTGATGGGAAGTTTAGGTTTCCCTAAAATGAATATATGATATCAAAGCAGGAGAAGTAAGGTATTAATTTGATTAGTTGAAAGTGTCAGTAATATTGTAAAAAAAAAAAAAAAAAAAAAATTTTTTTTTAATTTGAAATGGGAAAACATGGTTTGGAGCAAGAAATCTGAGTCATGCAGGTTGATTTGGAATCCTGATTCCACCACTAACTGTGGGAACTTGGGACAAGTTACTTTCCCCCTGTATGTGCCTCAGAGAGGATTAAATGAAATAGTCCATGTAAAGTGCTTAGAATAAGCAATGTTAGCATCCAGTAGCCACTAGCTACATGTGTCTATTGAGCATTTGAAATGTGGCTAGTCCAAAATGAAATTTACTATAAATGTATAATACACAGCGGATTTTGAAGACTTAGTACAAAAAGAGAATATAGGCTCAGTCAGTTAAGGGGCCGACTTCGGCTCAGGTCATGATCTCGCTGTCCGTGAGTTCGAGCCCCGCGTCGGGCTCTGTGCTGACAGCTCAGAGCCTGGAGCCTGTTTCAGATTCTGTGTCTCCCTCTCTCTGACCCTCCCCCGTTCATGCTTTGTCTCAAAAATAAATAAACGTTAAAAAAAAAAAAAAGAGAATATAAAATAATCTAAACTTTATGTTGATTACATATTGAGGTGATAAAAATTTGGGTATATTGGCTATTTTGCATATTTTGTACATAATGTATGCATATATTTGCATATAGTATAATATAAAATCAATTTAATCTGATTTTTGCTTTGATATTGCATATGTGGCTTGCATTTATAGTTTGTATTGTGTTTTTATTGAATAGTGCCCATTTATACACTGTTTTTCACACAACTCAATTCTTTTGTGAAATGAGTTGTATTTATAAGTATATAGTATCTTTCTTAACTGTTATGTTAATTTTTTTCAACCTATATTGTGAAGTTTCTTAAGCCAATGTCAGTAACTCTATAATGGTCTCCAGTTAACTTAGTTTACAAAAGGGATAGAGCATCATTACTTATGTAGCATTAGTTGTTCCTATAGTTTTTGTCAAATGGATCTGAGATTTTGCCAAAACTGTTTGTGTTTATTGTGAGAGACAGTAGCCATTTTACTGTCAAGAATGTATTACTATCCCTTCTTTAGGTAGTAAGCTGACTAAATGATACTAAGATTTCTTTTGTCTCAGAATTTTCAAGATTTCTTTCGTTAAAGTCAAGTAGACTTGATTGAAAAATTTTTCCTCATACTGAATCATCCTTTTCCCTCATTTCAGTGAGAGTCGAGGCTAGAAAAGTAGACTGGGTCTAGATCATGCAGGCCTTTTAGTCCATGTTGACCTTTAATATGGCAATGAGAAGCCGTTTGCTCTTCATATATTAGCACTTGTCAAACACCAAAATGAGTGAGTCATTTTGCATACTCTCTCTTATCCTATTAGAGAGTTCCAGTTGCTCTAGATCTTCACCAACATTTGATGCTATTTGTCTCTTTCATTTCATCGATTGAGGGTTTCTCAATTTTGCTGCCATTGACATTTAGGGCAGGATAATTCTTTGTTATGTGGGGCTGCCCTGTGCAGTATAGGATGATGAGCAGCATTCTAGATGCCAGTAACAACTAAAAATGTCTCCTGGGGGTCAAAATGGCCAACCTCCCCATTCTATTGAGAACCACCACCCAATTCTGTGTTTATAGTGATCTCTCATTGTGGTTTGGTTTTGTATTTCTCTGATGACTAATGATTGTAAGCATTTTTAAATGTTATTATTAGCCATTTGTATAATTATCTTTTCTGAAGTGTCTTTTTTAAAAATCAAGTGTATTCTTGGGGCGCCTGGGTGGCTCAGTTGGTTAAGCGTCTGACTTCGGCTCAGGTCATGATCTCATGGTTTGGAGGGTTTTCTCTCAGTTCTCCAGTCCTGTTCTCCAACTTTAGTAGGCCACTTGTACCAGTGCCTCATAGATGAATGACTCTTGGCTGTCCTGTCCTATCTCTGTTCTTTCTTGTGAATACTTGGTAAAGGCCTATGGAATAGAATTGGTGGGCAGGTACAGTCTCTGTACATTTGGGGCCCGTCCATAGGTCATGCCAGTCTGGAGTTGGCCCTTAAAAATGATTAAAAGTTTGTTTTCTTTTTTTTTTTTTAAGTTCATTTATTTATTTATTTATTTTTTGAGAGAGACAGCATGAATTGGGGAGGGGGAGAGAGAGAGGGAGAGAGAAATCCCAAGCAGGCTCCATGCTGTCAGCCCGATGTGGAGCTCGAATTCATGAACCATGAGATCATGACCTGAGCTGAAACCAAGAGGTGGACGCTTAACAGACTGAGCCACCCAGGCACCCCTAATTTGTTTTCTTTTTATCTACATCTGTGATGGCTTCCTGCTCCTGCTGCTATGCCAAAGATAAAGCCAGTAATGGGTTTCTTCTCTTCTGGGGAGGACCTTTTCATTTTGAATTTGGATTCATTGGGTTTCTTTGAGTCCTCAGCTCCTTATTTAAGAAAACAAAAGAAAACAAACAACTATGAGATTGTAGGATATCTGGCCTGTTCTCCTGGATTATTCCTATCTGCATTAAAATGTACCATCATTTTTCCCATCTTTGGAAAAAAAAAAAATCCAGCCTTTCTTTCAACCCATTTCTGCCACTTGTTGCCCCAACTCTTCTATGGTTCTTCTTTAAAAAAAAAAAAAATGTTTATTTATTTATTTGGAGGTGGGGGAGTGGCAGAGGAAGAGGGAGAGAGAATTCCAAGCAGGGTCTGTATTGTCAGCACAGAGCCTGATGTGTGTCTCTATCTCACAAACCATGAGGTCATGACCTGAGCTGAAATCAAGAGTTGGATGTTTAACCAACTGAGCCATCCAGGCACCCCTCTGTATTCTTTGTAGCAAAAAACATTTCAATATGTTATCTCTATTTCCTTTCTCCAATTTTCCTCTTCCCAACTCTTGTAAACCTACTCCAGTGAGGCTTTGCTCCCACCACTACACTGAAACTGCTCTTATCAAGATTGCCAGTGATATCTGTAATGGGAAAAAACACAGTCCTCCTGTGTTTTTCCTTTACTCACACATAATTCTTCTGTCACCAGATGTGTGGATTTTCAACACATCAAGCAATTTTCTGCAACACCAGTTGGATGTCCTATAATTCACTTCAATTCTGACATTCCCTGGAGATAGCGTCAGATCCCACAAAGTTAAGGGCTCACTCCCACAACACTGCCCCCACTTGAGATGCCAGTCACAAGTCCCAGGTTGTCACCTATACTTCTGACCGACCAGCTATAGATTAGGGTTCTCTGACCCCCTCCTTGAGTTTGATAATTTGCTAGAAAGGCTCACAGAACTCAGGGAAATCATCACATTTACCAGTTCATTATATAATAAAGGTTATGGTAAAGGATACAGATGAATAGCCAGATGAAGAGATACAGAATACAGGAGCTTCTGTCACTGTGAAGCTGGGGTATGCTACCCTCCTGGCATGTAGATGTATGTGTTCACTGACTCAGATACTTTCTGAACCCTGTACTGTTGGGAATTTCGTGTAGGCTTCATCATGTTGGCATGATTGATTACTAACTCCATTTCCATCTCCTCTCCCTTCTCTGGAGAATGAGGGATGGGCCTGAAAGTTCCAAGCTTCCAATTATGGCTTAGACTTTCTGGTGATCAGCCCCCATCCAGGAGCCCACCGAGAGTCACCCCATTAGAAAAAAAAACACTTCAGTCACCCAGGAGATTCCAAGGGTTTTAGGAATTCTGCGCCAGAAACTGGAGGCAGAGACATGTGGATATTTTTTTCTATTACTTCACAATATCCATGTTGCTATAACCAATGGTTAATACTTAGTCTTCATTTTGATTTATTAGTAAGATGACCATTTATCCTACTTTTCCCAGAGTAGAGGTGGTTTGTGCTTTTTGTCCTAGCATAATTAATAACTGTCTTTTTCAGTTTTTTGAGGTGTCAACGTTTAAATTTAAATTTATTTTGAAGAGGTTTTTTGTAGTTATGTACAACTGTGTAAATTATCACCACGGTTAAGATATGGAACATTTTCATAATGCTAAAAAGTTTCTTTGTGCCTTTTGATCCCCTGATGCCTACAACTTTAACCAGCTGGACCAGTGATTCTGGTGCACAGGTGTATGTGGGCCCACTGTACTATGTTATGGTACCTGCAAATGTGAGGAACTAAAGTCCTGGAGAAGGAGGGTCAAAGTGAGCAAAGGGGGAAAAAAAAAAAGACACTTAAAAGGAAGAATGATTGGCCCAACTGTCTCCCAATAAGCTTTGCTGTATTGGCTCCTTGTGGAGAGATGGAGTTTGGAGGAGAGGACTTTCCAGACCAAACTCAATTAAAGAAAAACCAAAATTTTTTCTCCTAACTTGGTTTCTTCCTAAGCCAAATAGAGCTGAAGAATTCTGAACAAAGTTGGTATGGATGTGTAAATTGCTTTGGGATGAAGAGGTATGTCTATTAGGTACTGATGGTAAGCTATGGAAGAAGCCTTGGAAAGGGGGTAAGATACTATTTCTGGGCATTCCAAAGATGAGACCTCTTCTTCCAGGCAGACACCACTTTGCTAAGTAATACATTTAAATTGTCAACCCTGCTTAGATAACAGCAGCATTTGACACAGTTTATCACATATTCTTCTTTGTTATATTTTCATTTGTCTTCTAGGACATGATATTTTCCTAATTTACCTCTTACTAAATTATCTCTGGAAAGTAGTAGGTACTCAAATTTTGTTCAATGAGTGAATTGTATGAATGTAATCATCTTTATATTTTAATTCCTCTATTGATGACTTCAATTTTGTATTTTTATTTCTAACAACTCTGCCTATTTTCTGAATTTTCTTTTTGATGTGTGTGTGACTTCCTGATATTGTTTTAGGAATAAAATATTTTGTTTAGGTTAATAAAGTTTTTTTTTAAGTTTTCTTCTTTTTCTTTGGGTTCTTTTTATTTTATTTTATTTTTTTATTTATACATTTGTTTTTGTTTATTTTTGAGAGAGAGAGAGAGAGAGAGAGAGAGAGAGAGAGACAGAGCATGAGCCAGGGAAGGGCAGAGAGAAGATGGAGACAGAATCCCAAGTAGGTTCCAGGCTCTGAGCTGTCAGCACAGAGCCCTAGGCAGGCCTCGAACTCACGGACCGTGAGATCATGACCTGAGCTGAAGTCGGACGCTCAACCGACTGAGCAACCCAGGAGCCCCTCTTTTTTTTTTTTTTTTTTTTTTTAAGTAGACTTAATGCCCAGCATGGAGCCCAACATGGGGCTTGAACTCCCTACCCTGAGATCAAGAGTCAGATGCTCAACCGACTGAACCACCCAGGTGCCCCTCTTTGAGTTCCTTTTGGTTTTTCTCTTCCTTTTGTCATAGAGGTTCTTTTTTCCTATATTTGGTGATCATTGGTCATCTTTTCATCTTTAAGAATGAACTGTTCCACTCCACTGCTTCATTATTAGTATATAGGAATAGAATAGATTTCTATATGTTGGTTTTGTATCCTGCGACTTTACTGAATTTATTTACCAACTCTAGTAGTTTTTGGTGGAGTCTTTAGGGTTTTCTACATATAGTATCATGTCATCTGCAAATAGTGAGAGTTTTACTTCTTCCTTACCAATTTGGATGCCTTTTGTCTCTTTATGTTGTCTAATTGCTGTGGCTAGGACTTCCAGTACTATATTGTATAAAAGTGGTGAGAACAGACATCTTTTTTTCCTGGCCTTAGGGGGAAAGCTCTCAGTTTTTCACCATTAAGTATGATGCTGGTTGTGGGTTTTTTCATGTAAGGCCTTTATTATGTTGAGGTATGTTCCCTCTAGATCTACATTGCAGAGGGCTTTTATGATGAAGAAAATTCAAGACAATGCAAAGATAGGGAAACACATTCCATGTTGACAGGCTGGAAGAATAAATATTGTTAAAATGTCTATACTATCCAAAGCAATCTACACATTTAATGCAATCCCTATCAAAATACCAACAGCATTTTTTTTTCTCAGAACTAGAACAAACATTCCTAAAATTTGTATGGAACCACAAAAGACCTCAAATAGCCAAAGCAAACTTGAAAAAGAAAAACAAAACTGGAGGTATCACAATTCCAGATTTCAAGTTATATTACAAAGCAGTCATAATTAAAACAGTCTATGGTACTGGCATAAAAATAGACAGAGATCAATGGAAGAGAACAAAAAACCCAGACATAAACCTACAATTTATATGGCCAATTAATCTTCAATAAAGGATGAATGAATATACAATGGGAAAAAGAGTCTCTCCAACAAATGTTGTTGGGAAAACTGGACAGCCACGTGCAAAAGTATGAAACTGGACCACTTTCTTTCACCATACACAAAAATAAACTCAATATAGATTAAAGACCTAAATGTGAGACCTGAAACTATAAAGATCCATGAAGAGAGCACAGGCAGTAATTGCTCTGACATTAGCTATAGCAGCATTTTTCTAGATATGTCTCCTAAGGGAAGGGAAATAAAACCAAAGATAAACTATTGGGACTACATCAAAATAAAAAGCTTCTGCACAGTGAAGGAAATAATCAGCAAAACTAAAAGGCAACCTACCGATGGGAGAAGATATTTGCAAATGATATATCTGATAAAGGGTTACTATCCAAAATATGTAAAGAATTGATGCAACTCAATATCCAAAAAACAAATAATCCAATTAAAAAGTGAGCAGAATGGGCTCCTGGGTGGCTCAGTAGGTTGAGCGTCTGACTTTGCCTCAGGTCATGATCTCACAGCTCGTGAGTTCGAGCCCTGCGTTAGGCTCTGTGCTGATAGCTCGGAGCCCTGGAGCCTGCTTCAGATTCTGTGCCTCCCTCTCTCTGTCTGCCCCAACCCACTTGCATTCTGTCCCTGTCTCTCTCAAAAATAAATAAACATTAAAAAAAAAATTTAAAAAGTGGGCAGAAGACATGAACAGACATTTCTCCACAGAAGACATCCAGATGGCCAATAGACACATGAAAAGATGTTCAGCATCACACATCATCAGGGAAATGCAAATCAAAACCGCAATGAGATATCACCTCACACTTACCAGAATGGCTGAAATCAAAAACATAAGAAACAACAGTTATTGGCAAGGATGTGGAGTAAAAGGAACCCTCCTGCACTGTTGATGGGAGTACAAACTGGTGAATCTACTGTGGAAAACAGTAGAGAGGCTCCTCAAAAAATTAAAAATAGAACTACTCTGATACAGTAGTCGCAGTACTGGGCATTTACCCAAAGAATACAGAAACACTAATTCAAAGGAATATATGCACCCTATGTTTATTGCAGCATTATTTGAAATAGCTAAACAATGGAAGCAGCCCAAATGTCTGTTGATTGAAGAATGGATAAAGATGATGTGGTATATATACACAGTGGAATAGTATTCAGCCATAAAAGGAGTGAAATCTTGCCATTTAGAACAACATGGATGGAGCTAGAGAGTATAATGCTAAGCAAAGTAAGTCAGAGAAAGTCAAATACCATATGATCTCACTCATTTGTGGATTTTAAGAAACAAAACAATGAGCAAAGATAAATGAGAAACAGACTCTTAACTATAGAGAACAAACTGATGGTTACCAGAGGGAAGGTGGGTGGAGAGATGGGAGAAATAGAGGATGGAAATTAAAGAATACACTTATGCTGAAAAATAAATGAACAAAATAAAATACAAATAAAGCGATAAAAAATGTTTAAAAATTAGTGACATGTTCCAAGCTTATTTGGGGGTTCCTATTCATAACTGGGGGGATTTCATAAAGTAGAGTTAATTATTTTGTTGGATGACTCCAAATGTACACTAGCTGAATCAACTTCCGAGAGGGGAATTTTCAGATCTCCTACCTGGGAAGATGGGAACATGGGCTCATATAGCTCCATGGGCCAACTTTTCTTTCTTTGTTTTGTTTTGTCTTTCTGTTTTTGTTTTCAGTGCAACTTTGCATTCTACCCCTCAACCTGATATTTCCAAATCCAGAACCTTCTTTGATCTATCTCCATACATTAAACCTCTGGTTTTCTGCTGTGGTAGGAGAGAGGAGATACCTGGCTTTTTGATGAGGAGGAGAGCTGGAGGTCTGATTACATCTTCTGAAGTCTCAACCAATCTTCCTTTTGTCAGTCCTGCTCCTCAACCCCACTCTCAAAAGTACTTAATGCCTTTAGTTCTTCAGGTCGTCTGCATGAATGAGCTCACCTCTCAATTGTTTCTTGCTCCAGGCTTAGGTTTCAGTTTTCTCAGGTAGATGGAATTGGTTACCATGTGTGGATCAATTTTCTATCTTCTTAGATTTTGGTGTCTCATCTGCTTTTTCTCTTCTTTCCTATTATGTTTGTTCTTATGCATTTATGCTTTTGCCTTTTAAAAAAATTACTGGTTTTTTTGCTGGAATTTTAATGGGGTTTTGGGAGGGAGTAAGGATAAATGTATGTATAAATTTGTCATTAGTGGAAACCCTGAACTATTTTCATTTCCCTTTAGCAGCCAAATCACCCTTCCTCAGCTATGTGCCTTTGCATTTGCTGCTCTCTCTCCCTGATCCGCTGTGCCTCCTCCCCTACCCCAGCCTATTAACTCTTAACTCATTATTTCAAAATTATTTTAGTTTTAATCCCTGCCTCCCTAATCCCACTGTGTCTGCCTTCCATGTGCACACCTTCCCAAGTAGAAGTGCATTTAGTATTATTTCTCTAGGTCAGGAGAGCTGTAGCCGGCAGGTAAGGAGAAGGAGGATAGCTGGAGCGTGATAAAATGTTCATTCCTGTGTATCCTGTTAGAAGACAGAAGAGACTTGAGCATGTTTAAATTTTATGGGAAGTAGCCAAGAGAAGGCTTGGGGTTGAAGTTATGGGAGAGAGACAATAATTGACAGAAAGCAGAAGGGGATGTCTGAACCATAAGAAGAAGGATTAGCTTTAGGTAAGAGAAGGAGGAACCTGTCTCCATTGTTACAGGACAGAAGGATGAGAAGGTGGATCCAAGAGCAGATTCCTTTGTCCGTTTGGCTGCTGGAAGTCAATGAGTTCTTATTTGGTGACTTCTTTTTTCTTTGTGAAGAAGACAGTTGTCCATTGAGAGAAGGTGAGAAAGGAAGTGGAGCAGCAAATTATAGGAGAGAGGATTTTTTTAACTGGCATTACTCTGGAAAAGCTCCCCATAGGTAGCTAGGTACCCTGTTAGCAGTGAAAGTCTCAGTCAACAACTAACTGTATAAAAGGCATCCGAAGCTGTAAAAGAACACCAAAACAGTCAGCCTACCACCTTGGCCTCCTTTAGCCTGGGTTATGGTGACTTTGGTCCCTGTATTACAGCTTAGCACAATAACTTGTAATTATGGCCATGGGTTCAATATTCAGTGTATTCTGTTCAAGAAGACAAGGAAGTATGTAGTAATAAGTATATAATTGGTAGCATGTGTATTGTCCTTTATAGATTATACTTCACAGTTTACCAATACTTTCATGTCTTATCTGGTTTTACCCTCTCAGCTGTCCTGTATGGTAGGTAATATGGTAGGTAATATTATCGCTGTGTTTGCAGTTGAGAAAAATCAAGACTTAGTTACAGTTAAGTGGTTTGTCTGAAACACACAATTAATATGGGGTAAAGTGTAGGCATGATAACGTCTTTTCTGCCTCTAGACTCTCTCATTATATCACATCTCTCATAATTGCCATCCGAAAGGATTTATAGTTGTTTAAAGGCATAATTTTCAGTGTTCTAGATACCCATGGAACACCTCACTCATGTAGAATGAAAGATTATACAGGTCAGACATAATTACTACTCTTTTAATTTTGAAGGGATCTAGATTATATAGAGAGTGAAACTTATTCTTTTTGTATAAGATGAGAGTTCTAATAGAGTTGAGAAAACAGACTTCAAAGTTTATATTCTTTACAATTTGAATTACCTTTTTTCTTCAGTCTGTGTTTTTCAACAATGTCACAAAACAATTGAGAGAATAAAATTACATTTGACAAATACCATTCTGAATCTAATTTTGTAAAAAGGCACATTTATTACGTGTACTTTTCCAAGTTCAGAAGACTTTGAATTTAACACTCCTACATAATTAGTTGTTGGGATAAAATATTGCTAAATCGTAGGCTGGTAAGTTTACAGTCATGTTGATTTAGTAAATACTGCTTCCTTATTTTAATTTTTGTAGATGTGCTTATTCAAGGTCCTGATTATGAAAAAAAATTCTTACTAAGTTATTAGAATGCTTTAATAAATATAAATAGTTACATATAAATGTAAAGTGAGGAATTAGCCTGAGAAGCACTTGTTTCACATACCATTAAGTCTGTTGCCTAATAATTTACTATAATTTAAGTCTGTTGCCTAAAATGTAATTGAATCAGTTCTTCCCAACAGCATTTTATTAATAGGGACTTTACTAATTAATAAAACTATATTGCCTTGTTTTCTCCTTATGAACAATTTTAATTTTAAAAATGTTTTAGTTTTCTACTAATATAAGTTGAATTAACAATCCATGCTTTGAAGTGGTGTAGAGCCAAGAATGATTAGTTATATTCCCATAGTTTTTGCAGTTATGCTTGTGAAAATTGCTGTTTACTAAAGATAAAGCTTCCCCCCAAAAGCTTTGTCAAATTGAAAATTGGGGTCTTTTCACATTGATGTTGATAATATTACAGGATACCTTTCAATTGGAAAAGAATTATTGTGTTGGAAAATTATATGCTGCTGTTACAATACGTTCCATAATCTTAAAGAAAATCCATGTAATTTGAGGCGAAAATATGCAGGGGAGGCTCTTATTTCTTAATATTGGAAGGGTGTAAAATGCCACTTAATACTTATGTGGGAATTCCGAGGTTCTCTTTTGATTACAAGTGGTTATATATAGATTATTGTTAGGCTAGTTATGTAATACATTTTAGCATCTTGAAAAAGAAGGTAGGAAGTACCTGTGGTGTCGTCGGAGGAAAATTACCACAATCAAAAAGAAGAGAGCTAAGGACAATTCTTGAAATAGGTCTTTGAATACATTGCAAAGCAAAGTGATCCTGATTATAGGAAAGGTACTTTGGCACTAAGAGAAATTTTGTGAAAAATCTGGGGGTGTTTATAAGTAAAAAACAGAAAGATATGACTTGTAATGAACATTGTAATTTTTGCTACTGTGGTTAACTGTTTAGCTGTCATCTGGGTGTCACGTAAGATGCAAGATGTTTAACTTAGGTATCTCATGGAGACGGTATTATGAACTGTTCTTTTCCGTGATAAAAGTAGTAGGAATAAGACACTTTAAGTAAACATTTAAGGAATGATTTTAGCTAACCATAGCACTATGTATCAGGCATTCTTCACTTGATCTTAGCCAAAAGGCCGAGAAGCGATGTATCAGGCATTCTTATCACCGTACATGCGTTTCCTCATTTTACTCTGTGACGCGACATACCATTATTATCCCTCACATTTAGACAAGAAACTGAGTCTCAGAAATTAAGTAACACATTGGTTAGTGGCAAGATATCATGACACACTCTATATATACTTTAAAAACTGATTAAATGAAAAAGGAAGGACTTACCTTTTCAGTGTATTTTTAAGAACCTTTCTACTGCTTATATGCTACAGTAATAGATTATATCTTTAGAGAAGAGGTAGCATTTACATTAAAGGTGCAGTATAGCAATGTGTTAAAAATGTGGGCACTGGGGCACCTGGGTGGCTCAGCTCAGTCAGTTGAGCGTCTGACTTTGGCTCAGGTCATGATCTCATGGCTCGTGAGTTCGAGCCCCATGCCAGACTCTGTGCTGACAGCTCAGAGCCTGGAGCCTGCTTTGGATTCTGTGTCTCCCTTCTTCTCTCTCCTACCCTCCCCATCTCATGTTCTGTCTCTCAAAAATAAATAAAATATTTTACAAAAAATGTGGGCTCTGGAGGTAACTTTCTGGGCTTGGATTTTTTTTTTTTAATGTTTATTTACTTCTGAGAGAGAGAGAGAGAGAGCAAGCGAGTGAGTGGGGGAGGTGCAGAGAGAGGAGACAGAACCCTAAGCAGGCTCCAGGCTCAGAGTTGTCAGCACAGAGTCCTACATGGGGCTCAAACTCACAGGCTGTGAGATCATGACCTGAGCTGAAGTTGGATGCTCAACCAACTGAGCCACCCAGGCGCCCAGGGCTTGAATTCTGAGTGTGCCATATATTAGTTCTGTGACTCGGAGCCAGCTCCATAACCTTGGGTCCTGTTTCCTTATTTTCAAAATAGATGTGAATCATTATTTACTTATCACAAGTATTTATTGAATACCCACTATATGCCAGCCCTATTCTAGGCATGTAGTAACTATCTGTCCCGTAGGGTAGTTATAACGATTTAAATGAGTTATATACATAAGCATCTAAAGCAATGTTTGGCCTTCAGTTAATGCTCAGTTATTATTTTTTAGTTGTGTATAATAATTCATCAGAAGGTTGATGCTTTACTGGTTTTTTTTTTTTTTTCAGTAGTGAAAATAACACTTTAATCTTTTTTATTGGCTTAAGGGTTGTCATGATTTTTTTGTGCTGGAAAATGTAGATATAGATGGTTGGGGACATAGGTAAAATGTCAGATGTCAGGTTATCTGTTAAAGTAAGGATGAAGAATGTATATCTAGAGATAGCTACATATTTGCAGAACTGATTAGTCAGGTGAAAGCAACTTTCTCTCAGAATAGACTTCTGCATTGTTATTTTCACCCTCTTATAACTATCAGCATTCTCTCAAATAGTATTTCCAGACCGTGAAAACACTGTACCACATTGACCTTTTTTTTTTGTCAGCTTCAGTTTTTATTAAATCATTGTTCACTGATGGTGTTTCGAAGAGAGTTCTTCCTCATTTTGGGAATTGTCCCTCTGTTTTTTGACCTTAATCTACACTAAAGCCTAAGATTTAGCTGTTCTTGCTAGAAGATAACACACATGACCAAGATTTTCTTTGAATTCAGTGCTATAGAGACAGGTAGCATCAAAAATACAAATCTTTAAATAGCTGCCTGGATCTGAGGTTAGTGACTACAGAGGGGTGCAAGGAAACCTTAAGGTGATGGAACTGTATCTCAATTTTGGTGGTTGTTACTTGACAATGTGTAATTATTAAAATTTACCTAGCTACACTTGAAATGGTAAATCTTATTGTATGTAAATAATTCCTCAGTGAAAAAGGAAACGAATCTTTCAAAGTGTGAGGTAGAAAATCCCTTATAATGGATTAAATATCCATCCTTCTAATGACATGGCTTATTTTGTTTTTTTTTTTGTTTTTTTTTGACATGGCTTATTTTGAAATGCTAAAACTGCTTTTTAG
This sequence comes from Puma concolor, assembly GCF_028749965.1. Lineage (NCBI taxonomy): Eukaryota > Metazoa > Chordata > Mammalia > Carnivora > Felidae > Puma > Puma concolor. Next base: position 30,105,303 of record NC_141676.1, on the reverse strand, counting down.
AAAAGGTACAATAATCATTTAATCATATTGGCTCCAAAAATCCTATTCGGTTATAATATAGTTGTAAATATCGGTTTTGATCTTTTCAGTGAGACCTCTTCTTATGTGAATCAGAAATACCTAAAGTGTGGTATTTTAGTATGATTTCTTTAAGTGTGGTACACATTATTGGTCATATGCAAAAATAATTTTGCAGGGTACACAGGTGAACAGTTTTTATATGAACAGTTGTATCTTTACTATGAAATATTTTATATATACATGTACATAACAGCAAATACTTGGTGTTAGGGTGAAGCCAAATAATGAATGAGATAATTTACAGTTATCAAAACAAGTAAATGAGAGTTTTAATAATATGATACTATAGTATAAATTTTGAAAATGATATAAGAATAATTAAAGTTTGGGAATCCCTAGTCTGTACCACAGATCCAGGAGTCACATTCAGGTGGAGCAGTACTTAGGATGTTTTTCTTTACTTTTTTTTTTTTTATAATTTTTTTTAACGTTTATTTATTTTTGAGACAGAGAGAGAGACAGAGCATGAACGAGGGAGGGTCAGAAAGAGGGAGACACAGAATTTGAAACAGGCTCCAGGCTCTGAGCTGTCAGCACAGAGCCCAACGCGGGGCTCGAACTCACGGACCGCGAGATCATGACCTGAGCCGAAGTCGGACCCTTAACCGACTGAGCCACCTAGGCGCCCCAGGATGTTTTTCTTTAACTATGAAAACCATTAAGAAAACTGAGATGCAAGGTTCTCAGGAAGCATCCATATTTGTGCTTTGCATTTAGTGCTTGAAGTTTTGTGCTTTGACGTTGAAGTTAATTTTAGAATTCCTCCGTTTGTAAATGGTAGCAAGACTTCTGTCATAGGTCTAATATATATTTTTACAGTTTGGCAATAGTATTGAGCACTGTAGTGTTTTGTCATGAATAAATATAATTGTGCATGTTTTACATGCAGTTTTTTAGAAGGTAGGAGACTATCATATTTCAGAATAAATTAATTTTAACAAGTGAATAAAATAAAAGATTTAGCATAGAGTTACTTTTCAGCTCTGGAGATACTTTTACCCATCATACAGTATTGTCCTATATGGAAAAACTGTTTTTCTAAATTAAAAAGAAAAACATCTCAAAGGCAGTTAGCTTGATTAGGTTGATGGTTGGCTAAATTCATCATGTTTTTGCTGTTTTGTTAACTCCTTTACTGTGATGGTTGAGGTATATAGGGCTGCTATATTCCTATATTGAGTATCTCCCTACTGTTGAAATTTCCCTCTTTCTCCCTTTTTAGCTGTGTCTGTTCTCTATTACTACTTCTCTTTGTCTGTTTCTCATTAATCCTATTGCTTCTTTTCATTTTTAGTCATTATTTCTTTTTCTTTTTTTCTGGTTGCTGCCTTTCGTCTTGTTTTATTTTTGTCTCTTCTCTCTCCTTTTGCTATTTTTTCTCCCATGCATCTTTGTCATTTATTGGCTTGCAAAGGGCATTGTCAACTCATGGAAATGTGTCTTTCTTCTGATTGTAGAACTTTGGGGGATGGTATTACCTTTAATTTTTTTTTTTTCTTTTTAGAGAGAGAGAGAGCACACAAGCAGGGGAAAGGGGGCACAGGGAAAGAGAGAGAATCTTAAGCAGGCTCCACACCAAGTGGGGCTCAATCCCATGACCCTAGGATGGGATTATGACCTGAACTGAAATCAAGAGTCAGACACTCAAAAGTTGGATGCTCAACTGACTGAGGCACCCAGGTGCCCCGAGAAATGAAATTATTGATTACAGAAATGTAGAACAAAGATACACGCTAAGTACTCAAAATCAAATAATATGATGAATTTATAGACCAAAAATCATTTTCAAAACTTGTATAAGGTGATAACAAAAAGGTAATACCGTCCCCCAAAGTTCCACAATCAGAAGATGCATTTCCATGAGTTGACAGTGCCCTTTGTAAGCCAATAAATGACAAAGATGTAGCAGCCAAAAAAGGGAAAAAAGCACAAGAAATAATGACTGAAGATGAGAAGGAGCAATAAAAGTAATAAGAAAAATAGGAGTAATAGAAGTAAAGAAAAATTGAAATGGTTAAGTCACTGTTTTGTTTTAAAATACATTTACGTTTAGAATTTCCTTATGATTTGGTGTATCTTATTTTCAGTTATGCCAAAACCCCTAAAAGACATTTTGCCCAGTGCTTCCCAAAGGAATGAATATCACACTTTTGTTAAAGTGTTGAAATTCACTAGTGTATTGCTCCACTATTTCTTTTATCTATATAAAATAGCTAGAACTTTATTGTGTTTTTTAGGATATATTTCTTCTAGGTATTTAAAACATATTGAAGTATAATTTGTATATAGTGAAATGCACCTATGTTAGTAATGAGTTCTGATTGAGTATTCCTGTATAACCACTATCATATCAAGATACAAAACATTTCCATCATACTAGAAAGTTCATTTATGCTCCCCCTTCTTCCCTAGGCAACCATGGATCTGCTTTCACTCTCACTATAGATTTCTTTAGTCATTGTTTTAAACGCTAAAAATTTCTTGATGTTTTATTTGGACTTTAACCAAATTAATTATTATGATTTTTAAAGAGAGATGAATTTATCCCTTTTCCTACTCCTAACAGGTAAACCTTATATAACATATTACATAATATGCTTTCAATAAAAATATAAGAAGTCTAGTTAGCACCTTTGGGGTATGGTAGAAGTGAGTTGCATGGGGTTTACGTGACTTAAAAATAGCAACTATCATTTTGCCACAGGTATTTGTAAACGAAGCACCTTTAAAATTTGTCTTAAAGTAAATCATGGATTTTAGCTCATTAATTCCCTTTTACTTGTTAAGGTTATTTGTGTTTTGACTAAGTTTTCCTTTATTTTCAAATGAATTTATTCTTTATATTATATAAATGTATGCTTAAATTATTTTCTATGTCACAAATAAAATTAATGCTGTTTTGCCCATGCTATGTACTAATTAAACATAAAATAGATTCTTAAACTCAGTAATGGAATATAAAACTCATTCTCCTTCTGTTAGACTGATATATTGACTATAAATTGATCATTACCCTTGGTGCAGTGTGTGGGAAAAGACCATCTTTCCTTGAAGCAACTTCAACTAACCATTACCTTTAGCTATCTCAAAATATTTAAAAATATAAAATACAATTCTTACACTCTCAAAGGTAATCCAAAATATTTTGTTTTAGAATAATGCTATTCAGATTAGTTAAATGTGTGGATTCAGTCCTGTTAATGAAGATTGAAACAGTCTGGATTTGTCTTCAGTCATTCATTCATCCATTCACTCAACATTTGTTAGGGTGAGCACCTACTGTATTTCTAGGCATTATTCTAGATGCTGTGGATATAACAGAGTTTATTGTTAAGAGGAAGACACATGTTTAAATATTAGTATCTAGTATAATAAATGGTATGATATATACAGCATATAAATTCTAAAATGTAGTTTCACAGGGAGGCCTATGTATAGCACAGGGATTAAGATCCCTGGCTTTGTTGGGGCACCTGGGTAGCTTAGTTGGTTGAGTGTCTGATTCTTGATTTTGGTTCAGGTCATGATCTCAGGGTTGTGGGATCAAGTCCTATGTCAAGCTCCATACTGAGCATGGAGCCTGCTTAAGATTCTCTCTCTCTCCCTCTGCCCCTCTTCCCCGCCCCCCATGTGTGTGTCACATAAATAAATAAAATAAAGGAGAGTCCTGGCTTTGTATCTTTTTGTGATGTCTTTGAATCTCACATCTGCTGTTAATGATCTGTCTAATCCAGGATTGATTTAACCTCCCTGAGCCTCGGTTTCCTTACTTGTAAAAATCAAAATATTTTTCTTGTTTTCTTATTTTTATGAAGATTAAATGAAATAATGAGTGTAAGAGCATTTAGTCAGTCTTACATGTGATGCCTTATTCATCATCCTCACTAGAAATTATGCCCAAGATGCAATTAGAGCCATATTAAAATATAGCATAATGATACACAAACTTAACTATTGTTGTTCAATGTAAAAAAAGTTAAAAATGGTAGAATTGTATTTTTGATGTGTGCTTTCAAGCATTCATTACTGTATATGTTATATATATATATGTGTGTGTGTGTATATATATATATATATACACATATACACACACACACAAATTGCTATGTAGAGTTACATTTATGAAACTGAAAATACTGTACATAATGGAAAATTTAAAGATTTTCAAGAGTAGTTGTGACTAAATTTTCACATTGTTTTTGGACCACACCTCCGAAAACTGCTTCTCCTCTGTAAATGTTCAGTTAGCAAAATTAGTGCTATGTTGGGAAATTAGTGCTATTACCTATGGATTGCAGGAATGGGAAAGCAAGGTTGCACAGCAAATTCTGCTTGTAGTTTGTGGAAGAGAAATTCCCCCCACCCCCCACCCAAACCGCACCGGGTTGCTGTATTATAAGAAAGAAGGAGAGGGGCCAGTAAGTTTGGGAACATATCCTGCCCACACCCAACTCAGACCCTCATTCTAGTGTAACAGACTGGGTCTCCTTTACACAGGTAGGTATTAGATTCAGTTCCAGCTATCATGTCTTCTATTCCAGTAACTTGTTCTTTCTTCCTACAGTCAGCCCCTCTCTGATGTGTGTAACCATCTGAACCCAAATGGGTTGTCAAAATGAAAGTTCATTTCTGGATACTTCCCAGAATAGGCAAAATATTCTTGAAGCAAGGCCACTTTCAACCTTTGTCCTTGATTATGTGTTTGCCTTCAGTTTTGGGCTGGAATTCTCTACTGTCCCATCAGTTCTTTGATGCTTTTAAGAGTTTTTTAAAACAATATTTTATCAAGGTTTTTTAGTTGTTTACAATGGTAAGTTGGTTTGAATAACTTAGCCCCACCACTGCTAGAAATAAAAAGTCCTCTTCCCATTCTTCCCATTCCTTCCCATTCAGTGGGAGGAAGTCCATTTACACTGAGAGTACAATTCAAGATCTCCTTCCTGGAGTTTTCCCTTAATAGCTGCTCAAAAAAGTCTACCCCATGTGTTTCATTGGTATATTGTAATTCTGGTATCCCACTGACCACATCCTATTTTTACTGGAATTGCTTACACCTGTGGTTGCCTCTCAGCTAGACGTAAAGTCTTTGAAGGCAGGTATCCTGTCTCAGTTATGTTTTTGTTCTTCTTGGTAGCACCAACTTCTTATATCTTATATAATAAACTGTCACTGCATGCATTGGTTGAATTGCACTTGAATTTTGCTGAAATAGAATAGGTGGGTTAGGAAGGCATTTGGCTCCTGTTATTTGGGCCTCTCTATGGGGGTTGCAGTATTGTCCTTCCTTTTCTGTTATTCCTTACAGGTTCATTGATGATATTAGATAGTCCTTGACCCATGTGAACTGATGACAGAATAGAGCCACAGCATATGAAGTGATTTCACCCGTGGCAGTCTTTGAGCCAACATTTTGTCTACACGTGTCCTCCAAGGCTATCCAGCTGTTACATTTCATTTTTAATAATTCAGACAAGAGTGTGGAACCTTTTTTGCTTTAGGTTTTCAATAGTCTTCTGAAGATAAACATTTTTGAGAACCTTAAATAGTGGTGCAGAAGAGAATGTTGAGAACAGGAAGAATAAATGAATTAGATAGTTAAAGGATAGATCTGAAAAAATAAAATAGGGAATATAAGTTTATAGTTTTAAGTTTACAAAGTTAAAGAATACTTTTCTTGGGAAGGAGAAATAGTCATTGAATTATAAGACTTAAAAAAGACCTTTAAAAAGCCTATTACCCATTTTAACGTGCCTTTCAGTTTCGACATGGCTGCATAATACAGTGACTGTTGCATACTATCTTACTTATAATTTTTAAAATATTTAAAAATAATATAACAAGTTATTCTATAGTCTTAGTATTGGACTTTTAGAAAGTCAATGTTAAAATGAGCTTCAAGTGGTGAAGTACTCAACTGGAGCAGTTTATTGGTGCATAATGAAAAAGGCCAAAACACGTGGATTATTTAATCATGTGTTGTTTCAGCCATGATCTTCTCAGATACATTAAGCAGATTTTAGAGTCTACTCTTCTAGTGACCTGTTGCATCTAGAACTCCTTCAAACTCTGGTGACTATCTAGAAATCCCTAACTGTTCCATGAATGCCATCTTCCTGGGTGTGACAGGAGAGACAGGACAGAAAAAGCTCTCTAAAGGGGGACAGGGTGGAGTATAAATTAGTTATATATATATATATATACACACACACACACACATATATATTATGCATATACATATAATGTATATAATATATATAATTGTGCAGTCAATTCTTATTTCCTATAGTTATGTTCTATAAAGTTGCCACAAACACAGAATCAGCAAACTCTGAACCATTGCTTCTAGGGGAAATATAGGGTTAGGTTCCTACGAGCCTCTGGTCACATTTTTCATCAAGTGATCAGTACATAATCTTCTTTTGTGTGTGTTTCTGTTTAAAGACACTTTGATAAATATTGTTGATTTATTAACATTAAACTCAGGGCTGAAAGCACTGTAACTCCTGCCCAAAGGAAGAAGCTTATCTAAAACATGAATTTTCTCTGTAAGACACATCACAGGCTTTGGAGCACTAGACGGCACATTAACTGTCTAATGGGGGCCATTTTAACATTTTAACTGTCTTGGGGGCCATTTTAAACAGTAAAATTAACAAAAACCAGAAAAATGCAAAAAAGGTGGCATAAGAAGATTGTAAAAAGGGACACTTATTTACATGTAGTATGAGAGCTGAAACATGGAGTCATTGTTGGACTTCAGCTGGGAACATGCATGTTGAGAGATTCAAGTTTCTCTGGCATGTCCATGAATTACTGCACAAGCTTGGCAAGTGTTGACTTGGGGGTTATACAATAATTTTAGCAAGTAGGTAAATTTACAGATATGGATTCCGCAATTAGTGAGGATTGGCTGCATTTATATATATTTATATTTCAGGGCTTGCCAAGTATGGTCCTCCTCTTCCACCACCCTCACTTAAAAACAGTTTTTAATTGTATTCAAAATATGTTCACTCACATTTACAAAAAAGTGTGAGATATGTGGACAGATGATTTATTCAGTAACTAGGTAGTGTCTTGTATGTGCCAGGTGCTGCAAATACAGTTAATGGTAACGTGATGGACAAAGGTCTTCACTTTCATGAGTAGCTTATAGTGTGGCAAACATTCTTTCCATTTTTCAGGTGAGGAAATTTTGTACAGTTGAGTAACTTTTCTAAGATCACATAAACAAAGCTAAAATAAGAACTTGCTTTTTCATGTTTTATGATGAGTGCTGCTCCAGTTTTCTCTTCCTTACCATTTTGAATTCTCCCTTTCTATTAGCTTTCCCCACTTATCCAGTAAAATATCTTTCGAAGATATTCTCCCTTGGCCTTGATTTACTCTGGTTATCATTCCATTCTTCTTCCTTGCCAAATATTCCTTGACTACCATCCATTTCCTTCTCAACCCACTCTCATTCACCACTGGCATTTCTTCCTACTTAAAAAGCTGGTGTTCTCTACTTGCCACATTCAGTGGATACTGTGTCATTTGCTACTATCACGGGCCTTCCATCTGCCTTGAAATTCCTTCCTCCCTGGGTGTCTATGGAGCCTGTTTCCTGATTATCTTGTTGCTCACTGCTGTGTTTTCTTTTCTTCTGTCTGATGTAAATGTTACTGTCCTATAGAGTTTTATCTTTGACTTTCTTCACTTATTACCAAATCAGGGACTCCTTTTTTTTCCCTGAAGTTTAGTTGATTAGTTAAGTAATCTCTGCACCCATTTGGACACTCAAACTCACAACCTGGAGATCAAGGGCCGCATGCTCTTCTGACTGAGCCAGCCAGGTGCCCCCTAAATTAGGGACTCTTAATCTGAGGACTGGTGCTTTTGGAGGTCTGTTTATCCCTCAATTGTATGTAAAGTTGTGTATCTCCCTTACCTTAGCTTTTTATCACATTCTTGGAGGAGTTCCTAACTCAAAATTCGAGAAGGACGGCTCTTTGTATATCCCTGTAGCTTTATCTGCTTCATAAGTTACTTGTAAATTCCCCTGCTTCCCACCCTTCCCCTCAAGTCCTGCCTTCTTTTCTCAGTAATGCAGTTTCTTTGCTGTCAGTGCTCCTACCTATCCTCCCAACCCATTCCATCCTGTCATTAGGTTCAGTGTTTTTGTCTTTGAAACAGAAATATAATTATGTCTATCATGCAAGTAATGTGGAATTTTTTTTAAGATTATTTTTTGAGAGAGAGAGCATGTATGCACACAGGAGAGGGGCAGAGGGAGAGAGAGAGAGAGAGAGAAAGAGAAAGAGAAAGAGAATCCTAAGCAGGCTCCACGCTCAGCACAGAGCACAAAGTGGGGCTTGATCTCATGACCATGAGATCATGACTTCAGCCGAAATCAAGAGTTGGACACTTAACTGACAGAGCCACCCAGGTTCTCCCATGTGGAGTTTTAAGTAGGGGAAAGTCCATGTTTCTCAGTGTACTAAAAAGTTCCTTTATGATCTGAACCCAATTTTGCTTTTCCACTTCATTTCTTACTACTTTTTCCTATCAAACCATTTTTTACTCTTTCCTGGTATGACTTAACTGTTCTGCTATTTATAACTCTAATATCTATCTTAGTACTTTCCTGTCTTGTATTTGCTGTTTCTCTCTGCCTTTCCTTCCCAATCTTACATAATTCTTCCACAGGTAAACTCCTATTCATCCTACAAAACCCAGTTAAATGTCACTTTTATTAAGAAACCTTCCCTAATTTATTCTAAGTTCACACCTTTTTCATGCTGTCATCTTTTCTGAGCACCTTATCCTTTCGATTGTATTATAATGAATTGTTTACATGTCTACTGTCCCCCACTGGACTTTGAGTGTCTCAAGGGCAAAGATCCCATTTTATTCATCATTGGATCCTCATTGTCTAGCACAATATCTGGCTTGTAGTAAGGTGGTTAATAAGCATTTTGGGAATGGATAAACACATTTTTGGGTCTTGCACATGGATTATAGTTTCTCTGTATGAATCAAAAAACCTTAAAAAATGTTAAAACATTTTAAAAACCATGTTTCAGCTGTTAACTGTTGCATGAAACAATGAATGAGCTGTTGACTGCTTCTTTAGGCAATATTTTACTAAGCATTAGGTGGCAGTAGTGTGTTGTACTTGACTTTACCTTTGTAATTTTTTTTTTCTTTTTTAGTGTTCATAATCTTAATGTAGTGTCAAAGTGGAAAGGACACAATTGTAGTACTTTTATACCTAACTTTTTGTAACATGATCTTGTTTTCAGCTCATAGGGGGATCCTACAAAAATGAACAAAATACAGCCATGTCAGTCAATGTGTATCTCTCTCTTGCTTACCTAAACTGTATTCAGATTCATTACCGAATTACTACTGCACCATCTTAACACTTCCTCACCAACTGTTTAATGGCTGCTTCATAATAACAGTGATTTGCAATAAGGAAAACCAAAAATTATCTCAGAGGATATGTGTTTTCTCAGCATCTTAAGAAGCTTAGTTAGGCCTCTATCTCAAAAATAGTATGTTAAGTTCATTGAGTTTAACTACAATTATTTAAATGCTTGCTTTTTCTTCCTTTTTTAACTCATTAGTTTCTGTCAGTACTAAAGTCATTTGTCTTGTTTATTGTGTTTCATTTTAGGTGAATTTCCCTCATCATTAGGTAGTTAGAATTGAGAATTGCCACCACCTTTCCAGGCTTTTGCATCTTATCACACCATTAAATTTAGTACACTTACATATGAAAATGTCAATGCTTTTAGTGTACGTTTCATTCCCATTGTAGTTTCCTATAACTTATAAAGTTAAGTCAATAAAATTTATATTTTATTTAAGGAAAATCTGTACATTTTAGGTCCATGGGAGCATTTCTGCAAATAAAAGAAACATAACTTGTACCGGAGGCCATTTCAGTGTTGATTCAAATGTGAGCTATGTAAAATAAATCTGTGACATTCTCTTTCTTATGTCTTCTTTACTTTCTTTTCTATCTCAGGGGTAGAATGCTTAAGGGAATTCGAAGCCAATGTACTAGTATCATTAATGTGGCAGAACGATCAGTTAATAAAAGAAGAGCATGAAAGCGTTGACAGAACACACTGCCTAATTAGTACCTGATGGCCTTGATGGCCGCAGAGCAGAACTCAGAGTTGCTACAAGAGAGGAGCTCTGTAGGCTCTGTAGCTGTACATCACCACACTTATTTAGCAGGGATGACTTTAGTTTGGCAGTTTCTTAAGTTCTTAATTTTACAAAAACCATGTCTTTCCTGAACCCAGAGGGCAAGTGAAGTCAACCATTGTCGCTAATTATCATTGGGAGATATTGGAGGCAGAGTGTTTATCTTGTAGTTCTCTGTGTAGCTAGCTCATGTTGAGTATGTCATCGACAACTTGTCTGATAGGATTTTGAGGGTGGTGGTGGCTAGCTTTGTATTTAAATTGAACATAATGTAACCCATTGCACAAAATTTGAATGTTTTATGTGTCTTATGTGCAAAGAAGCAGGGGTTGTATCACACTTGTATATAGTCGAAAAGAAAAATAGACACGTGACTAGCAAAAGGAATTGGTGCAAGATTATATTTTAGAGGTAGTGAACATCCTAGTTCAAAGTGTAGTGGAGAGAAAAGTCTTGGCTCATGAATTACCATGATTGTATTATTCAACCACATACTTTACCTATTTCATTTTGCAAATCCCATTCCTACAACCTGCTCTTAATTCTTTAACTTGAAAACCATCAATACTTACTCTAAGTACTGCATGACCTTGCTTTCCTCCAGTTTTTTTTTAGTCTCTTGCCTCACTTTTTGACTTAGCCTTTCTTTTCCTCTTCTTATTCTTCTTGCTCCTCTTCTATTCTCCTTCCCCTTCTCTTCTAGTCTCCCCTTCCTCTGCCTTCTTCTATCTTCCTACTGCCCTCCTCCTCCTCCTTGTTCCTTTTCGTATCTTTTAATTCTTTTCTTTTTTTTTTTATTTTTTTTTCAACGTTTTTTATTTATTTTTGGGACAGAGAGAGACAGAGCATGAACGGGGGAGGGGCAGAGAGAGAGGGAGACACAGAATCGGAAACAGGCTCCAGGCTCTGAGCCATCAGCCCAGAGCCTGACGCGGGGCTTGAACTCACGGACCGCGAGATCGTGACCTGGCTGAAGTCGGACGCTTAACCGACTGCGCCACCCAGGCGCCCCTCTTTTAATTCTTTTCTTAGAGCTTGACAGTGATCTCAGAATGAGTCTCTTAGTGGGTTTCAAAGGCAGTCAATATTATAGTGACCTTTAGAAGAGGTTTTAAAGATACCTGTGTTTAGAAGACCAAAAGTTCTCTTTAAAAATATGAATGGCCGGGGCGCCTGGATGGCGCAGTCGGTTAAGCGTCCGACTTCAGCCAGGTCACGATCTCGCGGTCCGGGAGTTCGAGCCCCGCGTCAGGCCCTGGGCTGATGGCTCAGAGCCTGGAGCCTGTTTCCGATTCTGTGTCTCCCTCTCTCTCTGCCCCTCCCCCGTTCATGCTCTGTCTCTCTCTGTCCTAAAAATAAATAAATGTTGGAAAAAAATAAAAATATGAATGGCGTTAAAATGGCTCTTTTAGAGAATAGAGGCAATCATTAGCAATTCTGGAGGACCAAAGAGATATCGGCTGCTTTATACTGTTCTCAATGTGACCACCATGTAGTCACACTGCAGCCTTACTCTTAGGCTCTCTTTGGGGACCATGGGACTGTATTACACATAGGATTCTAAATGAATTCATAGGGCTAGTCCAGGGAGGTCCTTAGTAAGATCAGTTTTTATGTTATGGGGCCAAATTTAGAGCTCTAGGAGAGTGTGCTGTTTTTGTCCATATATTAGCTATTCACCAACATTCACAGGGGAATTAAGGTAATTTTTATAGATACTTAAAAACCACAATGTGCTTTTTAATTAATTAATATATGTATATATGTGTATGTGTCTATGTGTGCATATGTATCATTCCTGTCCAGAATAGGCAAATGCACATAAACACAAAGTAGATTAGTGGTTGCCAGGGGCTTGGAGGGAAAGGGGAACAGTGAAGGACTCCTGATGGATGCAGGGTTTATTTGGAGTGCTGAAAATGTTCTGAAATTACATAGTGGTGATGGTTGTACAACTCTGTGAATATTCAAGACAACTGAACTGCACACTTTTAAAAGGGTGAATCTTAATGGTATGTGAATTTATTTTTCAATAAAGCTGTTAAATGGTAAAAAAAAAAAAAAGAGAGACTTGTAAGGTTTGATGGATTGGGAGAAAATAAAAAGTACAAGTTTATATCTGAATAATTTTGGAAAGGAGAATGGCAGTATTAACTTTCTTTCTTAATAATTTCACTTAAAAGAATTGTAATGATATGGGCCCTACTCTGTGGGATCATTATGATCTAGTCACACAATGCCTTGTTGTCTGACCCTAAAACAGTGCTTTAACTTAGTATTCACATAAATAACATTACTTGATATTTTGCCTTTCAACTTCTTCTAATATAAAATGGAGTTTTGTTTTAGAGGTCTGCTCATTATAAGCTATCAACAAATGTTGGTAACTCAGTGTAAAACAGGTGTAGAGGGGCACCTGGCTGGCTCACTTGGAAGGACATGCAACTCTTGATCCCGGGTTTCTTAGCTTGAGCCCCACATTGGATGTAGAATTACTAAAAAATTAGTAAACTTAAAAGAAGAAACAGGTGGGGCGCCTGGGTGGCTCAGTCGGTTAAGCGACCGACTTCAGCTCAGGTCACGATCTCGCGGTCCATGAGTTTGGCCCCATGTCGGGCTCTGGGCTGATGGCTCAGAGCCTGGAGCCTGCTTCCAATTCTGTGTCTCCCTCTCTTTCTGCCCCTCCCCCATTCATGCTCTCTCTCTGTGTCAAAAATAAAATAAAACATTAAAAAAAATTTAAAAAAAAAAGAAGAAACAGGTGTAGAAGGATGTACTCTTGGGGAGGGGAGATAGAGATAGCAATGAACTAAGGAAAATTTGTTTGGGAATTCCTTGTCCTTTTTTTTTTTTTTTTTTAATATCAACTTAGAAATTTCTGGTTTTCCAAAGTAGTAATAGTTTTGTTTTGTTTTGTTTTGAAGTTTTATTTATTTAAGGGTGTGCCTGAGTGTCTCAGTTGGTTAAGTGTCCAACTGAAGCTCAGGGCATAATCTCATGGTTCCTGGGTTCAAGCCCCACATCAGGCTCTGTGCTGACAGCCCAGAGCCTGGAGCCTGCTTCGGCTTCTCTGTCTCCCTCTCTCTCTGCCCCACCCCTACTCACCCTCTGTCTCTCTCTTTTTCTCAAAAGCAAATAAACATTAAAAAATAAATAAAAATAAAACAACAGTTTAAGTTTTATTTATTTAAGTAATCTCTACACCCCACATGGTGCTCGAACTCACAACCCTGAAATCCAGAACTGCATGGTCTTCGACTGAGCTGGCCAGACACCGCAGACTAGGTTTTAATACGAATAATTGTGCTGTCTTTTCTGATTGGTGATTCAAGGACATTCTCCCCTCCCCCATTATACATTTGGAAGGATAATAACTATTGCCAATTATAGCAAGCAGGACCAAGGAGAAGTATAGCAGGAAGACCTTCCTGCACCTGAAGAATATAAGACAAGATGATTCTGTACCCTTCTTCTATAACCTTGCTTCTCCATCTCTTTCCTTTCAAGATAAATCCTTGTATAGAGAGAGGGCTGTTGTGGAAGTTTGTTTTGTTGTAAAATGACCCAGGGAAACTGCTCTCCCTCAGCCCTAGTTTTTACCAGTTAGTTTAGAGAGACCCGGTTGCCTGCCTCGTATCCTTCTATAAACCTTAGGGGCCAGTGGTGGGGAGTGCTCTGGCCTTTGGCCTCTCTCCTTCTATACTTGATTCTTGTTTTCTGGCAGGTGGTAGCAGTGTTACCACCACAGCAGAATGGGGCTGGCAGGCAGAAATTCAGGCCTCTCGTCTCTCTCAGATATGGAAGGAAAGGGAGTTCTCAGAAATGAGTCCTGGCCTCTGCAGCAGCTGATCAGGACTCAACTCAGCTGGGGAGTATGATAGCACAGATCTCTTGGGATCTGGGACATACAGTAGAGGAGTTTTGTGGGGAGATTGGAAGGGAGAAGTGCATGAGAATCTGCTATGTGAGAAAAGTAGATGGGGGTGCCTGACTGGCTCACTTGGTGGAACATGCGACTCTTGATCATGGGGTTGTGAGTTCAAGCCCCACATTGGAGATAGAAATTAGTTTATAAATAAAAGTTTAAAAAAGAGAGAGAGAAAGGCAGTGGTTGGGGGAGGTTTAGGAAGTGTTGGGGCGGGTCTCCTGTGATTGTCATAGTGTTTAAAGAAGGGCAAAGAGGTACAATTATTTGGAATTAACTTTTAGCGACTGAACTGCTATTTTGTTTTTTGTTTTTTTTTTTTTCCTTTGTCTTGTTTTGGAAGGAGGGAAAATTGGAGATATGATAAAACACTTTGGGTGAAAATGTGCTTGGTGGGTTTTTTAAAGTCCATTTATTTATTTCAGAAGAGAGGGAGAGAGCATGAGCAGTAGAGGGGCAGACAAAGAGGGAGACAGAGAATCCCAGGGAGGCTTCCTGCTGACAAATCCAACCATGAGATCGTGACCTGAACCAAAACCAAGAGTTGGACGCTTAACCTACTGAGCCATCCGGATGCCCCATGAGACAGCCTTAGCTTTTATAAAATTATGAAAGATTAAGAATTTACTAATTTTAATAGAGCCTATATTTAATACTTTGGTAAATCAAAAGAAGTTCTTCATTAGTAAAAACATTGGAAAATGGTATTTTTGCCGTCAGGCATTATTGTGATCAGGTTTTTTTAAAATGTTTATTTTTGTATTTTTGAGAGAGAGAGAGAGAGAGAGAGCGAGCATGTGCAGGGGAGGGGCAGAGAGAAAGGGAGACACAGAATCTGAAGCAGGCTCCAAGCATTGAGCTGTCAGCACAGAGCCTGATGTGGGGCTTGAACCCATGAACCTCAAGATCATGACCTGAGCTGAAATCTGACACCTAACTGACTGAACCACCCAGGCACCCCTGTGATCAGATTTACTAATGCCTTCTTACATAGTTGCCTTCCCTTAACTTGACCTTTTCAGTTTTCTTTCACAGCCATTGTCTAAAAAAATAAGTTTTTACTATCTTTAGAGGTGATGAGTGCCTTAAAAGGTAGTCAGGACTGGACTCACGAAGGCATGAAGACTGTAAATAAAAATGACACACAATAAGCTTTTATTCAGTGTTTGTATATGTGCTCTGTTTTGAAGTTCCTCAGTGGTTTTCTGCATCGTAGTTTGTTTGGAATGTGTCCACTGTGATGTCATCGAAATTCAACATTGGACCTATTGGGGTTCGGCAAGACCGTACTTGAGTGTGATTCTGTCCCCACAATTTTTGCCAGAATCACTGGCAAAAAAAGCACAAATCACTATGCCATCCAAATCTCTTTTTTGCAGAGACACTGATAAGATCTCCTGGTGTTATGACACTTAACTCTCTTTTTGGTAATACAGAATTGGTAGGGGAAACATGAATAGTTTTCTTTTGGGAAAACTGGAAAAGGATAGAGAAAAAGATATTAAGGACTATATTTTGAAGATTCGACCTTTTCCATATTCACACATACCACAGTTACACATCCATTCTTTTTTCAAGTATGCTCTTGAATTCATTCCTCTTAGTAAGTATCTGTGTGCTCTATATCTCATTCTTCAGTTTGGAAAATACTTGAAGATGACCATTGGGCTGAAGCATATCCCCAAATCATACCTGTTTGTTGCATCACCTGAACAGAAGGACATAGTAAATACTTGTTTACTAGGAAAGAATGTGAGAGCAAAGATACAAAAGTGGAAAACCTCAGTTTAAACCTAAAATCTCCTTTCCCCTCCCATCCAGTGCTGACTAAAATCGGAAGTTTCAGATTTTGTACTCTTGGGGAAAGTATTACGTGTACAACTTAAATAGGCAAGCATTTATGGAGGATGTTTGTGCAGAGGGGCAATGTGCTAATCTTCAGAGATACAGATATAGTTAAGATACAGGCTTTACATCAAATGTTTTGGAAGAGGGCCAAGTCCAGTCCACAAGTAACTATAAATTCCTTTAAAGTTAGCAATACTGTAGGAGTCCAAAGGACACACACACACACACACACACACACACACACACACACACACACGATTCCCTCTGGATAGGGATGTTAAACACAGCTTCATGGAAGAGATGCATATGGACTGGTACAGGATGCTTCAGTGGAGACAATAGCGTAAATCAAGCGTGAGAACAGAAAGTATGCTTGTTTAAGGGATGATATCTGAAGGACTAGTCTAGAATGACTAGTTTGTCCTAACTGCTGTGTCTATAATACTTACAATAGATAGCGCTGTAATGCTAGGTTGGGGTTCTTTTATTGGAAGATTTTACCTTTAAGAATAAAGAATATGATTCTAATTCATTATATAGTAGGTTGCCTATTAAAATTTTAGAGCTGGGGAATGACATGGTCAGGGTTTTAAGTCATGGCATGTGAACTTGGAATCAGTTGCATGGACTGGAGAGCTATTAGAAGAAGGTGAATGCTAGAGAATAGGTAAGAACTACTTTTTGTTTGAACTAGGTTTGGCACTGGGAATAGAAGGGGCATTGTATAGGCAGAATCTACAGAATTTGGTGGTTAATGTGATGAGGGAAAGGAAGGTTATCCTGATAACTGTAGCCTGGATTATTAGGAAATGTATTTTATCATTCTCTCATTCATTCATTCATCATTCATTCATTCATTCAGCTTTTATTGAGCATAGTGGTGATTTTAACAGAACAAGGAATTCAACAGGAGGTAGAAAATTTTAGAGTCCGGATGATAAATTGGATTTTGATCATAGTGCTGATAAGATAGCTTTTAGAAGGTATTTTGAAATTTGGTTCTGGAATTTAAGAAAATTTGAAGCTAGAAATAGCTAACATTCTATTAATGGTAATAAATTCATCTATTACATAGACAAAAACCAAAGTACCCTGTTGTCAGGGTCCACATAGATCAAATAATATCAGTATGATAATTTGAGAATTTTTGTTTAATTAAATTTTCTCAGAGTCCTTTTCATAGTTAATTATTACTTCCTGTTTATAGTCAATATTTTATACATCAGAACAGCATAATCACAAATGTGTAGTAAAGGATTAATGTATGATTCCCTTTTTATTCAAGTTTAGATTTAAGTAGTAAGCTATTAGTAAAATAAAGCAACATGTCCTTTTAAGAAGGAATATAAGAAAGTCAGTAAAGGAGATGGACCTCTGTTTAAGTGATCTGAAATACCACCTTATTGTAGAGTGGGCAGTTTACTATAAAACTGTCTTATGAACTTACTTTATTTTTTTAATTTTATTTTTTTAAATATAATTTATTATCAAATTGGTTTCCATACAACACCCAGTGCTCATTCCAACAAGTGCCTTCCTCCCTGCCCATCACCCACTTTCCCCTCTCCCTCAACCCCCATCTACCCCTAGTTTGTTCTCAGTTCTTAAGGGTCTCTTATGGTTGCCTTCCTCCCTCTGTAACTTTTTCTGTTAAAGAAACACCTTTTCATTTCAACTTTACATGTTGCTTAGCCAGTAGAAAAGGTCATTTGGAGTTAATGAATATATAAGTTTTCACTAAAACCTTTTAGAAGTTGCTAGAATTATCACAATGTACTGTACTATGCCCTTCTCATAACTTACATATACTTCAACTTTTGTCCCTTTTAGTACAAAACACTTGTTTCTGTGTTAAACCTGTCAGTGGACATTATTGCAGTGTTCAGTATCTGAAGCCTCATATAAATTGTATCCTCCTCTAAAAAAAAAAATCAACAGGTTAAAATACCACTGGCGGGGCGCCTGGGTGGCGCAGTCGGTTAAGCGTCCGACTTCAGCCAGGTCACGATCTCGCGGTCCGTGAGTTCGAGCCCCGCGTCGGGCTCTGGGCTGATGGCTCAGAGCCTGGAGCCTGTTTCCGATTCTGTGTCTCCCTCTCTCTCTGCCCCTTGCCCGTTCATGCTATGTCTCTCTCTGTCCCAAAAATAAATAAACGTTGAAAAAAAAAATTAAAAAAAAATAAAATAAAATACCACTGGCATATTGTTCAGATTTCATCAGCTTTTTCATCATTGACGCTGGCATTTGTGCAAACAGTGAAATAAAGAGGCTGACATTTACGATTAGTGAACAAAAGGTATCAAATATCAAAAAATGTATGACTTAGAACACTTGATGTAATTTTCATCATGGTGTTATAGGTTAACAATTGAGGAATGTCATTCGTTGAGCATTTTTTTCTTTCTTTTTTTTATGGATACATACCTGGAAGGATGCATCTGTCAAGGAGAAATGTTTATGAAGCACTAATTTTCTGAGTTGCACTTAATTCCATGTTTTAAGCAGTGGAGGCTAACAGTGTGCTTTTCAGCATGCAAAATAATTGCCTACAGAGTTTGTTGAAACACAGATTCTGAACCCCCCACCCCCCACCCTAAGTTTAGGCTGGGGCCATCTTCTAACGAGCTCTGAGATAATGCTGATGCTACAAATCTGAGGACCACATTTTGAGTTGCATTATGTTCTTATGTTGCATTGTGACAGTCATTCTAGAATTAGTAATTTAGAAAGCACTTGAAATTATTATATGGAGAAAATGTAAAATCAAAATAAAATGTTCCACCTGCCTAAATAACCCAGAAAACCGCCAGAGGATTAGCAGAATGGAGTCGCCGGAGCCAAGCGCAGACGAGAGGCCCACGGAAGAGGGTAGGAAGGGCGGCGAGGTGGTGCGTGCTCCACGGACTGGCGGGAGGGAGCCGGGGCGGAGGGGCGGCTCGCCGGCCAAGCAGAGCCCCCGAGTCTGGCTTGCAAAAAGCGGAGGGGCCTGACGGACTGTGTTCCGACAGCAAGCGCAACTTAGCGGCTGGGAGGTCATAAGTTAACAGCTCTGCTCAGAAAGCGGGAAGGCTGGAGGACAAAGGGAAGGAGAGCTGCTGAGCCCCCTGACGACAGAGCTCAGTTTGGTGGGGAACAAAGGCGCTCGCCAGCGCCATCTCCCCCGCCCATCCCCCAGCCAAAATCCCAAAGAGAACCAGTTCCTGCCAGGGAACTTGCTCGCTCCGAGCAAACACCCAACTCTGCACTTCTGCGGAGCCAAACCTCTGGCAGCGGATCTGACTCCCTCCTGCTGCCACAGGGCCCCTCCTGAAGTGGATCACCTAAGGAGAAGCAAGCTAAGCCTGCCCCTCCTGCCCCTGTGCACCTTGCCTACCCACCCCAGCTAAGACGCCAGATCCCCAGCATCACAAGCCTGGCAGTGTGCAAGTAGCCCAGACTACCCACCCCACAGTGAATCCCGCCCCTAGGAGAGGGGAAGAGAAGGCACACACCAGTCTGACTGTGGACACAGCAGTGGGCTGGGGGCAGACATCAGGTCTGACTGCGGCTCCGCCCACCAACTCCAGTTATACACCACAGCACAGGGGAAGTGCCCTGCAGGTCCTCACCATGCCAGGGACTATCCAAAATGACCAAGCGGAAGAATGCCCCTCAGAAGAATCTCCAGGAAATAACAACAGCTAATGAGCTAATCAAAAAGGATTTAAATAATATAACAGAAAGTGAATTTAGAATAATAGTCATAAAATTAATCGCTGGAGCTTGAAAACAGTATAGCTGACAGCAGAGAATCTCTTGCTACAGAGATCAAGGGACTAAGGAACAGTCACGAGGAGCTGAAAAACGCTTTAAACGAAATGCATAACAAAATGGAAACCACCACGGCTCGGATTGAAGAGGCAGAGGAGAGAATAGGTGAACTAGAAGATAAAGTTATGGAAAAAGAGGAAGCTGAGAAAAAGAGAGAGAAAAAAATCCAGGAGTATGAGCGGAAAATTAGAGAACTAAGTGATACACTAAAAAGAAATAATATACGCATAATTGGTATCCCAGAGGAGGAAGAGAGAGGGAAAGGTGCTGAAGGGGTACTTGAAGAAATTATAGCTGAGAACTTCCCTGAAGTGGGGAAGGAAAAAGGCATTGAAATCCAAGAGGCACAGAGAACTCCCTTCAGATGTAACTTGAATCGATCTTCTGCACGACATATCATAGTGAAACTGGCAAAATACAAGGATAAAGAGAAAATTCTGAAAGCAGCAAGGGGTAAACGTGCCCTCACATATAAAGGGAGACCTATAAGACTCGTGACTGATCTCTCTTTTGAAACTTGGCAGGCCAGAAAGGATTGGCACGAGATTTTCAGTGTGCTAGACAGAAAAAATATGCAGCTGAGAATCCTTTATCCAGCAAGTCTGTCATTTAGAATAGAAGGAGAGATAAAGGTCTTCCCAAACAAACAAAAACTGAAGGAATTTGTCACCACTAAACCAGCCCTACAAGAGATCCTAAGGGGGACCCTGTGAGACAAAGTACCAGAGACATCACTACAAGCATAAAACATACAGACATCACAATGACTCTAAACCCATATCTTTCTATAATAACACTGAATGTAAATGGATTAAATGCACCAACCAAAAGACATAGGGTATCAGAATGGATAAAAAAACAAGACCCATCTATTTGCTGTCTACAAGAGACTCATTTTAGACCTGAGGACACCTTTAGATTGAGAGTGAGGGGATGGAGAACTATTTATCATGCTACTGAAGCCAAAAGAAAGCTGGAGTAGCCATACTTATATCAGACAAACTAGACTTTAAATTAAAGGCTGTAACAAGAGATGAAGAAGGACATTATATAATAGTGACAGGGTCTATCCATCAGGAAGAGCTAACAATTATAAATGTCTATGCGCCGAATACCGGAGCGCCCAAATATATAAAACAATTACTCATAAACATAAGCAACCTTATTGATAAGAATGTGGTAATTGCAGGGGACTTTAACACCCCACTTACAGAAATGGATACATCATCTAGACACACGGTCAATAAAGAAACAAGGGCCCTGAATGAGACATTGGATCAGATGGACTTGACAGATATATTTAGAACTCTGCATCCCAAAGCAACAGAATATACTTTCTTCTCGAGTGCACATGGAACATTCTCCAAGATAGATCATATACTGGGTCACAAAACAGCCCTTCATAAGTTTACAAGAATTGAAATCATACCATGCATACTTTCAGACCACAATGCTATGAAGCTTGAAAACAACCACAGAAAAAAGTCTGGAAAACCTCCAAAAGCATGGAGGTTAAAGAACACCCTACTAACGAATGAGTAGGTCAACCAGGCAATTAGAGAAGAAATTTAAAAATATATGGAAACAAACGAAAATGAAAATACAACAATCCAACCGCTTTGGGACGCAGCAAAGGCAGTCCTGAGAGGAAAATACATTGCAATCCAGGCCTATCTCAAGAAACAAGAAAAATCCCAAATACAAAATCTAACAGCACACCTAAAGGAACTAGAAGCAGAACAGCAAAGGCAGCCTTAACCCAGCAGAAGAAGAGAAATAATAAAGATCAGAGCAGAAATAAACAATATAGAATCTAAAAAAACTGTAGAGCAGATCAACGAAACCAAGAGTTGGTTTTTGAAAACATAAACAAAATTGACAAACCTCTAGCCAGGCTTCTCAAAAAGAAAAGGGAGATGACCCAAATAGATAAAATCATGAATGAAAATGGAATGATTACAACCAATCCCTCAGAGATACAAACAATTATCAGGGAATACTATGAAAAATTATATGCCAACAAATTGGACAACCTGGAAGAAATGGACAAATTCCTGAACACCCACACTCTTCCAAAACTCAATCAGGAGGAAATAGAAAGCTTGAACAGACCCATAACCAGCGAAGAAATTGAATCGGTTATCAAAAATCTCCCAACAAATAAGAGTCCAGGACCAGATGGCTTCCCAGGGGAGTTCTACCAGACGTTTAAAGCAGAGATAATACCTATCCTTCTCAAGCTGTTCCAAGAAATAGAAAGGGAAGGAAAACTTCCAGACTCATTCTATGAAGCCAGTATTACTTTGATTCCTAAACCAGACAGAGACCCAGTAAAAAAAGAGAACTACAGGCCAATATCCCTGATGAATATGGATGCAAAAATTCTCAATAAGATACTAGCAAATCGAATTCAACGGCATATAAAAAGAATTATTCACCATGATCAAGTGGGATTCATTCCTGGGATGCAGGGCTGGTTCAACATTTGCAAATCAATCCACGTGATACATCACATTAACAAAAAAAAAAGAGAAGAACCATATGATCCTGTCAATCGATGCAGAAAAGGCCTTTGACAAAATCCAGCACCCTTTCTTAATAAAAACCCTTGAGAAAGTCGGGATAGAAGGAACATACTTAAAGATCATAAAAGCCATTTATGAAAAGCCCACAGCTAACATCATCCTCAACGGGGAAAAACTGAGAGCTTTTTCCCTGAGATCAGGAACACGACAGGGATGCCCACTCTCACCGCTGTTGTTTAACATAGTGCTGGAAGTTCTAGCATCAGCAATCAGACAACAAAAGGAAATCAAAGGCATCAAAACTGGCAAAGATGAAGTCAAGCTTTCGCTTTTTGCAGATGACATGATATTATACATGGAAAATCCAATAGACTCCACCAAAAGTCTGCTAGAACTGATACATGAATTCAGCAAAGTTGCAGGATACAAAATCAATGTACAGAAATCAGTTGCATTCTTATACACTAACAATGAAGCAACAGAAAGACAAATAAAGAAACTGATCCCATTCACAATTGCACCAAGAAGCATAAAATACCTAGGAATAAATCTAACCAAAGATGTAAAGGATCTGTATGCTGAAAACTATAGAAAGCTTATGAAGGTAATTGAAGAAGATTTAAAGAAATGGAAAGACATTCCCTGCTCATGGATTGGAAGAATAAATATTGTCAGAATGTCAATACTACCCAAAGCTATCTACACATTCAATGCAATCCCAATCAAAATTGCACCAGCATTCTTCTCGAAACTAGAACAAGCGATCCTAAAATTCATATGGAACCACAAAAGGCCCCGAATAGCCAAAGTAATTTTGAAGAAGAAGACCAAAGCAGGAGGCATCACAATCCCAGACTTTAGCCTCTACTACAAAGCTGTCATCATCAAGACAGCATGGTATTGGCACAAAAACAGACACATAGACCAATGGAATAGAATAGAAACCCCAGAACTAGACCCACAAACGTATGGCCAACTCATCTTTGATAAAGCAGGAAAGAACATCCAATGGAAAAAAGACAGTCTCTTTAACAAATGGTGCTGGGAGAACTGGACAGCAACATGCAGAAGGTTGAAACTAGACCACTTTCTCACACCATTCACAAAAATAAACTCAAAATGGATAAAGGACCTGAATGTGAGACAGGAAACCATCAAAACCTTAGAGGAGAAAGCAGGAAAAGACCTCTCTGACCTCAGCCGTAGCAATCTCTTACTCGACACATCCCCAAAGGCAAGGGAATTAAAAGCAAAAGTGAATTACTGGGACCTTATGAAGATAAAAAGCTTCTGCACAGCAAAGGAAACAACCAACAAAACTAAAAGGCAACCAACGGAATGGGAAAAGATATTTGCAAATGACATATCGGACAAAGGGCTAGTATCCAAAATCTATAAAGAGCTCACCAAACTCCACACCCGAAAAGCAAATAACCCAGTGAAGAAATGGGCAGAAAACATGAATAGACACTTCTCTAAAGAAGACATCCGGATGGCCAACAGGCACATGAAAAGATGTTCAGCGTCGCTCCTTATCAGGGAAATACAAATCAAAACCACACTCAGGTATCACCTCACGCCAGTCAGAGTGGCCAAAATGAACAAATCAGGAGACTATAGATGCTGGAGAGGATGTGGAGAAATGGGAACCCTCTTGCACTGTTGGTGGGAATGCAAATTGGTGCAGCCGCTCTGGAAAGCAGTGTGGAGGTTCCTCAGAAAATTAAAAATAGACCTACCCTATGACCCAGCAATAGCACTGCTAGGAATTTATCCAAGGGACACAGGAGTACTGATGCATAGGGGCACTTGTACCCCAATGTTCATAGCAGCACTCTCAACAATAGCCAAATTATGGAAAGAGCCTAAATGTCCATCAACTGATGAATGGATAAAGAAATTGTGGTTTATATACACAATGGAATACTACGTGGCAATGAGAAAAAATGAAATATGGCCTTTTGAAGCAACGTGGATGGAACTGGAGAGTGTGATGCTAAGTGAAATAAGCCATACAGAGAAAGACAGATACCATATGGTTTCACTCTTATGTGGATCCTGAGATACTTAACAGGAACCCATGGGGGAGGGGAAGGAAAAAAAAAAAAAAGAGGTTAGAGTGGGAGAGAGCCAAAGCATAAGAGACTGTTGAGAACTGAGAACAAACTAAGGGTTGATGGGGGGTGGGAGGGAGGAGAGGGTGGGTGATGGGTATTGAGGAGGGCACCTTTTGGGATGAGCACTGGGTGTTGTATGGAAACCAATTTGACAATAAATTTCATATATAAATAAAAACAACAACAACAACAACAAAAAAACAAAATAAAATGTTCCATATTGGATAACCCATTGCCATAGCATCTCAGCTAGTTAGGATTAAGAGTCCATAATTAAAGCATTAGTTATCAGCTAGATAATTAGTTAGGATATAGATAACACATATTAATCCTGATAGTATATTACATGATTTTCTGGATATCATATAGTCACCCAAGTGAGCTTATATTTTCATATCAAGACAGTTTCACAATTGTTTGTTTGTGTTCACTTCTCTCATCTTCAGTTAGTGACATGGAGATTTTTTTTTTTAACGTTTATTTATTTTTGAGACAGAGAGAGACAGAATATGAATGGGGGAGGGACAGAGAGAGAGGGAGACACAGAATGGAAACAGGCTCCAGGCTCTGAGCCATCAGCCCAGAGCCCGACGCGGGGCTCGAACTCACGGACCGCGAGATCATGACCTGAGCTGAAGTCGGACGCTCAACCGACTGGGCCACCCAGGCGCCCCATTGACGTGGAGATTTAAAGAACATAGCTCTGGGGCACATAGGTGGCTCAGTTGGTTAAGTGTCCAACTTCAGCTCAGGTCGTGATCTCATGGTTCATGATTTCGAGCCCCTTTTTGGGCTCTGTGCTGACAGCTCAGAGCCTAGAGCCTGCTTCAGACTCTGTCTCCCCTCTCTCTCTCTCTCTGCCCTTCCCCCGCTCGAGAACATAGGTCTGTGTAACTGATAAATTTCCCCCAAAATGTGAGGCGGTTAAATAGATCATAAAGTTGTGAATTGTTAAGTCATGTGAGAATAGTAAAATAGCAGTTTGCTAATAAAACTTTGGAGACAGTTACCTGTGTACTGTTATAATAAAGAATCACAGAGTGGCGCCTGGGTGGCTCAGTCAGTTAAGCATCCAACTTCGACTCAGGTGATGATCTCACAGTTTGTGAGCTCGAGCCCCGTGTCGGGCTCTGTGCTCAGAGCCTAGAGCCTGCTTCTGATTCTGTGTCTCCCTTTCTCTTCCCCTCCCCAGCTTGTGCTCCCTCTGTCTCTCAAAATAAATAAACATTAAAAAAAAAAAAAATCACAGAGAGACTTTCATTCTCAGCATTTTTAATATTGTGACATATGATATTTTAATTGTGAATGTTACTTTAGTCCTCTGCTCAGCAATACTTAACTTTTTAAAATGTTTTAAAGTTTTTAGAGGTTGGCATATAGTACTTAAAAGTAGTAAAACTATATATTTTCATAAAGTAGTCTGTAATTTAAACTTTTCAACAACTTGTATTAGTCTTTGCATTAATTTTCTGTTTTTATTTTACTTTTCTTTGTATTAATATTGAAAGAAATTTCTCATTTTTTTATGGCTTGGAAAGATTTTCTGAATTTCTTTAATAATTTTAGACATGTCTAGAGAGGTTTTTCTTTTTTTCTTTAAAGAAGTTTAAAAAAAATTTTCTAATGTTTATTTTTGAGAGAGAGAGAGAGCAAGCATGAGTGGGAGAGGGGCAGAGAGAGAGGGAGACACAGAATCTGAAGCAGGCTCCAGGCTGTCAGTGCAAAGCCTGATGTGGGGTTCAAACCCACGATCCATGAGATCGTAACCTGAGCCAGACTGAGCCATCCAGGCGCCCTAAAGATGTTTTTCTATTCAGAGCTGTCAACATACAGTGAAAAATGCACAGCTCTTAAGTGTTCAGTCGGTGATATTTGATACCATATAGCTACCATCCCAAGCAAGATACAGAATGTGTCTGTTCCTCCAGAAAATTTCCTGTGCCCCTTTGCAGTTAATTTCTAGCCCCAACTTCCCACCTGGAAACCAACTTTTAATTTCTATCACTATAGATTTAGTTTTGCCTAAATTTGAATTTCATGTCAATGTAATCATATAGTATGCACCCTGTTGTTCTTGCCCAACGTAATGTTTTAGATTTTCATCTATGTTATTGAGTATATCATAGTTTTTTTTTTCTTTTTGAATAATACTCCCTTATGTATCAAAATAGTACCAATTATTGATTCTCCTGTTGATAGACTTCATGGTTCCAGTTTTTGGCTAATATGCATAAGGCTGTGAGTATATTCTTTTATAAGTCTTTTTGTGGGCATATGTTGTTATGTTTCATTTCTCTTAAGTAAATATCCAGAAGTGGAACTGCTTGACCACAGAATAGGTATATGTGTGTCTTTATGAGAAATTGTCAAATAGTTCCCTGCCAGCAACATGTGACAGTGCTAATTATTCCATAACCTCACCAACACTTAGTGTTATCAGTCTTCTTTATTTTAGCCATTCTATTAGGTGTTTAGTAGTATCTCATAATTTTAATGTATATTTTCCTGATAACTAATGAAAAAATTTGAGCACAAGTTCATGAACATGTGTTCATGTGTTTAATCTGTTTATCTATCTTCTTTGAAAAGTGTCTAAGCTTTTTCTCCCTGATTTTTAAATAGTATGTCTTTTTATCATTTGTAGGATTTTTTTGTTGTTGTATATTCTAGATGCAAGTCTTCTGTTAGATATATATTTAGTGAGCATTTTTTTAAACCAGTCTGTGGCATGTCTGTTTTATTTATTTACTTTTAAAAGTTATTATTTATTTATTTATTTTTGAGAGAGAGAGGGCGTGAGTGAGTGAGGGGCAGAGAAAGAGGGAAAGAGAGAGAATCCCATGAGGGGCAGAGAGAGAGGGAGAAAATCCCATGTAGGCTCTGCACTGTCAGCATGGAGCCTAAAGCAGGGCTTGAGCTCACCCGAAGCGGGGCTCGAGCTCACAAACCATGAGGTCATGACCCGAGCTGAATAGTCACCCAGGTGCCCCTATTTGTTGTTGTTGTTGTTGTTTTATATATAGAGAGAGAGCAAGTCAAGGAGAGGGGGCAGAGAGAGAGAGAGAGAGAGAGAGAGAATGTTAAGCAGGCTCCATGGTCAGCATGGAGCCCAGGGTCGGACTCAATCCCACGACCCTGATCATGACCTGAGCTGAAATTAAGAGCTGGATGCTCAGCCAACTGAGCTACCAAGGCACCCCTTGTCTATTTTCTTTTTTATTTCTTTTCTTTTTTTTTTATTTTTGAGAGAGAGAGTATGCACAGGGGAGGGGCAGAGGGAGACAGAGGATCCGAAGCGGGCTCTGTGCTGACAGCAGAGCGCCTGACGTAGGGCTCAAACTCATTAACTGTGAGATCATGACCTGAGCCAAAGTCGAATGCTTAACCAACTGAGCCACCCAGGTGCACTCCCCCCACCATCTTTTTTTTTTTTTACATTTTTCTAACTTAAATTTTAGTTCAGCTTTGTCTACTTTCTTAATGGTGTCTTTGCTGAGCAGGAAGTTTTAAAATTTGATGAAGTTCAATTTATCCATTTTGCATCATTATTGTTTTTTCTTTTTGTTTTCTGTCAAAGTACTCTTTCCCTACCCCAAGGGGTAAAAATATTCTTATGTATTTCCTTCTAGAGGCTTTATGGTTCTGTGTTTTACATTTATGTCTGTGATATCATTCATCTTGCTTTAATTCTTCTGTATGGAATGAGATAGAGATTGAAGTTAATTTTTTCCACATGGCATCCAGTTGTTTGAGTTTAATTTATTGACTGCCTTGGCACCTTTGCTGAAAATCAATTGAACATATACACACACACACACACACACACATATATATATATATTGAATATATCATACATATCAATTGAATATATATATTGAATATATATATATATATATATATATATATATATATATATATATTTAGCACCTTAAATGACATACTTATCTTCTTGCTAATAAGTACCATTTTTAAATTGTACTCTGTATCATGGAATAAAATTTACTGCATTCTCATACCACAAAGATTAGACCTAAAAGCCTCAGATGGTGACTTGCTAATTTATAATAGCAGTGAGGAAAAATACTGAGTTAGTAAGAAATTGAATTATGCTTTGACTATCATATCATAGACCTGATATAAGACTCAATAAAATTTAGTGGTAGCTTTTAGTTTTGGGTAGCCAGGAACTAATTCTTGATTTTGTAGGGCTTTCTCGGTAAGGCTTCTTGCACAAATCTTCACACAGTGGTAGAGGAATAGGTCAGCTAGAGAACTTTTAATTGTAACAAACGTTGTTTTGGGTTTTGGATATTACTTAAATAGCCTAACTGTAGGGACTGCCTGAACCTCAGTATGGGAATGACTTTTATGAACATTATTTGGTAAATCATGGCCATAAAAAGATAAAACAGTAAAGCTTTAGTTTTCCTTTCTTTAGTCATTATATTAATGAACTTAAACATTTAAATGTTGATAACTGTTAGATTTGGTATAGGAAGAGAAATAGTTTGCCAGTGGGAAAATGGAAGCCTCATTCTCTGTTTGCCCTATAATCTTTCTCTCAGCGTGCATGATGTTTTTCTGTGTAACCAGATATCACAATAGCTTTTGCTCTGCTAGTGAGGATCATCAGCAGTATGAAAAAGTTCAGCATGAAAACAAATTCACTGTCAAAACCACTAGTCTACATTATGATTAAAATACTTTGTGAATTCTGGATTGAGGATTGAAGTCACTTTACTTCATTTTACTTGCCACAATTCATTGAGTGACTTTGGCCTTAGCAACTTGGGTAATACATGACATTGTACCTATAAATTTTTTGTGTTTCACTGTCTCTAGTCAGTGAAAGAATTTTAGTGACTGTGCCATTATTAATTGACAGGTATGTCAAACTAACCATATTAATGTCATGAAATGTAAATCTGGTGACTTGCCTGTTTTATTATAAACATTTTGAAGAAAAAGAATAAGTATCAAAGGGGAAAAACTAGTCTTCTAGTTCAAAGGTAATTACTAAGGTAACTTTTAAAATTAAAATATGTTTTGTAATGTATTTGATAAAGCATTCAGAGTAATTGCTGGTGGAAAATTCTGGATGAAAACTATCAAGTGGTTCTTTGTTTACTTGAGAATGAAAAAAATTACATATTTGAGTATCTGCTACTGTTATCCCCACATTATTTAAGTGACCTGTCTCTACATCTAGATAACCTTTCCTCACTTATTTGTTGAAAGGCTACTGAACTGCAAATGACATATTGATTCTTTCAGAACTGATAGATAAAGAGAAGGGAGAACCACCAAGAATGTAGGGAAAAAGAGGAGATAATGTAAGTATCCAGTAAGCCAAATTTATATTCGCATTTGAGAATTGATGAATTGGCATAAAACTTTCTTTTTTGACCAAATACTTTAAAGAAATTACTGCATATTGAAACCTTTTTAAACATTTCTTAGATTTAGAAAACACACGTGAGAAAGATTTACTAATGAATTCATTTACATTCAAATGTTTTGGTGAGTTCTTTAAAGTTGTTTCTTACCAATCTGCCCTAGAATAACCGTTTTTCAATAAAAGTTTATGTTTGGAGATTTATAACTTTAAAATCTTTAGGGCTGAGCTGGAAGATGCAAGATATTTATTTTCAACTATGACTGTATAATCATAAGATTTTATAAGAAAAAGCTAGTAGTTCATTTGCAGTGATCTCCATGGCCAAGCACATTGTATAAGGAAAGCTTCAGACTCTGCATAGTTTGTGCCGTCAGGTCCTGCTTATCTGCACGTACCTATTTCTGTTTGTGTTAGTCATCCTCTCTAGGTAAATTGTCCATGAGACCAGTGATTCCATCAGCAAATTATCCAGAAAGTGCTGTCTTTGCATGTTGTGACAGATCATGTCACTGGTGAATTTATAGCTACTCCAGTGGTCTAATTAACCTGGCAGTTGTCTCCTGTGCCCAACACTGTTGTCTCGTTGCCTTGGCATCTTAGTTTTCATCTTCCCATTACCTTCTTTCTTAACTGAAACTTAGATTTACAAGTTTGTTTTGTTTTGTTTTTGTTTTTTCTTTTTACCTACTCATGTCACCCTCTTTACTCATCACCCCCCTCTTATTTTTGATTGGCAGTATCATCCAGATAAACAAAGTGCAGATGTGCCAGCAGGAACAGTGGAGGAATGTATACAGAAGTTCATCGAAATTGATCAGGCATGGAAAATTCTAGGGAATGAAGAGACAAAAAAAGAGTATGACCTGCAGCGGCAGGGTAGGTATTTGTGCTGAGGGGCCACAGCACACTGACGCCCTGAGGCATAATCCACGGCCATTCCTGGGGAGCCATCTCCAGCATTTGGCGGAGTTATTGCCTTCTTTACTCCTACCCCACCATCACGATTTTCAATTAAGTCCTACTCTTAGTAGTGATGAATCACGATTTTCAATTATGTCCTACTCTTAGTAGTGATGACTGTGTATCCATTGAGAAATTAACAAGACTACTACGGGATGTGGCTTCTTACGAAGCCACGAAAGCTACTTCCCTAACTAATGAAAAGTGCTTAATTATACATTTCTAATTAATAGGTTTTCTATGTTTAATAACTTCTTTTTATTATATTTAATTCTGTACTGATTACAGTTTTAACTGTAGTACTTTTAACAATGTATACTGTATAAATGACAGCCTAAAGAAAGGTACTATATGGGATAACATCATAAAGCACTCTGCTGTCTTTGAGTTTGTTTTAGGCTAGTTTCATGATTGTCTCCTGGATAAACTATTCTTTATAAGATTGCTATAAATGGCATTTTAGGAATGCACACTTCCTAAGCAGTTGTAAGTCATTTCTTTTATGCATTTTAGAAAATAGCTTCCTAAAACAGTGACAAGCTCTTGTGAGAAAGAAAGGGAGAAATGTAGGTCAGGTTTGTCACACATAGACTGCGGTTACACGAAGTGATAGGCTGTCTTTCTGCACTGGCCTTGGGATAGGAGCCCCTCAGTCTTCTATTTGAACCTTCAATATGCACCCTGCATGCTAATGGGAGGAGTCAATAATCAGTTACAGCCTGTGGGGAAAACACTCAATTGCACTCTGCAATAGCGCACCAGGTTCAGCATTGACTCATATGTGTTGATAAAAGCTGAGTCTCTGTAGTTGCTTATTGAATGCCCCCCCACCCCCCACCATGCCCTACACTGGCACATCATCAATCCTAACAAAATGATTTTAAGGCTTCTACTACTAAAGTTATGAAGATTTGATTTGAGAAACTAGGCTTACTTCTCTAAAGCACAGCATTATAGGATGAAGCCAATGATATATATGGAATATCCATATTTATTTTCAGAGGGAGTTGTACTGATAAAATTAAGTATTACTCCCAGGCAGTGTTTGATACCTTTGTGTGTAAAGACTTCACGAGCTATTAGTTTATATCTTGGCGTGTTTAATAGTGACTTTCATCATACTCTTCAGCTCTAAGGCCCTTCTGCTTCAGTTCTAAGGCCCTTTTGAGCTTACTTTTTAAAAATATTAAGAAACTGATGAGTATAATTTGCAGTGAATTTGGACTTATTTTTAATATGGCTTGAATATTGGGTCTTCTATTTGGTGCATATACAAGCATCTTTCAAATGCTGTATTTCTTTTGTAAATGTGTTTTACCTCTGGCAGAAGAATGTAGAGGTGGTTCCATTTGAGGGTGAATTCTATTTATAGGTTTTTAACCTTGGTTCACGTGAAAGAATTTCTGTGAAAAGTACCAAAACATACACATGATTGTGTTGTGTGAGAAGTTACGTCTGTGCTTTTGCACATCTTTACCAGTCTTTCCTTTGTAAGTGTATTTGCTTCAAATAGGGATAATCCACGCAACTGTATTTTGAGAGGTGTAGAGTATGAGCTGTCTCCGTTGCTCTGCATTTTCCCACTCCGCGGCCTTTTACTGTTAAGAACCTGTCAGTAAAACTGAGTGGGAGCCCGCTGGCTAAAGAGAAAAAAGGCAGGGAGAGATCAGGGATAAAAAATGAATCTCTCTTGGTGAGGAATAGGGTGTCAGTAGACCCAAATAGAGAGAAATAGGAAACAGGGTTAAAAGTGAGCAATGGAATTACATGAAGGAAAGTTTTAAAAAATGTTGTAAGAACAAATAATCAACATCGTCACGCCTTTCTCATTGCCTTTGAGAAGTCCTTGGAAATGTGGATTTTTTTTGAGCTTTGAATCCCTGGTTTTAAGGTTTTTTTAAGGGAAGGTAACGGCAGCCTATTGCATCACAGGGGACTATCAAAAGTCACTGATAGCCACAACATTTAGACAAAACAAATACAGGGAGAGTTGGGCCTGATTCATGATATGGATAAATAGGCCCACCTTCTGCTTGGAATTTATATAATATCCAGTTTGCTTTGCAGGTTTTTTCAAGCACATCCTAGGAGTACAGTAGAGGTACAACTTTTTATGACATTTTAATATGTCAAATCTAAGTGCTAAGTATTTCCTTCATTACCAGTGGCTCCAAATAGTGATAATGCTTTATTTCAGTTTTAAATTGACATTGGATTGCTGTTTAGATAAGTAGAAATCTCTTATCCAAATATAACTTGCTGTTTTTAAGCCTTTCATATGAGAGCTATTTTTAAGAATTTTGTAATAAAACAAGTTTCATATTGTCATTTCTCTTGAATGCTGGCATTAATTTTTGCTTCTTGACCCATCTTCAGTAATTGGCTCCTCAAAAGAAGGAAATGAACTTGAACTTCTAACAGTGAGGATTTAGATTTGATAGAAGGAAAACCTTTGAGAGTGATAATTTGTTAAAGACCAGGATAGGTTACCAAGAGAGAGAGAATTTGTTATAACCAGGTCAAAGCACTCTTTTTTTCTGGGTCACCCCCTGGGGACATGGAAATAGCTTTGTTACACAGAACTCTTTTTTGTATGTGTTGATAGTTCATTATAGAACTTTCTTTTCATAGGGTGTGCTTTAAATATATTTGTTTCCTACCTTCCATGAACTTGGAGTATAAAATAAATTTGAGGTCTGTAATACTTGGGAAGGAGGTAGGAGATATTTTATTGGCTGATGTGGAATGCTTTCTCATATTTCACAGCTCAAAGTTGGTGCTCTGGTGTAAGGAGAGCCTCATCAATATTGCCCATAACCATTTATTTCTGTAAAAGATCATTTACAGGGGCCCTTGGTGTCTGTATTTCTTTGCTTCACAAAAGATATTATCAGATGAGTTCTAATAAAAAAAAAAGTCTAGCTATGTAAAGTACATACATTTTTTTCTTCCTCATTTCCACTATCTATTCTTATTTGATAGTTCTAGGGCAATGTTGGCCAGGCTGAAGAAAAGCAAATCTAAAAAAGGATGAATAATATTCAGTTCCCAGATATTTAACATTTTGAAAGCAGTGTTAACTAGTGAATTTAATCAATTAGTTCCAGTTGGCAATTTACCTTATTGTTTCTAAGAATGCTTCCAAAGACTTGCTTCCCATGTTTCCTTGAAAGGCATGTAGTTATTCAAGATTAGGCTTCAGACAACCATATGAGCACTTTGGAAAATCTTTTCAGGATCTGTAAAATGTTTATATGGATAATATCTTTGAATAGATTTTGGTGCCTTTATAAATCTTATGGGGAGTTTTCTGATATATTAAACACATTAAAAAACACATCAGAAGTATATCATGGGAAAATAATAGGAATTGTGATTCAGTTGCTTTGTAATGTGACAGTCACACAGATCTCTAATGTCTCAGTGGCTGTACAGAGTGACATGGCTAATGAGGTAGGTTGACTTCTTTGTGACCTGAAGTGGAACAAACCTTCAAAATGGTTTCAGTCAAATTAATAAAAATAAACCTCCAAATGAAGTCAGTCAAATTAAATGTTTAAAAAAAAAAAAAAAGTTCATTGTGTTTGGGATCCTTCCTTGGTGGTATATTATTTTATATTAAGATGTATCTTGGTGTTCTGTTAGTAAATTATTTTGGTAAGGTGGAGTCTTCATGTTATACAATTGGCCAAGTACCTGGATACCCAAAATAGCCTGGCTCAGAAGGAGATTAGGCCAGACATTGTAAAGTCAGTGTGTCTTTACTCAAAGCTAATCAGCTACTCTCCCCTAGCTAGATACAAAAGGTCACTTCTGGTGTTGTATTTTACAATTTACCTTGTCCCTTTTATTAGAATAAATATTTGAGAATGGAAGATTAGGAAATAAATTCTGAGCCGAATATGGAAAATATCTAAACACCACCAACATTTATGTATCAACTTGTAATTTCTTAGTAAGAGCCCCAAATAAGGACCTTCCTGAAAGCAAGTTAATGCTAAAGACTGATTAACTCCATAAGAGTGGAAATAACGCTTTTAAATGTAGATAATATGAATCTGAGTTACGAATAATGACTTAAGGCCAGGAGATATTTGTGTAGATTATGTGCTAAAACTGACCCTTACAAAATACTTGTATTAGTCAAGTTAGAGTTTCCATCTGTGGTCATATCAGTATTTCCATTTGATTTTAGGAATTTGAAAATTGGCTGTAAAAATGTGCTTCAGGTAAAATTTGAACATAAGCATCAGGGGGCATGTTTTGTTTTGTTTTGTTTTGTTTTGTTTTGTTTTGTTTTGTTTTGTTTGGGTGACTGTTTCTGGGAAAAGTATGTGAAATGATGCAGAAAATCCATCTGGACAGTTAGGGACTGGCACTTTCTTCAGATGGAGAAAAGAGTATAGACAAAACTTTTTGTGAGGGTCCTGCTCCATCTTATTTGTCATAAGAAGGTGACTACTCATGTTATCTGTTACTTTTACTTGAATGCAAATAACTTTTTTGCAATAAAAATTTATTTTAAGATCCTTTCTCAATGGTTTTAAATAAAAATTTGACTAGTTTCAAAGAATGAATGTTATGGGAACCTATGGGCAAGACTACACTTATAATTCTGGTATAGTTGGACATAATTGGGAGTTCTGATTTAATAATAGAGAAAATGTAAGATTTTAGGAAATTTGTGCCTCCCATTTTAACTTCACTCTCAATTTCTACTTCGGTACGTGATCCAATTGAAATCAATGAGTCTTTTTTTGTTTTTTGTTTTTTTAACTGTTTACTAATTTTCGAGAGGGGGGCGGTGCACAGAGAGAGAGGGAGACACAGAAGCCAAAGCAGGCTCCAGGCTCCAAGCTGTTAGCAAAGAGCCCGATGCAGGGCTCGAACTCATAAACTGTGAGATCATGACCTGAGCTGAAGTCGGACGCTCAACCGAGCCCCTCAGGCGCCCCAAAATCAATGAATCTTAACCCAAAATAGGGTTACCTTTCTCAGTGCTTATTTTTTTCTTTCAGACTTGAAACTTTCGTTTCATATTACACTCTGATTACTTCTACTTTGCTCAATATACAACCAATGAATTAGAAATGAGTTTTGACATTCCTGTAATGTTTTTTTTTCTGTGTGATCTTTTTATTCTCACAGCTACCATGGTAGTCCATACCCAGAGTAGAACACATACCCATATTATTTCCATAGCTGCTAATTGGCCTTCTACAGAGGTTCACATTTTGATTGGTCTAGCTTTCTTTATTCTCACTCCTCTGTTTAAGAACTTTTATAACCGCCCTCTCCCCAACCCAACATTTTCCCATTCAGCTAGAATTTAAATGGAACAGAAGCTTTGAAGTTTGTTCCTAATTACTTTTTCAGCCTTGTCACCAATCACAAACCTAATGTGAATCTTCTTCCCTGGTTCACTTAGGGGCTCTCAAACACATATGCTTATGCTGTTTGTCATGACTCAGAACACCCTCCCATTCTGATTCTTCCCAGTTTTTTTCGTTCAAGTTTGAACTCAAGATCATCAGTCCACCTCCCACCTCCCAAAGAAAGCTTTCCCTGACATTCTAATCTGCCATCATTTCTAATCTCTGAATCTAATGTACAAATTAATTATTTTGCACTTTTTCTCTGTGACTCCTATCTTTCAGTTTTGTTTGATACTTCGGAAGGACAATAATTGTGTGGACCATGGCTTTGATAATAATGGGCTGATAATAATGGGCTGATTTTAATGGGACTGACAATAGCAAAGTACATCAAACTTCTTAACACTGTTACAAATCCACACAAGGTCAAGAGTTGCTACCTTCCTACACTGTAGTACTTGAGGCTTTCCCCCACTCATAATGGATTACTCTTTAGTCATTTTCTTATGGTCTGTTATGAACAGGTCACCACAAGCATTATGAGATAACAATTAAAAGAGCTACTGTTTATTGAGCACTAGATCTATGGTAATTGTCTTTCAGTCATTGTTTAACAGCCTCTTAAGGAAGATATTAATACCTGCTTTCCAGAGAAAGAGTCTGAGGTTCAGAGGGGTTAAGTAATTTGACTAAGGTCACATGGCTAGTAATTGATAGAGGGGAAATTCAAAAGTCATTCTCTGACTTTTAATCATTGTGCTGGGCTGTCAAGTTTTGAATAGGTGTGTACAACCTACTATTTTAAGTTCCAGATAATCAGGAGTGAGTTCCTATTTGAGGGTCAGAATGAGAGGCCAGGCTTACTTGTAATGCTGTTCTGCCTGCTGTGTACTGAAATGTGAAATTCAGTTTCCGGTCTTCATTTGGTATCTGTCATGAGCACTGGGTTGACACTCAGTTTATAAAAGCCCCACAGTTCTCCAAGTCCATAATTAAACTCCAAGTTTTTAATTTTTCTTTGATATGGAAAGCCTTGCAAGTGACTCTTTAATTTCATCTGGGAAAGGATTATAGAGCTTTCTGATTTAATGAACAGGTTTCAAATTAAATGTTGCCTGATTCTGAATCTCTTTTATCAAGGTAGAGACTGTTCTAAGAACAGAGACTGTTAAGGACAAGGAAACTGATTTCCTTCCAGTTAGTCCTATATGAAAATTTTAATTATGTATAGTGAAGTGATTTTTAAGAATGAGGTGATTGTTTAAAATTAAATTACTTGGTTTTAAAACAGAAAGATGCTAAGAGAAAAACACTGCTCTTAGCTTTTAACACACAGATGACTTAAAGCTTTAAGTGTGAAATTAAGTATTTTAAGACATAAAAATAAATACAGTAGACTAATTGCTAAATGAGAGCATTCTGGGGACTTGATCGCTTGGGTAAGTTACGACATTGCTACACATGAATAGTAGGGACTGAACTGCGGATGGACTAGATCTTTTGGCCAATATTGGGTTGAATGAGACTTGTGATATCTCAGCCATAATGAATAAAGTTAAATTCCTCTCCACCACAGCTTTTTGTTGCTGTTATTTATTTTTACTTATTTATTTGAATTGTAGCTTTAGTTAGAAAAGGTTTCCTGGGATTAGGAAATGTAATTATTAGGCAGCAAAGAGTTGTTTTAGAAATTTTACTATCATTAGGAGGAAGCTTTAAAAGACTGGAATGCCATTGTCTTGTAAGAAGTAAGAAATATTTATTGATTCCCAAATGGAGCTGAAAAAAACCTTTCCTCTTTTAGAAAGTTGTGAATGACCCAGCGAGAGCTCTAGTAAGCTTTACTGAACCAAGCTGCTAATAGTTATTTAATGTTATTCTTCAGTGTGAAAGAATCTCCCTAGATTTTCCTTTTAATCTCTTTGAATTGCAGGCTCATAAACCTCTCTGATGAGTCCTGCCAGTGTTTTCTCAGATCCCACTGTTGAGACAATGGAACCACAGAATTCTTTCACCTCTTGTTGTCAGACAAATCCAATAGAACACAAGGTCATAAGGGCCTATACTTCTAAAGGTTGAAAGATTCTTTTCCAAGTAACCACATAAATTATTTGATTTTATCATTATATTCCTCAGGAATCTCTCTTTATAATTCATTGCTTTCTGTATGTACATAAATTCGGATCTTTTTCTTGTCTCCATATTTGGCTAAGCTGTGGGTACTGCACAGGGTGTGAGCAGGCCTACATACCTTAGGAAAAGCTAAGCCCATTTCCTTCAAAGAATTAGGAATCATGTAGTGTAACTGGACTTAAGATAGAGTACCCAAAATGCCAGGCATTGCGTTTTCCTTCCAAATGGCTGGGTTTGCTTGTTTTTATTACCATTCTGTGGCTAAGATTCCAGATTTAAATCTTGGATCTATTCCTTTAATTAAATCACTTTCTAAGTCAGTTTATGTTTTGTCAACATTTTTAGTAGTGTCATGTTAACAGGAAAATTTTAAGATAGGATTTACATTTTCAGATACCTATTGAAATATTGTAATGAGAAAAAATATTTATAATATGTAATAGTTAAAAGGAACTTATCTATTTTGCAGATGCCATGCCTGATTAGTAGACAATTATCAAAGCTAATTACAAGGTTCCTGTGAGTTACTTTACAGGCTAGGGAGGAATTAAGTTTTCTAATTATAACTACAATGGTGGACAAGCAGAGATCATTGTTTAGAAAGAAAAAAAAAACAACATTGATTTGTTTGTGCTCCTTCCTTGTAATCGTAGTTAGTAGGGGGGAGGTTGCTGTTGCCTCACTCCCTGGACACCTGCCTCTCAACAAAGGATCGTGGTCACCTCCCCACCCCCTACATTTAGATTCACCTTTTACTTGTATGTACCCCCTCAGCTCATTATACAATTCTCCAGGGATCCAATCTCCCTGAGTTAATCACCCCCAGCCTTTTTAAGAAGTTGTTAGATTACCATCTTTTCAAGGAACACACACTTTCTTATGAGGCTTTTAACTTCTTTCCCCTAACTTTTGTTTCCTTATTTCTATTAAAAAGTATAGCTATTGGAGGCTTAACACACTACCTTTAAAACTTTTTGTTGAACTATACATACAGAGAAGTGCACCAGTCCTAAGTGTCCAGCTTGATGGATTTTCACAGTAAACGCATCCAACTAACCAGCACCCAGAAGGCCCTGCAACTCCTTCTAGTCCCTACTCTCCCCCCACACCTAACACCACAGTGTCACCCAGCAACAGAGTAGTTTTGCCTGTTATAGTTCAGAAAATGGGGAATCGCCTGGTGTGTTCTCTTTTGTGTCAGATACAACTTTTAAAATCAGAATTCCCACAAAAACTTGGACAGTGTCCACATAATATTGAATAATCAGATAAAACATATAAATGTTTAGATCAGCCACAGAACATGAAAATATTTTTTAGTATACTTTTAACTCTGACTTGGGAAAGTACTCTTTGCATTCTATTTCCCTCTTGTGAGATATCATCTAAGTTGACCTTTCAACTTAAAATAGGTAGCTAAAGTTACTGTACATTAAGAAGAAAAAAATAATAAAAAGGTAAAAGCCACTGTTTTTGAGTAGGTGGAACAATAGAGTTCCATATGAAATAATAACCAGGTAAGAATAACAATAGCTTCCTAATAGAGAAGCAGAAAAATATGAAGCTGACTTCCTCGGCAGTTATCTTTTCCAGTTATTTCTCACTTATTATTTTAAAATAGAAAATAGCATAATGGATATATAGGAATGAGTTGTCTTTTTCTATAATTGCTGTATTGCAGGTGTCCAAGATAGGTTGGATTAAAAAGGCTTATTCATCTTATCAACTCTGCCTTGTCTGATTCGCTTTGATTTCAGAATTACTTAAGATCTAATAAGATACCCTGGAATATAGGCAGCTTGATTGTAAATTATTTACATATGTTTTTCCCCTAATTATAATCTGTTAAGTGCCGATTACCCCCACTCCTCAAATCTAAAACAATGTTTCATTTCCCCATTCAAGCAAACTACCTTAGTCATTCTTTGTAAGGAAGTGAAACATGTGATTAAGATTTTTTTTCTCTACCCATGGGACTTCCAGGGAGAAGTTTTTAAAAATTAAAATACTGAATAGCCTACAGCCAAGTGTACCTTATGTAGAATGTGGAAATTGTTTTGTTCAGAAATCACTTTGCATACTGATACAGTGTGCATATGCTATTCAGTGGGCCCCCGACATGGAGGGGCTACACCTGGCCACTGGGCAATGTCTGTATCTTTGGATTTTAGGGCCACTTTAATAGACTGTTGGTACCCAGTAAATATGAAGTGATGTAATATTTGACATACTTAACAGAAAACAATAGTGAGTTCAAAATATTGTAAAATTTTTTCATCTATTTTAAAATTGTGTAACTCACCAATAAATTTGAACAGGCAGTTATTAAATATAATTAAATTGTAGGCATTCTCACATGGAACAAAGGAAAGCAGTCTCAGCAAGTGAACAAGAGACTAGTGAGACAGCTAAAGAAAATTTCATTGGGGTGAGGGGTGGATTTTGGAAATTTCTTTTAAGCACTGACTTCTAGAAGAACAATACAAGCATACGTGAAGTATAACATGCCTTTAAAAACAAAGACAAGGGGCGCCTGGGTGGCGCAGTCGGTTAAGCGTCCGGCTTCAGCCAGGTCACGATCTCGCCCTCCGTGAGTTCAAGCCCCGCGTCGGGCTCTGGGCTGATGGCTCAGAGCCTGGAGCCTGTTTCCGATTCTGTGTCTCCCTCTCTCTCTGCCCCTCCCCCGTTCATGCTCTGTCTCTCTCTGTCCCAAAAATAAATAAACGTTGAAAAAAAAAAATTAAAAAAAAAAAAAAAACAAAGACAAATGCTTATCTATAGTGGCTTCCTTTGTCCCAGAGTACACTTGTTTTAAGCAAGGGCGCGCGCATGCTTTTACCACCTAGACCATACTTTTACTAAATTTGGTTGGAATTTCAGGCTTCTTTGGACCTTCCACCTGTAGGGAAAACTTAAGCCTAGGAAGTAGCAATAGAACATCAACACAATACAGTTGTATTATATGGTTATTGAAATCTTTTATTAAAGTATTATCTTTAAGTTCCCTACGACTCTGTTGAAAGCAATTAAAATCAGATGACAAACAGCCCCCTACATTTGGTTAGAGCTTTATTCTTTTTTTTTTTTTTCTTTTAAGTAAGCTCCATGTCCAGTGCAGAGCCCAACGTGGGGCTTGAACTCACGACCCTGAGATCAAGACCTGAGCTGAGATCAAGAGTTGGATGCTTAACCAACTGAGCCACCCAGGCGCCCCTAGAGCTTTATTCTTTAAAGCACTTTTAGCCTGATTTCATTTGATTAGAACAACACCCTGGTGTTGGTCTACTCTGACTGCCATAAGCAAATTCCATAGACTGGGTGGCTTAAATAACAGAAATTTATGTGTCATAGTTCTGGAGGCTGCAATTCCAAGATCAGGGTGCCAGTCAATATGGTTTCTGGTGAGGGCTCTCTTACTGGCTTGTAAATGGCCTCTTTGTTGCTGTGTCTTTATATCCTACTTTCCTTGGTGCCTGTGCATGGAGATAAACCTCTCTTCCTCATCTTAATAAGGCTACCAATTCTATCGGATTAGGACCCCACTCTTGTGATCTTATTTAACCTTAATTACCTCCTAAAAGGCTTATCTCCAAATACTTCAACATATGAATTTGGGGGGCACACAATTTGGTCCATAACAACCCTTCTGAAGTAGCTAAGAGATAACTCAGTATATCTAAGGTATATTTCTAAGGTTAGAAAGCTAGTAAGATTTTACAACTAAGGTTCAAATAGTTACTTTTGCCCAACTCCACGCTGCCTTCCTTAGTTACAGGTATAGTTTATCTGACAAAAAAATTCCCTTTCACAAAATAGAGGTCACTAGTTAATCACAAGGAATTATGAAAATCATTTCTATGGTTTTTGCTTGTTCAATGTTTGTGGAAAATAGGATAGATTTTGTCTGTTAAGGCTTATAAGAAGTGGACTATTAGGTAGCCTTAAAACTGCTGTCAAAAGTGGTAAAATGAGTTTTTAAATGGTAAGTAAAGTAGAACCGTAGTCCCCAGGCTGGAGTTGTCTTTTCAGCATTCTTCATGGTTATGATTAAAATATCAAATTAAGCATCTCTTTATATTTTGCAGAAGGTGATCTAAGAAATACGGGACCAGTAGATGCTCAAGTATATCTCGAAGAAATGTGTTGGAATGAAGGTTGAGATTTTTTCTCTTGACTACAGTAGAGAAAAATATTAGAGATTTTCTTTAAGAAGAAAACTCTCATGGGATATTTGGTAATCTTAAAAAAATAGAATAGCTTGGCCATATATATATATATATATATATATATATATATATATATATATGTAGTGTTTTTAAGAATATTTTTGTTTCATTCTAAAGGTCCATTATTGACCCATTTCCAGTTCTGTTTTTTTATTTTATTTTTATTTTTGAGAGAGAGAGACAGCGTGAGCTGGGGAGGGGTAGAGACGATCAGAAGTGGGCTCCATGCTGACAGCAGAGAGCCCAGTGTGGAGCTCAAACTCATAAACCACAAGATCATGACCTGAGCCAAAGTCGAACACTTAACTGACTGAGCCACTGAGGTGCCCCTCCAGTCATTTTTCTATTCTAATTAGATGTTAGGTACATAAAGTTTCATGAGATTTTTTTTTTTACATGATTTGGGTTTTGGTTTACTCCCCACTAGTGTAATAGGGAAAATAATTTTTTCCATCCTCCTGTGTTGATATTTGAGATGAATTCCTATTAGAATTTTTATTTTTGTTTCTTTATATGGAATCACAAACTGTCAGGGTAGGATTCCTAATACTGCACTCTCCTGCTTGGAACTTGGTTTTTTACCCACCATGAAGCCGTTCTTTTTCCCTTTTCTATTATTAGATTTTTTAAACAAATCTAATTTCTCTACTCTTCTGATAGTTTTGTGAATCACTCTGGTTAGACACTGTGAAGTTCCTTCTACGTTCATGTTTCTCTGGACAAGTGAAGAAAATCTTACTAATTCCTAGAATTTTTATATACTTTATTCCTAACACTTGTTTAGCCTGGGGTAAAAATTCCCTAGGGGTTTATAAAAATTTACTAATGAGTATGGTTAGGTAGAAGATAAATAGCTCATCCTTCCTGAAAACAAGTTTACTGGAATATTTTATTTAATGTCAAATTTTTGACTTCATGCTCTTAGATGGGTCACAGGCTGTTGACTTAGGAGGAGAATCATGTTTCTGCCTATAGGCCACTGTGCTCCTAAAGTGCCAAATGAAATCATAGTGTATAAATTCTCATTTGCAGTGAATGATTGGGAAATTTGAGGTTTTGTGTACCTGGGGCTCCAGGGGTTAATAATGGTTTCATCAGAGTAAACGAGAGAACTTCTATGAACACACTAGTGACATAGGATCTCGTGAAAGACTTCTTTTAGTTCATGGAGGGGACAGACTAAAGCATGTCATTTATCAAGGAGATCTGCCCAACTAAATTTATTTTTTGAAAATATAGTATTGGTACCTCATCAGTCAGTATTCGGTGTATATGTGTTTAATCTCTTATTAGACAAATTCTTCTTGCTGCAGTTGATTTAATTAATATATTTTGTTTCCTAATGATTCCTGAGAATATGAAATAGCCAAACTGGTTTTTGTAATTTTTCCTTCAGTAGCCTTTTAAAAATATGAATAATATTAGATTTTATTTTAAATGAATATGGATTGGTTGGTCAAGCATCTGTTCAGTCAACAAATACAATGAGTTTTCTGATACAAATGTAAAAAAACAAGATATTAAAGGGAAATGTACAATATGAAATCATCAAGTTATAAATGTGTCACTGTCCTTGGGATTCCCTTAAATAAACTGGACAGTGCAGAAGATATAGAAGAATCCTAACCACAGCCAATGAATCAGTTATAAGAAGCTACAGTGAATCTTACAAGTATAAGACATACTTTGACACTTATTTCAATTAATGTTTGTTTTTTTTATATATATAAAGATGGAAATAATCCTTATTGTTGAGA
The DNA here is from genome assembly GCF_028749965.1 of Puma concolor. Lineage (NCBI taxonomy): Eukaryota > Metazoa > Chordata > Mammalia > Carnivora > Felidae > Puma > Puma concolor. The sequence goes on along the minus strand of NC_141676.1, from coordinate 30,060,948 downwards.
GATAATCCTTAAGAGAACATACTGAGCAGCCAACAGCTGCATGAAGCTGTTATTTTTGCAAGAATATTAAAAACCAGTAATGTAAGTTCTGCAATTGAATTTGCAATTTCGAATTGTTCTTTGCAATTGAAAACAGCATTCTTGACAGATGCAGTTCAATACCAAGTGTGATCAACTGGGCAAATAAGAAATCGAAGATTCCTTCATAGCCATTTTCAGAATAGCCTTGGAAAGTGAAGATCCCAAGCAGGAGAAAAGTGAAGCCCTACATGGTAGACATAGCCACATTACCATCTTCTTGACCCAAGGACAGTATGAAACAGTGCATTTTACTGTGCTTAAAAGGCATCCCTAAAGAACTGTTGAGGGAGTGAAGTTAACCTTTTCCCCTTAGAGTTAGTCTGTTTCACAACTTGGTCATTTTGCCTTCAATGTATTTAAAATGGTTTCTGTGAAGATATCACTTTGTTAAGTGATAGAATAATATAAGAAGAAACGTAACAAGATGTGAATTTTTAGTGAGCATTAACATTTGGAATCCTCTATGACAAAACTCCACAGTAGCCCATGGTGGCCTCTGCATCATTTACTGAGCGCCTGTCACCTCAGATTGTTTCTCAGTGTTCACTGAGGTGGTAAAAAAACAAGAGGGAGATTTAGCTTAAGAAAACCCTTGGTTAGAATATGTACAGTTTTAGACAATTTAATAATGAAACAATTCACTTTGAAAGCATGCTCTACTACAGTATATATGTTGGCTCAGACAGAAAGGATGTTAGCATTTTAAAATACAAGATCAAATAATTTTGTCTATGGAGAAAAAAGGCATTGTGATGAGAAATAAGGATTGTGTGAATGAATTCATGTTTTCCTTACTGGTAAAAGAAACACGTAAAATTGGCTTATTTGTTTATTTGTTTTTTAAGTAGGCTCCATGCCCAGAATGGGGCTTGAACTCACGACCTTGAGATCAGGAGTCACATGCTGTACCGACTGAGCCAGCCAAGCACCCCAAAAGTTGTCTTGTTAATTTTTCCAAGGCCAAACTTGATTAGAGAACAAATAGAAGTCGGTCGAATTTTTTTTTTTTTAGTGGCATATATGATAAGATCTGAGTGTTAAAAATTTTTGAGAACTGAATGAAGATATTTGATATATTTGTAATAAAAAATTTTGGCAGTAGCAGGATAAGGTGATCAATCATTATTTTTCTTTGACAGTCACTTCTCAGTGACACTGAAATGGAATGACCAGTGAATCAGAGATTCTTTCAGTTAAAGGACATAAGCATTTCAACTTGTCAAGAGGACAGATTTAGTGAAATTTCTACCATTGGTAGACTAAACCTTGTGCTGTATGCTCTCTGTTGGGCATCTCACTTCACAGAATTAGTGTGATACTAGAACAGAGAGTATTTAAAATGTTAAACTTGATTAACAGTTAAGTTAGCAGAGTTTTCTCTAAAAGGATATACTCCAGGCAAAAAAGCATGTGGCTTAACAATAAAACATGTAGAGCTATTTTTCTCTTTCCTTCACAGTAATAATTTGGACAAATAAATTGAGAGGAATGTAAAATTTATATTTTAAAACAGAAAACAGAAGACTTCAAATAAATGTCATGGGTCACCCCTGAGCATCTGCTGTCCCCTCAAGATCTTTGGGGTGCCTGGCTGGCTCACTCAGTTGAGTGTCCGACTCTTGATTTTGGCTCAGGTCATGATCCCGCAGTTCATGAGATCAAGCCCTGAGTTGAGCTCTGTGCTGACAGCGCAGAACCTGCTTGGGATTCTCTCTCTCCCCCTCTCTCTCAAAGTAAATAAAAATAAAACAAAACAAAAAGATTCTTTGGTAGGTAATTTTTAGAAACATTGCCCCTATATAAGAAATCTTTTCAAGTTCTTATTTAGATACATTTTATACTTACTGAAAATCTTTTTTGGTTTGCAATTTCTGTGACATAAGCTGCATTTTTAAAAAGGTGTTGAAATAGTTACTTGTAAACCTTTGATGCATCATGTTGTTTTCTTTACAGATGATCACACTTTTTCTCTGAGTTGCCGATGTGGTGGAAAATACAGTGTTTCCAAGGATGAAGCAGAAGAAGTTACCCTGGTTTCTTGTGATACATGTTCACTAATAATAGAACTCCTTCATTATGGCTGAAATTGTTCACTAAATGGGATCCTTTAACTCTGTATTCATACATGTTGAAGAGCGCCCATTCAAGTAAATGTATAAAGCTGATAAAAAGAAGCAGGATTCTTTTTTTGTCAGCTCTTTTATTTGCAGAGAAAATAGAAGACTCAAGCGAGGGCCACCCTAGGTTAATAGAAAATGAACTCATTTATATGTATTTATAATTTATATTTGTAGATCACAAAAAAGACTTGAATTATAAATTATATTTTGTGAATTCCCATCTGAGAACTTTTGTTATTTGGTCCATTTTCTCCTTGGTACAAAATAAGAATTTTCCTTTTCTTCAAATAAGCATGTCTCCTCTTGTTAAGCGTCACAGTATCATCATGTTCCTTTATAGTTACTAAGTTTCTGAAGTAACATGACATTTATTTGTGCTAAAGTTATCAGCCTGTTGTACAAGTATCTCAAATTCTCAGGTCATTAGAGTTAAATTAGAATCTTTGTGAATAGCATGTGAACCTAGTTGTCTCATAACTAGGACTGGATATGGATATTCATGAAGTTACCTTCAGGAAGGTAAAGTGGCAACTGTGGAAAAGACAGCTTTGGAGTCAAAAGACTTGACTTTGGTCCTGGCACTATCTTCCCTGAGTCTTCGTGTGGCTACATTAAAGGGAGTAAGGCTTGAACACTGCCATCTTCAACTTTAAATGTAACTTAGGAAGTGGCAGTTTTTTTAAAAATATTAATTTGAAACAGATGCATTACTTTCCTTTTTATTTCAAAGTCTAAGAGTATTAATGTCTCTATTTATGAATAGAAAACCACTACATTGCTGGTATGAACAAATGGACTTTTATAATGTTGTTATTGATTACAATACACTCTAAAGATTTTATTTTTCTTTGCATTTGATAATCTATGTACAGTGTAAGTCAGAACTCATTTTTAAAAAATCTGAGAAATCCTTTATGGGATCACTGAAACTTCATTACCTAATTTCAAATGAGTGAACCAAGCATGTGACTTAGCAGTTTTTTATTAGGTTGAACTCCTGGTATTTATTATTAGTTTGTACTTACAAGACTAGTTACTACTCTGACTTGTAAATGTAGCTAAAGTATAAGGCATATTCAAGAGATTACGTTCATCATAGCTATAAAACCAAAAGTTCAAAAGTGAGGTTGTCACCCAGGTTTTTTCCCTAAAAATATTTTTATATTTATCATAAAATTTAGAGGACTTACTTTGGATTACATTTTTATCCATATATTTTGAACTAATATAGCTTGCAGTGTGTGTTGCTTATTCTTTACATTTAACAATTAAAAATGACTAAAACTAAATAGCAAATAGTTTATTAGTAAGTACATGGTTTCAGTGGCAATGATAAATTCACTTGAATAGGAGAGAATAATGAAATCAAAAGAATAAATGCTTGCTAATCGTCAGAAAATCTGTGGCCATTAGGGCTGTCACGCAGAAATCCAAAATCACTCAGAGGCCAAATCTGTAAAATCAAAATGTGATTGAAGACAATTAATGAAATGATGTTATATCATCATCATACTCCCTGTTTTTATCCATCTGTTTTCTCTATGCCATATATGAAATACGTTCTCCTTATTCTTTAGTCAAGAACAAATTATATCAAAATAAGACTTTAGAAAGTAAACTTGTATGTGTACATGTATTTAAACTCTAAAGTTTGGAACACTGATGTGTTATATCAGTTACCTGTGTATAGTGCGTGAATATAGATGTATGAATATGTGTGTCTGTGTTTTGTTTTACTACTCTCAAATAAAGTGAACCCTGAACCTAAGTATTTGAATATAACATCTGCGTAAGTGCAAAGAATCCTGCAAATTATCCAACAACCCCAAGTATTCATGTGTTCTTCTTCTCACTGCCAGTGAAAATAATAATCTTTCCTGAGTCATACATTTATAACCATGGTAAGACCATTACTCGGTGTACTTAACTGGGATATCCCTGCTTAACAGGTAGTTTGTTTGACTCGACACTGTTCTTCTGCAAATGTATATTAATTTATGCCCAAGGTAAACATATAGTTGTAAAAGTTATATGAGAAAGAATTACATTTTGGAGATTTAAATGAAAGGCTTCTTATAACTAAAGTAGTTTGAATTTTTATTATTCAAACAAAAAATTACTCTTAATTACCTATCTCAGTGGGGGAAAGGGTAATGTTTATAGCTCTGAAGGCCAGCAGGTTCCTAAATGTAGTCACTGCTACAGTTAAGTCCATTGATAGCTGAATATTTCAAAGTTCATTTTGAAAGAAATTTTTTTTTTCCAGCTCAGATAAGAAAGCCTAAATTTTAAGCAGAAAATAATACCTTGAAAAAGATACGTCCTCTTATTAGTCCATATGGAATAGGTCCATAATACCTGGAATCTGTAGAATTCTGTAGATTATCACCTTCTAACCACACATGACCTGTTGGCACCTAGAATTAGAGAAGAAAGCAGCCCCTTTTCAGAAAGAAAAATAAATTTGGGTACTGTAAGAAGCGCGTCTTTTTGGTAGTATGGAGAAATGTTTTAAAGTTCTCATAAAATACAAACCCTGTGATTTGTATTTTTGCTTTTATCTCTTGCACAATATCTTCTACTGAATATTAGTAAGTAATGTGAAGGTTTCAACATTTTAAAAGATCTTTTTTGCCACATGGTTCCCAAACATTAATTTGTTACACAAACCCCAAACTGAGGTTATAAGAGATCAAAACAGTGTGACAGGGTCATTAATTTAATAGACTTCAAAAGAGGTCATTAGGATGCTGACTGAAAATGTGCCCTCCTGTCTCTATAACAGCATAAGCAGGGCAGCCACTCACTCAGCAACATCCTGGGGCCAATACCAAGGCTAGACCTATTAGAATGCTCATGATGAACTAAATGGTAATTGATTGTGACATCAATTACAAATAATCTCATCATTTTATTGGAGTGGGCTTGTCAGAATTCTAATTAAGATCCCTGTTCTGCTTTTGTACAGGCAATATCTTCAATGCATTATACTTCAATAATGACCATCAAGAACTAGAAGGACCTATTATAAAATCATCAGTTGTAAATTAATGATGGTGACCTTCTACTAAATGAAAGACCCTATCTCCTATATGTCCTGGGTATTAACTGGTAAATAACGTTAAGTTTAAATTTTTACTCTGTCAACCACAAGAATATTTAGAACACCTTACTTAAAAAAAAAATGCCCTCTGTGATATGAAATATACCATATTTAAAAATTACTCGGCAGCAATTATCTTTAAAGTTGCATTTTACAAATTATTTTACAGTTTGTTACTCAGAAAAGTTGAATTATTGACCAGACCAAAATGACCTACTGAGAAGAAATTTCTTTTCACTTTTCTTTTGACTGGCTATTTATTACTTAGGGACCTTATATGAAGAAAAATACTCCTATTGGATTTAATAAGAAATGACTGCAATATTAAAAAATGTTACAAATTACTGCTTTTTAAAGACTTTTTTTAGGGCAGTTACAGGTTCACAGCACAACTGAGAGGAAGGTACAGAGATTTACGACCTATCCCCTGCCCCCACACATACATAACCTCCCCCATTGACATCCCTGATCACAGTAGTAGATTTGTTACACTTGCTGAACCCACATCAACATCATAATCACTCAATGTCCAGACTTAACTTAGGGTTTACTCTTGGTGTTGTACATTCTACGGGTTTGGCCAATGTAGAACACGTATTCATCATTATAATCTCACAGAGTGTGTTCACTTTCCTAAAAATCCTGTGTGATCTACCTATTTTTCATTTCTTTCCCCCAAACACCCATGTTACCTTTTGGAAAAAATGAATGTGTACAAGTATATAAAATCTGAATTTCACTTTACATCAGGAATCATATAATTTTGGAATGTCTTATGCAGAAATATTTGCCCAAAACAAATCAAGTTAATTATTTTCATGTAGACAGATTTCAATGTTAAATCTACTTGTAGAGAAAGAACAAGTTTCTTGAAAGAATATCAGATACTATAAGATCACTCATTTTTATTAGTGGAACTAGTTATAGGTTCTAGAGTCAAAAGCAAGACTAGTTCCTACCTATAAAATAAGTGGATTTATGGCAGTGAAGCTTAATACTGCTCGAGAAATGAATCCATCTCAGGTCATAAATGAAAAAGGAACAAAATAGTATATTTGGAAAAGCCATGTGTCATTAACATAGTCTCAAAGTACCACTCTGGGAGAAGCTATAATATAGACATCATTTATGTTTAAATTTCCATAGTTTTTAATATGTGTTTGTTTCTGAGTTCTAAAAAACATAATAAACCAGGATCCAATATATATTCCATTTATCCATGAAGTTTTCCCCAACCTTGCCTGCCCATATCAAATACTCTTGATTGTTTAGAGCACTGATTAAAAAGCCTGCCTTGCTTGGGGCCCTGGATTACAACATGTTACTAACCTGCTTGGGTTTTTTGTTAAGTCTACTATCTTATGATCAAACAAGCAAATAGACAGTATTTATGCCATGATCTTTATTTTTTGCAACAACTAAGCCAAAACTGGAATTCCGATATTTGGTGGTAATATTAGTGAGTAGAAATTCTTGTAAAGCACAATCACTTTTGTATGACCTAAGCTTCTTTCAAGTTAGCTAAATACAGTGATGAAGTGTTATCTCTGGTATAACTTAACAAATACAGAAAGGAATATGCTAAGAGAACCCAGAACATATTACCAGAAGCCTATGGAAGACTGTGACCCAGGCTATCTTTACCTAGTCCTTGATTGCAAGGAGTGGAACAAAAGGGAGGGGAGAGTAAAGCAAGCCAGTATGTAATACATGGCTTTCTGGTTTATTTAATTAAAAAAAAAAAAAAAAAAAAAAAAAACTCATTAGCTCCTTAAAACAACCTGTGAAGTACTGTTATTGATAGTTAATAGAAGTAGGTTCAAATATGGGACATGCTAATCCCATTTATCTGAAGCCTATACGTTCTAATCCCCATGCGTCCACTTACAGTAAAGGAATATCCTCTACATCTCACAGACGTCAATGCTTGATATAAAGTACACAAATCAAGGAAACAACCTCATCACTTATGAGCTCTTTAATACGAGCTTCTCTATAAACAGGAAAACCTCTAAGTGTGGATCTCTTAAAATCAAAGCAGTCACCTTTGCTGACCTGTCAATTACTTAGTCTCCAGTAAAAAAATCATGATGTTGAAATTACTCCACTTATTTTTGGTATAGAGTGCGATGTACACTTTAAAAATCAGTTTTATAGAGGTATACTTATATACAGTAAAGGGCACTCATTTCAAGTTTGACACTAGTTTTGGAAGGTGTGCACACCTACATAACTTAATCACAGTCAAGATGTAAAAGTTCCCATCCCAGTACCAGGCAACTGATGAGATCCATGACTAGAAATTAGTTTTACCTGGTCCTAAATTTCATATAAACAAGATTGTACGTACATACTATTTTGTATCTGGCTTTTGTTCAGCAATTTTTTATGATTAATCTATCTTGTATGTATCAGTCATTCATTCCTTTTTACCTCTAAGTAGAATTCTATTGTAAGTCACAATGTTTGCTCATAAATCTACTGATGGACATTTTTCTTTGAAGTTTGGGCCTGTTACAAATAAAGCACTATAAACATTGTGTAAATCCATTTCTTTTCAGTAAATACCAAGGGGTAGAATTTATGGGCCATAAGTGTATGCTTAACCTTAAACTTTTCCAAAGTAATTAAATCATTTTACACTCCTACAGCAATGTATGAATATTCTGGTTGCTCCACACCTTGGTATATTCCTTTAAAAATTTTTTTGCCATACTAGGGGCACCTTGGGGTGCTCAGTTGATTAAGCATCCAACTGTTTATTTCAGCTCAGGTCATTATCTCACGTTTCGTGGGCTCAAGCCCCACATCAGGTTCTGTGCTGTCAGCATGGAGTTGGGTTGGGATTCTCTCCCTCTGCCCCTCCCCAACTGATGCATGTGTGTGTGTGTGTGTGTGTGTGTGTGTGTGTGTGTGTGTGCACTCCCTCACTCTCAAAAATAAACTTATAAAAAAATATTTTTCCATTCTAGTAGGTTATTGGTATCACATTGTGGTTTTCATTTGCATTTCTCTGATGGGCATTTTTTCTTGTGCTTATTAGCATATCTTTTGTGAAATATCTATTAAAATATTTTACTCAGTTTTTAAAATGGGTTTTCTTACTCATTTTAAGAATCCCTTTTTTACCTTGAGTATAAGTCCTTTGACAGGTATTGCAAACATTTTCTCATAGACTAGGATCTTTTCTCCTTTGCAGTCTAATCTATTACAAACACTATACAATGTTTTCTAAGCTCTAGAAATTTCATTTGGTTCTTTTTTATATTTACAGTTTCTTTCCTCATTATGTTCATCCTCGAGATCCTTGAAAATATTTAGAATTAGTGTTTTAAAGCACATGTCTATTAATTCCATTACTTCTGCCTTTTCTGGATTTAATTGATTTTTCTTCTGGTTACTGGTTACACTTTCATACTTCTTCACATGTCCAGTAATTTGTGATTAAGCTGGACATTCATTTGTTGAGTGGATTTTGTTGTGTTTCTTTAGAGTGTGCTGAATGTTGAGGGAGGTCTGCTTGTTTTAGGGGAGGCAGTTAAGTTAGCTGTGGATCAGCTTATTCCTTTCAAGCCTCGGTTTTTAAACTTTTTTTAATGTTTATTTATTTTTGAGACAGAGAGAGACAGAGCACGATTGGGGGAGGGTCAGAGAGAGGGAGGCACAGAATCTGAAATAGGCTCCCGGCTCTGAGCTGTCAGCACAGAGCCTGACGCAGGGCTCGAACTCACGGACCGCGAGATCACGACCTGAGCCGAAGTCAGACGCTTAACTGACTGAGCCACCCAGGCGCCTCTCAAGCCTCGTTTTTAAGTTTGTTAGGTTGGGTCTATCTCACAGTGTACTCTAAGGGCTACGTTAGGCCTACTACTAAGGCAGGATATTCTGGGATCTCTATTGAATATGCTGAGTATTCAGTGACATCTATCTGTTCTGGCTGGTCAGAACTCCAGTTGCTCTCAGCCCTGTGTGAGCTCTGGGAATTGCTTGGCTCCCCACTCCTTCTTTGCTCAGTTTCTAGGTTTCCCCATAAATGGGCACAATTTAGTATTCAGCAAAAGCCAAGAGAACATCTATGGAGATTTATGTTGATCATTCGGTAGCTCTGCTTTCCCAGACAGTTTTATCCATAAGTCCCAACTACTTAAACTTCCCTCTATTCCAGTCTCTGTCTCTTCAGCTCAGCAAAACCACTACCTTTGGCTCAAATTTTACTTCAGTACCTCCTGAAAGGTACCTCCTGCCTTACAGGAGAATGTAGGGACAAGTAAAGGGTTTGCTTTATTTGTTTCTCCTCTCTTAGGAATCTGTCCTGTACTTCCTGCTTCTGCATTCTCTGAGAACAGGTGTTCCACATATTTTGTCCGATTTTCTAGTTATTTATGACAGGAGAGCAAATTCAGGATCACTTCATCGTTGCCAGAAACAAACGTTCAAATTATCTAATTTTATAAGTCTGTATAATTTTTCTTAGCATACTTCATAGTAATATGAAGAGAATACTTTTGGTAAGAACTAAAAGTTCTCATGTAAGTAAAGTGGCATCTCTCTCCACCTTGCATCCCTTTCAGTTGCATCCCCTGTATGTTTCTGTTTTACCCTTTCCCTTCAAAATCTCTAGAAAAGATTTGCCAAACTCAGCATGTACAAATAAGGAGGCTCAACATGGTATTGCTTGTATCTCAAAATTGGCAAAAGTAGAAATGTTCCTCAGTAGGTAGAGGTTAAGTAAAATATGACTTATTTATATAATAGACAGCTGGTTAAAAAAAAATAGATTTACATGAAGACAGTGAAAAAAGTTGCAGGGCAATATGTATAAATATTTAAAGAACCCCACAAAATTTACATATTTCAAAATTTACATGTTTATGAGCAGTATATATTGCTTAATTTAAAAATGTATATAAATCTTCCTCAACTTACCATGAAGTTATGTCCAAAAAAACCCATCATAAGTTGAAAATACAGTTGATCCTTGAACAATAGGGACTGGGGTGCCGACCCCCCTCCCACTAGTCGAAAATTCATGTATTCCCTTTGACCTCCCCCAAAACTTAACTACTAATAGTTTTGTTGTTGACGGGAAGCCTTGATGACATAAACAGTCGATTAACACGTATTTTATATATGTATTATACATTGTGTTCTTACAATAAAATAAAGAAAATGTTCAGAAAAACATAAGGATGAGAAATACATTTACAGTACCATAGTATAAAAAAATCTACGTGTACATGGACCCATGCAGTTCAAACCCATGTTGTCTGTTCAAGGATCACCTGTATTCTAAGTCGGAAAGGCATTGAATACACCTAACCTACCGGATGCCATAGCTTAGCCTACCCTAGTTTAAACACACAACACATATTAGCCTACACTTGAGCAAAAATCACCTAACACAAGCCTATTTTATAACCAAGGGTGACATATCTCAAGTAATTTATTGAATGCTGCACTGAAAGTGAAAAACAGAATGGCTGTATGGTACAGGATGGTTGGTTGCAAATGGTCACTTTACCCTCTTGATTTGTGAGGCTGACTGGAAGCTGTGGGTCACCTGCTGCTTCCCAGCACCATGACAGTATCCTACTGCACATCAGCCCAGGAAAATATCGAAATTCAAAATTTGAAGTTCAGTTTCTACTGAATATGTATCGCTTTTGCAGCACAATAAAGTAAAAATAAAACTTAAGTCAAACCATAATGAATCAGGGGCCGTCTGTGTGTATATACATATATACATATATACACACACATATATGTATCTTAATATGCCTCGTCCCTTCAGTGATACTTGTACTTTTTGAAAAGAGAACACTGTCCATCACAATGCAGGTTAGGATGAGCTTTGTTCAATTATTTATTATTTTTTTTGCCTTTGATAGTGTAGAGAGGGACTGAACTTCCAATCTATATAGAAGGTTCTGTTTCTTTCTATAGTACAAATAAATGATTGCGATTCGCACTACTGTTACCAGATCTCTGGATAACTAAAATGTTAGCCTAGCTAAGAACTCATTTATTTAAATAAACATAAAGTACAACACATTTTTGGTATGGGTCCAAAACTTAAAACTTGACCTTTCTGGTATAGACTGAGACAAGAAACAAAACAAAAATTTTCTAACCCCAAACACAGTTATTATCTGTGGGATAACCTACTGTTTATCACTAAATTGGATATTCAAACCAGTTAAGAGAAAAAAATCCTATAGCAATATTATAATAAAATATTAATAGATAAAATGGTAGTTTAAAATGTATTTTAAAAAGAGCTATTATAACTTTGCAACTAAAGTAGTAAGGACACCAATAAACTCATTTATAATAAATGTTTGCAAATTACCAAAAATGGAAATCCCTAATTCCATCCATGCCTTTGTTCGTTACTTCTCATAACCAAAACTGTAAATGGTTAGATTACTTTTCCTGTTCATACCTTTGTAAATCTGCCATACCAACTTGAATGAATTTGTGAAGCTGAGTAAGAAGATATGAACATGTTTACAATGAATACCACATAGAAATTTTTACTTGGGCTCTAATCTGAATTTTCCCAGGCCTAACTTTTAAAGCATTGAAAGAACCCTTAAAACATTCTTGTTTTTCCTTTCTACGTCAGAGGTTTACTTCCTGATGTATGATAAAACCTAATCTCAGGGCTGGACAAAAGAATCAAGCCTCTAGTTCTTAGCTATACTTACTGAGGTCTAGTTAAGTGCCTCCTTTATAGTACAAGCAACAAATGTAATTGCCTCATGGCCCGCGGGTGTCCATTTAACAAAAGAGGCTTTGTGAACCAACCCACAGGTGTTACTTTTCTGGATTCAAGTGAAATCTGATGCAAGAGTCCACAATATCAAATAACACATTTACTAAATAGCAATCAAACTCATTTATTTAAGCAAAAAATATCTAATTAAGAAAAAGTTCCAACTGAAGAATATTTGTATGTCTGGCCTTTCAAAAGTTTCAAGAAACAGAAAACCCTAATAATAGATTCATTGTTAATTAACCCTTTTTGGCGGGATATTTTATAATCTACAGGCAACAAAGGTAGGGTATGCACTGGCCTGCTACTACTCAAACCTCAGTAAGCTTTCTAAAACGACTATAAATGAAAAGGAAAACAGTAGTTATTAAAGAAACAAACAAAGATCATAAAGGCAAGGAAAGGGACAAAGTTTTAGGAATCCTTTTTTGACATCATTTTTTCCTTTTCCTGAATTATAAAGGAAAAGGAGAGGTACACAGATTTTATGAAAGCAGTCAGATAAAGCCTTATTTCTTTTTGGCAAAAGTAAATGGGGTAATACATCAGTTACCACTTTAATCTTAAGAGTATGTAATTTTCCACATATATTTTCAAGATTTTGTTTTGGGTCTCCTGAAATGATAAATGTGAAATATAAAAATGTATAATTTCCCTACCCTGGAAAAAAGCCCATATGATGAATGTACATTTCATTTCACATGTCATTTCACTCTAACAATTAATGCCAAAAAATTGTTTTTTATGTTACTATCTTCCAGTTAAGCAGGATCACGTCAAATTACTATATACCATTATGTGGCTAATGCATATTCTGCTTAATCATGACTTATATAAACAAAACATAGCCATGGTAAGATGCTGTGCATACAAGCTACTAGGGAGAATATTGGGAAATGAAATAATTATATAGTTCTAAAAGAACTTCATAAAACCCAGTATTAGTATGATTCATGCAAAAGCAAAATTAGAAACATCATCAATAATTATTGGAGTTTATGCTCCCTATAACACCAACAAAAGCTATAAACAAAGATATGTATGTCAGAAAGTGAAGCACTGAATCCTCTAGGAGGCCATCAAGTAGAAGAGCTTTTGATAACACAAGACAGAGAAAACATGATTAATTTTAATTTCAAAAAATGGGAGTCTCAACTGCCAGTTATGAGTATCTCTGAAAGCCAAACTCAGAAACAGTTTCACAAACATTCTATTTTCATGGACATTCTCCTTGGCACAACTTCTTGCCCATGTTTGTCTACCTGGAGTCCTGATGGTGGGACTCCCAAATGCTAGATGCCTGACAAAGGGATTAACATTTGTAAGGACCAGGCAGGAAACAGTTAACACACTGATTATTTCAGTGGGTACTATTTCCGGGCAGTTCTGCTTCTTTTTCTCCCCATTTAAATGCTCACTTATTACTCTTCTATCTGCATCATTCATGGGGACTGTTATTGTTCTTCCCTACTTAAAAATGTGCCACGTTGGGTTCATTAGCCAATTATCACCAAAGAGGAATTTCACAGAAGTTCCAATAGGCTATAGCTCCAGGTTGGAGTAATGATGGGGGATGCTTATTGAGCATCTGCTTGCTGAATAGGTTTAGAGCTTAATCTAAGACTTGACTTGCTCATTCTCATAGCTATTGCAAGCTAAGCTCTGCAAGTACTTAATACCTCCATCCAGCCTGAAGAGGAATTTCTGATGGGCTGTCTCAGCACAGTGGTTAAAAGATACAGTCTACAGAACAAGAGTCCTGAGTTCAAAATGTAGCCCTGCCACTTACTAGGTTAAGTACCTTAGGCAGGTTATTTAAAACTCTTCTATATAACTGAGACTAATAAATACCTTACAGAAATATTTCGGAGAACCAAATGAAACAATACATAAGGCTCCTGGCACCCAGTTAGCACTCACTAATTATTAGCTACTGTGTTTATCAGCTGCCCCACCTGCTGGTATGAATGGTGTCTGATGGGCTTTCTTTGTTCCTAGTTTCCTAAACAGTTTACCCAGTTCTCTGCAAAGTGAAATTCAGTTTTTAAGATCAAATCTCCCAAATGTAGTTAAGACTACCATTTTTATTTTTTCAACAGGCATCTTAAGCAATGTTTATTAAATACCAAATGCTTAGGCTCTTCCTTGTGAAGCTTTCACTTCTTTGCAACTGTATACCAACCAGTCAGAAGGTACACAGTGGGGGAAGGTGTTGGGACTAAAGCCAACAAACATGCCTTTTCCATCCAAGTACTAACCCGGCCTGACCCTGCTTAGCTTCTGAGATCAGACAACAAATATGCCTTGCCATCCTAGCCATCTAATATTAATGTCCCAATCCTATAGTATTGTTTTTCTAGGACAATAGATTATTTTGCTCTTCTTTTTTGTTCTATTTGTAAAATAATGTTACCTGTTTTGCTTTTGGATTAGTACTTAAAAGAAGCATCTCAATTCTCATTTCAAGACTATCTCTGTAGCTTCATTTTAATACACCCTACTGTACACTCTGGTTCTCATATTCCAAAAGATGAGCCTCACTTAATGAAACACAGGGTATTTCAGAGAGTAGTAGAATGGAGTGGTAAGTATGTAAATAATGAATTTTCTCATTCTCTGAGAAAAGTCTAAACAGTTGGCAAATCAGATATATACATACTGTGCAAAGCATGTACTATTATGTTTCCACCAAAATTTTTATTCCTGGGACTTCAAATAATTCTTCCCAAAGTCAAAACTCATCCCTATATGGAATTACTCCTATAGATGAATGAATAGAGCTTTTTTCCATTTTCTATGGCTCCCATACGTAAGTATTTCATATGGAGACTGGCTAAGAAATCTGATTCAACAGCTGAAATGGTATAAGAAATAGAAAATCTGGGGTAGAAAAGAGTCCATACTCCAAAGAAGAAATAATTACAATGAAATATGTAGATCTTGTTGTATTTGATGTTACCAATGCCTTAAAAAAACACACAAAAGGCATTATGTTACATGTTTTTCTTGACAGATAGATAATTCTTCCACTTGTGTTTTATTCATCAAAACCACAACTCTAATGCACCATACCTTGGAAGGTATTTAAAATGAAACCTAGCTTTGTGAATACAAAATTCCAAGTTAGACTAGTGGACGACAGATGACATTTTTTGTAACGATGTAGTAAGGTACAAAGAGGAGAATAGCTGGAGATCTTTAAAAAGTAAGATTTATCTCTGAGGGCTGAGAGCACCAAAACATTGTTTTAACTAAGAGATCATGAGAATACACTGTGGACATTCAGGAGGGAATTGTATAATACCCAAATGTCATTCTAGGAAAGCACTTGGGTTTTTTTCCCCACTTATAATAATTTAGCTGTCACTGTATTCATTTAAAATAAAGTCTCTCTTAGGCTTATTAGACAGGCTATATCTTCTCTCCATTTCCCAAATTAACACGTCCCCCCAGAATCTCCTAATGTACCATCTACCCTCATTGCTAAAACCAGAAATCTGGCTCCATTTTAAGCCCTTCAGTTCCATTTCTTCCAGCATCCCATCCAGTCTAGATATTTCCTTACTCTTTCTCCAAACTTTGTACTGCTTTCCATTCTTAATGTTATTATCTTAATTATGTCTTACAGCCTATTAACCAGTCTCTCAGCCTCCAGTCTTTCCTACTCCAAACTTTCCTCTATTAATCTATACTAATATCGGAGTGACTTTCTATTTTTTCCAAGAATTTAATAATATTGGGTTTTTTTACACAAGAAGTAAACTTTAAAGTTTTTATTTTAAGGGTGATTTTTAAAAAAATTATCTGATCATGTTATTTCCCTGTTTGAGACATAAGGAACTGAGTGCTGTTTACCTTTTCATTTCTTTTCACTACCCACCCCTCCCCACTATATGTCCCAGACAGGAGAACTTACTTTTTGGCAGATGCCCAAAGCACAATGATATACTCTCCCTTCTAGACCTTATGAATATGCTGCTTGCTTTGGTCAACTCCTACTGATTCTTTAGGATTTCAACTCAAGCTTTATTCCCCTGCCTGTCTGGAAAAATCCTATCGATCCCAGTCTAAATAAATATCGTCTTGTGCCTTATCATAGCACCCTGTATATAATTCTATTTCATCACATTGTAATTCCTTGTCTGCTCTTCCAATCTGGCTATAAGCTTCTAGAGCTATACTGTCCATTTTGGTATCCTCTAGTAACACATGTGGCCTTTTGATTTTACAAATTATATAAAATTCAAATTCAGTTCCTCAGACACACTAGCTATGTGTCCTGTGCTCAGCAGTCACATGTGCCTAGTGGCTACCATGCTGGACAGTGCAGCATGGTAGCCACTAGGCAGATCTAGAATATTCCCACTTTGCAGAAAGGTCTATTGCACAGCACTGATGGCAGAGACTTAATCTACTTTAACATAGTCCTGGCCCTCAAGTAAGTGCTCAATAGCACTTAGTTATGGAATTAATAAATACATAAATAAATAAAAGTAAAAGGAAATTTGTGAAGTTAATGTCTGGCAAATTTCACCTGCCACTATGGCTTCTGAGGACCACTTACGTCTTCTCCACCAACCCACCTCCCCAACTCCCAAGTCCAGTGCTTCTAGCTGCTCTGGAGCACAGCCTCATTAAAGAAGATGCCTAAATGCTGGGATTGGTTTGGGGGTTAGGTACTACATTTGCATTTAGGGTTAGAAATCCATATTGGTCCATGACCCTACACCTACTTTGACTTTCTTTTCATAGGTAAGTCAGGTCAAATTCATGTTTCTTCAGATGACAAAAAGACTCTCTAATCCTTCCTGATTTAGAGATTCATACACACAGTGTACAGGAAGTAGATCAGAATCTTAAGTTGCAGCTTACAATTTTAAATTGCTCACCCTACAGTTTTAACTGTTAAGAAGACAAATCTCTCTGTTGGCACGTCAGGTGTGTTTAGTGGGGATGCAGGCACTAGCTGTGTCAAACTAAATGATTCCTATGCTATCTTCCAATAGTTATGAAAATTCTAATGCAAGAGGAAAGCATTCATATATGTAGGTTAGCAGTACAATGGCTTATAATGCCAACAGTTTAACTTACAATTTTCAACTGTCTTATAACATGCATACCTACTTTTACATGTTATTCCTCTTTTCCAATTCTAATTTTAGGCAGATGATACTTTAGTAGAGTGAGAATGCTTTTATGGACTAACATTAAGTGAGTCACTGAAACCCACAGAATTTTAATTACTTAAAGTGGGAACATAAGAACTTCATTTAGACGCTTATTTCAAAAGACATTTCAACATATTCCACCTCGTCAACAGCAGCTTTCCAGCAGAGCACTGTATCAGATTAGGAGGCCACATGACACTCGGAATATACTCTCTACCATTAGAGATACAGTCTGCTTCAGGTGCTGACGCTGAACAGCAGCATTACAATTTCAGTCTTCTTAATTTCTTTCTCCCAATTCCTTTTAGGCAACCTTAAAGTAGAAAGGTCTCATATAACTTTCAGATAAACATACATGAATATTTCCATTTTACTGAATTGCATAACTGCCTCCCTTGATTCACATCAATGGCACTGATTTTCCAACTCTGAGTGGTTAAAATATATTTAGGTGAGCAAAACACAGTTTCAAGAAGACTTTTTACTCTTTCAGCACAAATGCTGATCTTCACATGTATATGAATATATATTCAAACATACATAAGATAAAATACATTTCTACAAAATAAAATTCTATAAACTACATCTTACTGTTAAAATAAGATTAAATTATTCTGAAAATGTCCAGAGAACCCATCAGAAAATGCTTAAGTTGTGGAGGCCTCAAAGATGGTTATTTAATGTTAATATCAGAAGAAAAACACCTCAGAATTGTAAACAATAAGTCAAATTTATCTTCAGAATTGTGTTAGCTATAGGATGAAAAAGTCACGTCATCTCCGCAGTGAACTTCACTTTAGCAAAAGAGTAAACATATTTCCTCCACATCAGCTGCAATCAAGGCATTAGCAGTATGCCACGATTGATTATCCCGGGACCCGTTGCTGAGAAATGGATGTGTAGCACAGGTTTTTATCACTATAGTCTGCAAAAAGCAAGTCTCTTGCTTAGATATCCTAGTTGTAATAAGTGACATTATTAGGTAGTTCTTCTAGTTAAATGACATAAGGATTTAGTGTATCAGCAGCTTATAATAAACAAGCCCTTTCAATCTGATGATTCCTTTCCCTCCACATAAGTACTTTTTGTGTTTATAATACAAGTGGTAATAGAAGACCATATGGTTGTGACTTTTAGCTAAAGTAAATGACATTTAAACAAACAGAAAAACAGCATTAAGATATTCAAGGATTTGAACTATGACCTAAATACACAGTACACAGTAAGGGGCTATTAGTGTTAACTTTATACAGTGACCATTTTCTAACACTGTCCAAATAGTGAGTTTTTCAGTTTGCTGATCAGTTTTTCAGAAATATTTTCCAATACACTGTAAAACAGCTTTATCACTGGCATATTACCCCATTTACAACTTCTCCTTTTAAAAACAGTATCCCACCAATATATCCTGAGAACATTTAATCAGTTCTTTCTGAAATATAAAATTGTTTTCTATTGCTTACATCTCTCTCAATAACAATAATGATGTTGTTATTAACATATATATAATTTTTTTTAAAGGCAAGAAATACTACATTCCTTAGTCACCTAACAGACTACTGTTTGGTGAACATTTCACCTTTTGTGTATAACACTGGGATCTGTGGTAGCAAGAACGAAAAAGTTTTAAATAGCCTTATATTTTGATAGGTTAATAATAGATTAAAACATAATTTTTCTAATAAGTATAGATATGTTTGCTTTAACAAAAATAAAAGATTGTGATGGTCTAATTACAGGAATATACTGAAATCACCATAATCACAGATCTATTAATATGTCCATTTAATACAGTGGCTGCTATGGTTGAAAAACTATAAAGTTGTAATTACATGAAAGATTTAAAAATGATTCATAATATAGTGAATAGCCAATGCAAAGCAGAAGTTTACACTTAAAGCAACAATTTACCAATTACAGGTAACAACTTTACCCGTCGTTAATCTGCCAACCAGTAAAAGGATCAAAAGAACAGAATACTTATATAGTAGTTAATACGTGCAAAAAGCACACGAATGTCTACCGAAATGTAGAAAACTGTCGTGACCATACGGCCTAATTAGCAGGCACTGCATGTTGCTAGGGCAATTTAGTCTTTACCTAACAAAACTACCACAGCATTTCTGGGGCAACAAACCTTCCCTTAGAAGGTCCAGGGTACCTCATCTACCACTCCTTTAGAAGACTTAGTCTAGACAACATTCAGAGTATTCCACACCAATAAGTCAATTCAGAGCCAGGTGAATTTTTAGTTTGCTTAATAAAAGGGCTGAAAAATGTCACTGATTCCAAAAGTAAGTCACTTGGGGAAAGAAACATTTAATTGGCACTCTGCTGTCCTGCTACAAAGTAACAAGGACATCCTAATATTTTCTACAACTTTCATCTGGAATCATGGAAGGTGGTCAGGTAGCCTGTGGAACTAGCTTAGCTTTCAAAACATCTATGAAGACTACAATAACCACAGATTGCCAATTTCTCAGTATTATATGGTTTACTGAGCTACAGGAACACCTACCTTACCTGAAAAATAGTAACAACATGCACTTAGGAGCAAGTTTGCAGCAGAAACTAAAGGAAATTGAGGAGTAGAACAGAAATTAGAAGAAAACATGGTTGGACCCTAAACATATACACGTTTGTCCACCCTTCAAGTATTTTTAAAGTACCTACCAGATGTTCTATCAAAGTTCATGTGCTAGGAAATCAGCTGTGGTCAAAACAAATCTTTGCCATGAAAAACCTTATATTCTAAAGCAAGAGTCAGCAAACTTCTTCTGTAAAGGGCAGATAGTAAACAGCCTAAGCTTTGCAGGCCATATCTTCTCTGTTACAACTACTCAACTCTGCTCTTGCAGTGAAAGCAGCCACAGACAATATGTAAACAAATGAGAGTGGCTGTATTCTAATTAGACCTTTAACCACAAGTACAGGCAGCAGGAAGAATGATCTTACAGGGTCTCCACGATATTGAAAGGCCTAGACTTTTCTTATGAGTGAAATGTGAGGTCACTTGGGTCTTTGAGGAAAAGACTAACATTATTACACTTAACAAGCACCATTATTAAAAAGGATCATTTCAGAGTCTGTGTAGAGAATAACCAGTGATGGTGTAGGGAGGCAAGAAAATGGGAAAGGTAAAAGCAGAAAGCAGTCTGAAGTTATTCCAAGAAAACAAGATATGAATTTGTCTTACACCCCAATAGTAGCAGCATTTGCTAAATGCTTCTACTTCCAACTAAATTATTTTTGGCAAATTAGTGGCTTTTAACTTCAAACTCAGGAATTCCTGTAGTATGGAAAGGCAAGTTATTCAAGATGTTTGAGCTGAGTATAATATGTTTCTTTTCAAAGTCACAAATTAAGCTCATATCCTAGTAGCCAGTGCTCAGCCCATAACCCAAGAAAAGCATTTTTGGCCTCAACACCACTGAAATGAGCAAAACCCACTCCAACAGTACCTGATAGGGACTGCTCAGTTTCCAAAAGCTTAATGCAAAAAATAAATCATGGTTTGCAAGTGTTGCTGCCACATGGACTTTTAGAACTCTGGAATGAATAAAATGGTTCCACATCACTTAACCAATGATCTGTTTATATTCGTTTTTGCCAACTTACGAACAATGCTATTTCTTTCATATGCTAAACTCTAAGTTATAGGTTCCAAATGACAATTTTGGTGTTTTGCTTTCTGAAGCACCTACTTAGGAGAATTTTTTTTTTTTTTGCCTGGAATTCACAACATATTTAATATTCATCATCTTTACCAAGCAACTCAATCAAGATCTGAATAGCAATGTCTTCATCATAAACAACAATGATTTTTCTAAGAGGTTACATAGGTAGGGAAAGAAACCCATCTCATAATATACAGCACCAGTGTGCCACAGAGATAGCTGAAAAAGGAACACTCTAGAGGGGGAGATCCTGCAAAGGTTTGGATATCTCTTCAGAGTGCTCCAAACTTGGATGAATTTTTGTTATAAATCACCTTGATTAATGGAACACATTTGCTACAGTGGTTCTGTAATAACTATACAATTCTACTTGCTTGAAAAGCCCAGCTTAGAAAAACTGGTGGAGGAAGGGAAGCCTTCAAAAAAATCAGTGGTGGGGGCGTCTGGGTGGCTCAGTCGGTTAAGCATCCGGCTTCAGCTCCGGTCATGATCTCACAGTCTGTGAGTTCGAGCCCCGCTATGGGCTCTGTGCTGACCGCTCTGGAGCCTGCTTCGGATTCTGTGTCTCCCACTTGCACTCTGTCTCTCAAAAATAAATAACCATTTAAAAAAAAAAAAGATTAAAAAAAAAAAAATCAGTGGCTTCTCTTTCAGGACCAATATTGCCCCTGATCAAAAATAATCCCCTTTCTTTTTTAAAAAAAATATTGAAGACAAATACATTTAAGGGAAGTACAATTTGATGAGATAAGAGTATAATAATAATCAGTAGAAATTATTTTGGGAGAAGTAGTAGTAGCATGGTAAGGAGTACAATTTTGGATGCAGCCAGGGGATGTGTTTGAATTCCAGCTGTCTCTCACTATTTGAAACTGGGCAATCTATTTAACCTCCCTGTTGTCCAGTTCTCTCATCTGTCAAATACTACTACTACCTATCTTATTGGGTTGCTGTTTGGTTGATTAAATAAATTAAGCCTTGTAAAGAATTTCAACAGTATCTGGTACAGAGTAAATACATAATAAGTGTTAGCTAATAGTACTACAATTATGTCTGTCACTTATAAATGTCAAACCAAAGTGAACAAAATATACCTAGAACAATATGGCAGTGTCTTCTAATTTATCGATTCATAGACAATAAAAATTCGATGAATGTATTTCCTTATACAGAATATTCAAAAAATTTACATCTTACAGTGCTCTGATTATTTGCTCAGATTACTTAGCAAAGATCTAATCCCCTGATGTTCTTCCTCTAATAACTCTTAAGAAGAAAACACCAACAATTGTATGATGTTTAAGTACACAGAGAGTAGATGCCATCATGTATATGTTTTGTTCTTCTGTCTACTGGCAAAATTATTTCTGGTCTCAAGTATATGCTTGTTGCTAAAACAACTTAAAGGTGACTAGAATGTTTATGAAATGTTAACACTCATATGAAGATGAAACATTATGCAAAATTCTGACATTTTTATTTTTTTTTTAATTTTTTTTTTCAACGTTTATTTTTATTTTTGGGACAGAGAGAGACAGAGCATGAACAGGGGAGGGGCAGAGAGAGAGGGAGACACAGAATCGGAAACAGGCTCCAGGCTCTGAGCCATCAGCCCAGAGCCCGACGCGGGGCTCGAACTCACGGACCGCGAGATCGTGACCTGGCTGAAGTCGGACGCTTAACCGACTGCGCCACCCAGGCGCCCCGAAAATTCTGACATTTTTAAATGAAGTATAAAAGGATACCAAGTCCATGATGAAGGTCATAGAAAAAAATAGGTTATCTGATAATACACTATCATCTTCAACATTATTATCACTATCAGCTAACAATTACTAGTATGTTTAGCATTGTGGTAATAAACATCAAAAACATTTGCACTGCTGAATCATAGTGCATTATGGGTGGTACATAAATAATAGATTTAATAATCTACTGATCAAACTTACAAGGCAATCAAAGGCTATTATAGTTAAAAATAAATACACAATGACCAAGACAATTTAATTCTTAATTATTTTTTTATATTGGGAATGAAGATAGTTAACAGTAAAGTTAGTCAACAGCTGTAACAGCTACATCAATAATTTGAGGGTGACACAGAGTATTTTTAAGAAAGGAAAAAATTAAGTTATAACACTAAAGTAAGAAAAGCACATGTTCAGTAAAGAAAAGACCACCCTCCCCTGCCATAAGCTCTGTCACAGCAGCTGGGTGATTGGTGAGAGGAGCTAACATTACACCTGCTCCTCACTCTTCCATTCTGCTGCTCTTGCTCTCTTTTTCTAACTGGATAATCAAGTTGATTAGACTAAGGCATATACAATTTCTATTCTAAAAATTTAAATCAGATTTAAAAAGACTAAACTACAGACTTTGATTTTACCAGATTTGCCACTAACAAGTCGGTGGAAAAATTTTCTAAGCCAGGATCCTAGATGCGATTTAGCTGGCATTTCTCCTTTGTCTTCTCCAATCGATGACAATTCTTGTCTTTCATGACTTTGACACACACACACACACACACACACACACACACACACACACACACACATATATATATATATTTTATATATTTTATATATATATATATATTTTAAACATCTATTTATTTATTTTTGAGGGAGAGAGACAGAGCATGAGCAGGGGAGGGGCAGAGAGAAAGGGAGACACAGAATCTGAAGCAGGCTCCAGGCTCTGAGCTGTCAGCATAGAGCCCAACGCGGGCTTCAACCCACGAACCATGAGATCATGACCTGAGCCAAAGTCGGATGCTTGACCGACTGAGCCACCCAGGTGTCCCATGACTTTGACATTTTTTAAGAGTATTAGTCAGTTATGTTGCAGAATGACACTCAGGGTTTGTCTGATGCTTTCCAATGATTAGGCAGAGGTTACACTTTCTTCTGCAAAAATACCACAAAAGTGATGTGCCCTTCTCAGTGCTTCACTTCAGGAACTACATTATGTTGATATGTCCTTTTATTAGTGAAGTTAACCTTGATCACTCAATTAAGTGGTGCCTTCCAGTTTCCCCTCTACGAGCTACTATTTGTCCCTTTGTAATAAATGTCTTGAAGGAGATACTTTGAGACTATGCAAATAAGTTATTTTTCTCAAACTTTTGCCCAATATTTTAACATTCATTGGTGAATCATGCCTGCAACAATTATTATTGAGGTATTTATGTAGGGCTTTAAAGGGAACTAAAATATATAAAATATAATGGCCAAGTTGTTCTTAATACATATATTTTTTAAAATGTTTGCTTATTTTTGAGAGAGAGTGCAAGTGGGGGAGGGGCAGAGAGAGAGGGGTACAGAGGAACTGGAGGCGGCTCTTTGCTGACAGCAGAGAGCCCAATGCAGAGCTTGAACCCATGAACCATGAGATCATGATCTGAGCCAAAGTCAGATGTTCAACCAACTGAGCCACCCAGGCGTCCCTTGATACAAACATATTTAAATTCTACTGAATGCAGCATTTTAACTTATACTCAAAATATGAAAAAAAGTTATTTTCTTTTGTCAGTGTGTTCAGTTAATGCTAATCAATGAATAACATAATTAAAATGTTACTTACATAACTATGGCTTTTAAAGAAATCTGATGGACTATTGGTGAGGATTTTGTCTCCTTCCAAACCAATTACTCTTTTACAAATGTTTGATTTTGGATCACTTGGGCTTTTTGCAATCACAATGTCACCTCTGAGGGGAAAAAAAGTCAAAGAAAGGTCAGTGTTATTTATTAAGCATAAACACATGGACGGACCCTTACAACTTAAAGCCAACACTGTTTATCCTCTCACATACTGACCCTCTCATACATTTACCAGCTTTGTGATTGTTTTATGGGTCAGAATACAACAAGAGTAGTGGAAGCTATTAGAAGATTTTAAAATTTCTGGTAATTCCGTAAGAATTACCTTCTTGCACTGTACCTACTATATATTACTTCCATATCCAAATTTTTAGAACCAAAACTATGTAAAAGCAATTCCGTGTAAGTATCACCAAATTAACTAAGTTAATTTTACTGCCCAGCCAGTAGTATTGACTCTAGAGCACATAAAAATATAGAAATAGCAGAAATATTTCCCTAGAGCTCAAAGAACTGAGGAATTACAATATATATAAACAACCCAGATAATTTACAGTATAGTCAGACTTATTTTTGAGGGATAATATCAGAAGATACAACCAAATAAAATGCTAAAAGCTGCCCAAACACATACTACAAAAAATAAATTGGAGTACCAAACATATATAACCAATATGGGTATGATTATTTATCAAAGGCACGATTCATGGAAGAAATAACAATATATATGTGTTAGAAAAATAAGAAAGATCTTTAAAAGTGGAAATGAAGGAGACAAAATGGAGGAAGGAGACAAAATAAGGCTAACACCCCAACCAAACAGAACACAATTCTCTTTCTGCAAAAAATTAGTAGTAAGTGAATTCTGTTGACTAACCCACATATTTGAAAGGATTTAATATATTTACTTATTGTTTGTACACAGTTGCGGAAATAATTTGATGTTAGTTATAATAAAAGGGGCACATATCAAAATAGCAAAAGCTATAAAAATAAAGGGAAGATGATAGTCAAATCAGAAACCTAGTTATTGTTATATACATAAGTATTAATATGAGTTCTAAACTTTTTGGTAGCCAAGTCAAAAATGAAATTCTGATTAATTACACTGGAATCATTAGCTAACAAAAATAAAGTTTAGTTTGGTAGGTAAGACAAAATTGTCTTAAATAACCAAATCAAAGAGGAATGAATATACAGGAAGGATTCTCATGTAAGGTTATAAAAGACGCCTTCTTCATCAGAAATTTTACAGTAATAGTATTCACTGGAACAATAATTTCCTGGAGTTGAAAGCTATTAAAATACTAAATTCTAGAGGCGCCTGGATGGCTCAGTCAGTCAAGCATCCAACTCCTGATTTCAGCTCAGGTCATAATCCCAGGGTCACAAGATTGAGCCTTGCGTCAGGCCCCACGCTGAGTATGGAGCCTGCTTAAGATTCTTTATCTCTCCCTCTGCCCCTCTCCCCACCCTTGTACTCTCTCTCTCTCAAAAAATAAATAAAAATAAAACATTAAATTCTATAATTTGCAGGTAATATAAGGCTGCCCTTTCTCTGAAATGGGAAAAACTAGTCTCTTTTCAACCAACTGGAACCATACCAAAGGAACTTTCAGATGAATAAGTTTGCAAAGACTGTAACATACTAAACAAAGTTGATTTTGGCTAGCTTTGGGGAAATAAAATGTTTTCTGTGGATGTTTTATTCAGTTTACGTTTAAAAAAAATAATCAATATGACCCTTAAATTCTGTACTTGAATGGCAACATAAAAATCATAATTCAGTCAAGGTGTTTTTACAGAAACCAATATTAATGCAGATTATACTTTTGGTGGTCTAACTATAGAGTTTACAAAATAATTTTTCCTTGGACTCTCAACTCTTTCAAATAGGGTTTTTACAGGAACTTAATAGGAGTAAGGTTTAAATTTTCCTTTCACATTTATAGTTATAAACATCCTGATTAACCTACTAAATTGTACGCTTTTGAAAAAGACCAATATTTTATTCATCTTAACATTCTCTATAATATACTGCATATGTTATAAGTTAGGTGCTCATTAACTATTTGGTGAAAGAATAAATAGTAATAAGAGACTGTGATTATTATAAATATGAGTGTTCTGTGCACTTAACTGAAAAGAGATTCATGTGCTTTAAATACTAGTTATGCAGACTTTTATTTTGCCTAAACGGATGGCTATTCTAGCTTTAGAAACAGGCAGCTAGCTGAAGGATCTCTTGCCAAGTGTCCGAGATTCCCCTAAAATCTCAGAGTTCTGTGCTGTAGGTAAAAGGAATACTCAGGAGAGTCATATTTTTAAAGTTGAAGTTACCAACCAACTCTCTTGGCTGTAAAAGTTATTTGGTATATCTCATATAAACGCCAGATTTTGAGCTGCCCTTTAACCTAATGGGCCTCTTGAATGAATAGAATACAAAATGAAACCTCCAAAGAATCTTAATTAACTTACTGAATGTAGTTATTTGTATTACCCATCTGAATGCAAAGAGTATCTATTAAAAAAAAGATAATATTGAGCTATTCATTCAAAATCCATTTAGCCAACAAGTTCAGCTTCTTGTTAAAGATGCTCAAGGACTAGGAGAGTAAAATCATCTCATTAGCATGGAAAACAGCAGTTTATCTTCATGCTACAGTGATGCTAGGTCTCTAATTAATCCAAAGACTATATGAAGTGCTTTGGATATAAGGTAAAAAGGAAAGAAAGCTAGAACACAACCCCTGTAATGCAAGTCTTATTTTATAACCCCATATCTATCAATTTGGTATCTTAAAGTTGTTGAGTAAAAGATGTGAAGGAGAATTTAACCTAGACACCATAGTAGAGTACAGAGCTTGACCAAGAGATAACTTCAAGTTCTGTACAGAATCTAAGATGGTAAAAGATCAGTAAATGTAAAGAATACTTTTACACTTATTCTTGATGATTTTTCAGTAATGTGAAACAGACTATAGAAAAGGCCAATAATGAAAGAGGAGTGCTTAAACCTTCTTATGCCATAAGCTAAATAACAACTCAAATGAGTCAAATTTGTAGTTTATGGAGAAGAAAAGCTAGTATTTATTTTTTTATAATTGTGAAAAACTAATGAACCCAAAATTTTAGGGAATCAGAGAAGTGCCCTTTAGAAAATACATTAAATTACTGGGGGC
This sequence comes from Puma concolor, assembly GCF_028749965.1. Classification (NCBI taxonomy): domain Eukaryota; kingdom Metazoa; phylum Chordata; class Mammalia; order Carnivora; family Felidae; genus Puma; species Puma concolor. The sequence goes on along the minus strand of NC_141676.1, from coordinate 30,033,240 downwards.
ACCTGGGTAGCTCAGTCAGTTGAGCGTCCAACTTTGGGTCAGATCATGATCTCATGGTTCATGAGTTCAAGCCCCGTGTTGGCCTCTGTGCTGACAGCTCAGAGCCTGGAGCCTGCTTTACATTCTGTGTTTCCCTCTCTCTCTCTGCCCCTCCCCACTTGCGCTCTCTCTCTCTCTCTCTCAAAAATAAAAATTAAAAAGAAAAACGAAAATACATTAAATTACTAATACTTGACATTCATTCAGAAGGAATAATACGTAGTTAAGCAGAATAAACAGTATCATAGGACTGGAAACACCACTCAGAATAGGGTTTTTAAAACTTTAGTAGGAAACAGTATTTGTCAAGGAGTTTTTCAACCTAATTAACCAGGAGACTCATACTAGATGAGATTCCTGGTTCCCAGGTATATACAGTGCTATAGTCGAAGAATCATCAAGTGCTCATCATAAGCTATGAAGAATAAAACAGTCATCAAAAGAAATTCAGGATTATTTCAAATATTTAAAAAGCAATCATTGGTTTGTATATGTAATGTAGTTCCTAAGTCCCTAGGTTCTTCACTCAAACACTGTAGGGCTCTCTCTCCCCCCAAAAAAGTAAAGTGGGCTTGACTGTACATTATAAAATGGCTGCTATTCTATTTTAGCCACTAATGCAAGGAACAGTGACCCAGAAGACTGCATGTTTACAGAAACTATTAAATTTCTCAAACTGAGAGAAAATATTTGAATCAAAATTTTAACTAGGTGGTCATTAATTTGGTTATTTACAGAAGAGTTTTTAAAAATAAAGTTAAGAAACTGCAGAAAAGACACAATGTGAATGCATGTTTTCACCATAACTTTAATGTATCTATGACAGAAATTTACCTTTGGATACCATAGAAATGTCGACTAAGATTTTCTGCAAAGACAACATCTGAATTTTGGATTGTAGGCTCCATTGATGGTCCAGAACACTGAAAAGAGAGGTAATTTTTTAATTTGAATGGAAACCCTTTTTTATATAACATAAATCATCTGAGCAGGCTTATAAGAAAGAAATTCAAACAAATGTTCTTCAAGCTTGGCTGATGATTCATAAGTTGGCACCTCCCAGGTAAGTTCAACTCTACAGAGTGGCCACCAAGTCTGGAAACACAGGTAAGTATATTAAAAATGGCTGAGTGAGAAAACATTATAATACGTGAATAACATATGTTTCCAAATTTTGACCATCCTGTATAATGTAAGCTCCATGAGGTCAGGGACCTTATCACTCACATTCCTAAGCTATATAATCAACACCAAAAACATGCTTTGGCATAAAGCTGATAGTCAATAAATATTTGTTGAATAAATGATTTGCTTTCTTGCTATTATCAAATATCCAGTGCCTATGATGGTAATTTATTAAGTAGTATCATACTATTCTCAATACGTTCATGCCTTGAGTTCTCTTCTAAGAAAATAGCTTACTCATTTGATGAGGCTGCAATTTGTATTTTCTACTGAAAAATAGTGGCATAATGAGATGCACTTTAAAGATGGTCTATTAGTATGAGTTAAAACAATAATCTTCATGTATACCTGAGAACGGTAATAAATGATCACTGCCACTTAAAATATCTAAATACACCAGTCTCCATTGACTTCACTTATGCATAGATGAAACTTTTTACTCTAAACTTCTTACCGAGGCAGAAATAACAAAGAACAAAATGAAAGTTTATATATGCTACCTCTGTAGCCCACTGGAAGTACCAATGTAAATTTAAAAAATCAAAGAGGGGACTTCTAGTTAAATATGTTTATTTGCATTTCTCCAACTAAACTTGAGGTTGTAGGACTGTGAATCTGTTAAAACAACATACCACCAACAAAACCCACTCACTGGGTTTTGTAGATTCCAAAGTACTACTTGTAGATTCCAAATCTACTTATTAACTATGGAACTTGGAGCAAGTTACTTAAACTTACTGAGCCTCAGTTTTTTCTTATGTATGATGGATTTCTATCTAATAAGTATCTCACAGAGTAGAAAAGATTAAATGAGTTAGTAAATATAAAACCTCAAACATCACTGGAACACAGTAAGTAGCATTCAATAAATGATAAAAACTATTATTATTAGATTATTAGTAGGGCCCCTCTCAGAAACAGAATACAGAACCTTATTTGAAGTGATGTTACTTAATTTTATATTAGTGCCAATTCCAACATTCTCTTACAACCCCAAATTTAGAAAGATTTTATGCTTTAATAGTCCCATTTTATTAAATAACTTCCATTAAATAACTTCCATTAAAATAAAGAAAAAACACATTTTCCTTCATTAAAAAAGTATATATTTAAAATTATTATTTTCTTGTATGTAAAAACTTACCATGACAACACCACCAACATATTCAAAAGCACAATGAGCTATACAGCCATACTGGATAGTATAGCCAACAAGTCGAAAGGTTTTTCCCAGAACACCACGAAGCATAGTTCTATGCAGACTCTGCCACCATTGGCCTGATGGTAAATTTCAAAAAGTTTCATGATCAATACTATTTACAAACACTTAAGAAATAGTTCTATTGTAAAATATTTACAATCAGTCAGAATGTAGTAAATACCTAATACAGTTTGGTGCAGAAAAGCAAGAGCTTATTTTCATTTGTCCTAATGCTATTTTAAATGACAAATTATGACACTTAATATTTTTATTTCTGAACAGAGATTATATTCAAATAATATCACTGGTTTATATATGAATTAGATAACTAGTAGACTCTAAATTTGTCTCCTTTCACGCTTTGTTTCTTTTCTTGGTGTTAAGATAGATACCTAAGAAAAAATATTAACTCTTTCAAAGTACTAATAACAGTTTCCATATTGTTACCTGCTACACTGTATCAGTTCTTGCCTAACAGGATATAAAAGAGAAAGCACTAGAATAGGTATATGGAAATACAAGTATCACACTGACATTTTCATTAACTTGTGTGATCTTCAATGACTTATTTAACCACTCTGGGCCTGGAAATAATAATAACTCATAGGACAGTTCTGAGAATTGAATTCAATAACATGCCAAAGTGCTTTGTAAATTATAAAGTTATATTCAGTTGTCAGCTATTAACTACTGATACAATGATCACATGAATACTATGAAACAACATAAAGACCATATATTTTTTTAAGCTACAAAAAAAATTTTTTTATGTTTATTTTTGAGAGAAAGAGAGAGAGAGAGAGACAGCGTGCGAGCAAGGGAGAGGCAGAGAGAGAGGGAGACACAGAATCTGAAGCAAACACCAGGCTCTGAGTTCTCAGCACAGAGCCCGACACAAGGCTCAAACTCACAAACCATGAGATCATGACCTGAGCTGAAATCAGACCCAACTGAATGAGCCACCAAGGCATCCCAAAGCTACAAAAATTTAAAAATATTATCCATCTAAAATATTCTTAGTATCTTTCCCTTCCTTTCTATTTACCTATTACAACTATTTCTTAACTAATGGCCTATGGTTTAGGCCTAGGCTACAATCATTGTTCTCAGATTAAATTTACTAAAACACATCAATAATATATAAGTAACATTTGCTCAATACTTACTACATGTCAGACTTTACAAGTTAACCTCTGTAGATATTATCATCATCACTTTATAGATAAAAAAAAGGGAGCCTAAGTGTAGAGAACTTATATACTCAACATCACAAAGATGGAAAATGAGAGTTAAGAACTTAATTATGTTACACTGACTCCTGTATTACTCTCCTGCTCCCATAACATCAATGGCTCTCTATCAGATGAAATACAGATTAGACTCATTTCCAGGATCCATGACAGATGGCTGCCACCCTGTCCTCAGTTTCTAACCTGATCTTCCCTGATACTCCTACATGACCTGACTACTCAATTATACTGGTCTGTTCTTCAAGGAAACTTTGCCAGTAAACACTTATTTATGCCAACACCCATGCCTGGAGTATTCTTCATGATATCCATCATCTATCTAATGTGCAACTCTTCTCCAAATGCTCTCAACAGGCAAGATTTTCTTTCTCTTCAGGGTTCCCATGGGCCTTTTTATACACACACACACACACACACACACACACACACACACACACCACACCACACCACTGAGAGCACTATTTCTAAAGTTGATCTGTTTGAATTTGTATCCTGGTTCTACCATATTTTAGTTGTGTGACCTCCATGAGGTTATTATGCCTCTATAAAGCAGACTTAATATCAATACCTAAGAGAGTTAGTGATTACACGTGATCAGACACGTAGTCTGTAGCAGAGTATTTCAATAAATGCTAGTATGCTAGTTACTGTATCATTCACTTGGCAATCTACTCTATACTCTATAACCTCCTAACATTAGTTGTATTTTCAAGTTTTTTATCTTTAAATAAGATAATAGAATTTTATAGCCTACAGCGTAGGGCTGTATCTTTTATTAGTGTTATATTACTTACTAGTGTTCATCCACCTATTAAACATTTACCATGCCTCCTCCTCTAACAAGTTTTCCTTGGCACCATCCCAAGAAATGTAACTCATGCTTTGTGTCACTCACCTTCCTTAGGCATACACTGATTATAATGCTTACCACACTATACTGTTTATATCTTTCCCCTTATTATAGTACATTTGTTTATGTCTGCAGGTAGTGACTGTGTATTGTTCACCTCTGAATCCTCAGGTCCTACCAAAGACGACAGTAAACAGAAGACTTATCTGAGGAAATTAATGAATGAATTTTGAATCCGATCTCCTCTACCATCCACATCTTCATCATGATAGAATAGTTAACAATGTTCAAAATGATTATCAGAAGACCACTGAGATTTTTGGTTAATGGAGAGACATGCAAATGCCATATTCACTGAAGAAAGAAATTGTCAGTAACATATTAAAAAGTCTTCTCATTAAATCATTGAGGTAATGTGAAAAATAACTCTTCCCATCAGGAGAAATAAGGAATCTGGCTTACAGTTATAACTGATGCACTTTAAAAAATAGCCATTTCTAGAGTTCAAAAAATAAAAAGTGCTATTTAAAGATAAAAACACTCTATGACTGAAGCTCTATTAATTCAAACAGACTATGAAGAGGAAAAATGAAATACTAATAGAATACATTTTGTCTATAAAATTAATTACGTTGTCTGAGCACTACTTTGCTCCAAATATAAGATTAGGGAAAAGTGGGATAAGTCCTGTAGCTTAGCTCTGAAAATTTGATTTATGATAAAAAATCCTAAAAGTAGTGAAGTGTATATTACATTTTAAAATGAAAATAAAAATGGGCCCTACCTGGTATTAGAAAGGGGATGTATTATTAAACAAGAGGAAACATACGGCACTTACCAAAAAGCTATTGGTAATACAGGTGAAAGATGAAATTAGAGGGTAAATCACTTAGCAATCTACCAAAATTTAAATCATTTGGATTATGCAATAGAATCCACTTGGTTAAAAAACATATGCAAAAGTACTGAGACGCTGTAACTATACAGTGGTTCTGATTCACTGAGAAGGCTTGTTATTAACTCACATTCAGAAGTAATTGGGGCCATAAAGGCTTTTTTATGACTCAGACAATGCCCAACTCCAAATGCAATGTTTGTAATGGAACTGTCTCATAAAATAATAAAATTAATAGATGAGAGTGATCCAAAGAAAGAAGTTAACAGACCCTGTTTCTTCCCTATAGGTATTAGCAACAGAATGGAGTCTGAAGTGTCTAAAATTACTTTGGATATTAGTCTATTAAGGGGAAAAAGAGCTATGAAGCTATTTCGAGAGAAATCTGAGGATAAAAGACTATGTGGCCTTGTATTTTAAAAGTGCACTGAAAAGCACTGTTGAGGAATATTGAAATTGAGAATAAGAGCTGATGGATTTTTTAAAGAGTAATCTCAGAGCAGAAAGTAGCATTCATAAAAAACACAAATAAGCCATACACTGCTAGCACTCAGTAGCCTTTCTAGCAAAAAGGATTAAGACAGAGGTTCCAAATCTCTGCTTTACATATTTATTTAAAAGGTTTATGTATCTATAAGTGAATACATGCTCTGGATAACTTTTGCTTGTCCCTTCAGATTTACTCTCCACCCTTTTCCATGTGCCCTTGGAAAACTGACCTATATAAACTACATCAAGGCACTCCTGTACCCAGTAACTGAACTCCAGTAGGAAGTCAGAGGAAGGAAGAGTTATGTCTTTTCTTGCCTCCTTACCTGTGGACTCTTCTCAGCCTGGCTATGTTTGGACCAAAGGTCGCTGAATCTCCAAAGGCAGTCTGCTATACAGTAATCTCTCTCCTAGGTTCCTATGACCCTTCCTTTACCTAGTCCCTTCGAGCTTAGGAATGAAAAGATTGACTGATGCTGGTTCCTGTGCTATCCGTGGTGATTCTCCCATACCCTGCACACACCTCTGTAATTAGTTTCTGTAAATAAACCTTCCTTACATTATCCAACTTTGAGTGTGTCAGCTGTTTTCCATAGGTGTCCTGGTGATACAATATACCTACCATTTGCTAAAATAACAACTCAGGTGGGGAGATGGGCTAAAAGGGTGATGGGCATTAAAGAAGGCACTTGTTGAGATGAGCACCGGGTGTTATATGTAAGTGATGAATCACTAAATTCTACTCCTGAAACCAGTATTATCCTATATGTTGACTAACTTCAATTTAAATTAAAAGAAGAATGTTAGCTTCCAAAAAAATAAATAAAAATATTAAAAAAAAACAACTCATCATGTAGAAGTTTACAATATTTGATGTTAATGAAGGAATTCTCATAAACAGGCATTTGTAAAACACTGCTGATGGGTATGCAAAACAGACAACCCCTAAAAAGAGGAATGTGGCTATCGTAATGGCATATACATTTTACTCTCGGACCAACCATCCCACTTTCAAGAATTATCCAGCTCCAAGATTCAAACACCATGTGCACAAGATTCTTTATATTAGCCTTATTGAAATAGCAAAAGCAGAAACAAACCAAATACACATCCATAGAAAACAGTTAACTAAATTACAGAACACCACACAAAGGATTCTATATACCCATGGTGGGGGGGGGGGGAGGGGGGAGAGTTCTATGAGCTAATAATAAATGATTTCTAGGATAAACTGCTTTTAAAAAAAAGCAAGGTACAAAAAAGTAAATAGAGTAATTTATCATTTCTGAAAAAAGGGAAAATAATTTTTTAGCAAAGAGAAAGAAAATAATGAAAATGGTTACATTTATAAATGGAGTAGGTGAGAACAGTGTGAAAGGGATAAGGGTGAGTATACCTCTGCATACAGTTCTGAGGCAAATGCTTCATTTACACTGTTAAAAAAATAGAAGCAAAAAAAAAAAATGAAAAAAGGGAATTGTAAAATTGAAAACAACAAGAAAAATAAGCCTGTCTGTATACTCAAAATGCTAACACTACCAAACAGAAAAACTAAGGTAAAAAAAAAATTTGCAAATGAAATCTTAAACTCTTAGTAGGTCTGTTGTTGTTGTTTCTTTTATGTGTATTTCAGATAATACAAATGAGCAAACATTAAATTATTGGAAGCAAGATTCTCAATGTTAGAGAGAAAGAAGCGAGAAATATGGAATAAAGGGTTAGGAAGGTGTTGGCTGTATCAAAACAAAATTTTTAAATTTATTTATCCTGAGAGAGAGAGAGCACGTGTGAGTAGGGGAAGGGGTAGAGAGAAGGAGAGAGAGAATTCCAAGCAGGCTCCTCACTGCCAGCTCAACATAGGGCTTGAATTCACAAACCATGAGATCGTGACCTAAGCCAAAATCAATGATACGTAACCAAATGAGCAATCCTCATGTCCCAAAACAAACTTATTTAAATAAAGAAGTGTGTGTGTGTGTGTGTGTGTGTGTGTGTGTGTGTGTGTGTGTGGTATGTCTGCCTGCCTATATTAAATATCATCCTAGCTCGGAACACTGAAAAGACCACTAGCAAGAAGCAACGACACTGTAGTAGTAATGAGCACACTTAGCATACAGATTTTTGGTCTCCAAATCATTCCCCAGTAGGAGAAACAGTTTAGGGCAGAATAATCTTGTGCCAGAAAGCAAGGATGTGCTCAAAGACAAATGGAGGCATAGGAACCACTTTAAAGGGTCTCTCACTGGCCAAATTTGGGATTTAAAAAAAAAAAAGTTAACACAGATAGATGATACATTAGATTTAAAATGAAATCTATTGAGTACATACTAATTTTTTTTTAAATAGATGTATGTGTTGGACATAAGAAAAGCTCTTTATCAAAAAATAGCAGCTAATAAATATAGAGGGAATTAATAGAACTACCACCAATATAATAATTGATTCAGGCAAGGGTCATTAATAGATGCTAAAAATTACTGGGTGAAAGGTTGTTGGTAAACAGGACATATGCAAAGTATTCAAGTAAATAATTTATTATTCACAAAATACCTTTACACAAAGAGATCTGGTAAACATCTTAACTGAGCAAATTTAGCTGCATAAATAAAAGTACAAACTGATATTATGTAGCTTCCTGACATGATGCAAAGACAAGTACATCATCATGAGTGCACTTTTCTTGCCAAAAATGTGTAACCTAAATCTACTTATGAATAATCAGACATATCCATTCCATACATCCATTGTGGTCATTGTACAAGACAACAACTTGACCAATTAAAAAAAGAGAAGTTTAATAAGAGAAAAAAAATTAAGAAGACTACCATTTAAGTTACAATACAGACATGATAATCAAATACTGTATGAAATCCTTAACTGGACCCTGGAATATAAGAAAGAAAAAAAAGCAATAAAAAATATTATGGGGATAACAGGAAATTTGAACATGGTTTGTAAATCAAATATATCATTGTTTCAATATTAAATTTCTTTTTTTAATTTTTAAAGTTTATTTATTTTCAGATAGACAAGAGAACACAGCAGGTTAGGGACAGAGAGAAGGGAGACAAAGAATCCCAAGCAGGCTCAGTTCTATCAGTGCAGACAGAGCCTGAGTCAGGGCTCAAACTCACGAACCACGAGATCCTGACCTGAGCCAAAATCAAGAGTGGGACACGCCACCCAGGTGCCCCCAGTGTCAAATTTCTTAACAATGTCATGACTATGCAGGAGAATGATCTTGTTTGTAGGAGAGAAACACTGATGTAGACATGTTATGTGTAGAACTTTCATATCTTTTACTTCTACTACTGAAACAGAGAAGATAAATACAGAGAAGTTTATACACAGACACACATATACACACATAAATATTTACATATACACACATACATGTATATGTATATACACAGAGGAACAGAGAAAACTAACGTAGCAAAATGTTCATTGTAAATCCAGATGGAGTGTAAATGAATGTGCACAGCACTATTTTTTTCTCCCAATTTTATTACAGAATATAACTTTTTGAAAAAGCACTTGGGGGAAAAGGATATCCTCACAGTCATTCAATCATTCAACAAATATTTACTGAGCTTCTACGATATGCCACATACTGCAAGCAGCCCTGGAAATACAATAGTGAACATGATGCCTGTCCTTGTATAGCTTATAGTTTATTGGGATTGATGTCACAAACATACAGAGTAAAGAAATAAACACATAAATATATTAAATAATTTCCAAAAGAAAAACTAAGGTAAAGTGATAAAGACTGATGGGTGGGGCATATATTCTTTAGGATGAATTATGAAAGATTTTTCCAAGGAAATACCACTAAAGTTGGGTTCTGAACAATAAGAAAATAACAATAATGGAAAGGACAGGAAGAATTTTATGGGCAGAAAAAATAGCATGCATGTGCTTTTAAAAAATAAAAGAAGGCTGGAGCACTATGTGAAGGACATAAAATGAGAATAAAGAGATAGGCAAGATTATTTACAGTCTTCCAGAATTTGGGATTTTATTCTAAGACTAATGGGAAGCCACTGAAGGATCTTAATTAAACAGAAGAGTAACATAATTTGATTTTCAATTTAATATCACTCATTGTGATGTAGAGGAAGAACTGCAATGAAGGCAGAAATAAAAATGCTGGCAGGGCAGTTAGGCTGGACCAACTACAGTGGTGGCAGTGGAAACGGAGAGAAAGGAATGGATTGGAGAAATTTAAAAGGCAAAATAAATGGCAAGGAAAAAGAAAGAATCAGGATGACCCTCAAGTTTCTGGACTGAGTAACTGGGTAAATGGAGGTCTATCCACAGGGTTTTATTCATACCCATATTTGGAACAGAAAACAGAGTCCAGTTTTGGCCATGTTAAATTTGATATATTCATGATATATTCAAGAGGGTGTGTATGAGATGAGCCCTGGAGTTCAAAGCAAGTTTCACACATGAGAAGTCTTGGAAAAATAAGCCCTATCACAGTGAGGATTGCATTCTACTACAAACAAGAGAAAACCAGAATAATCGGAACTTTATAAAGGGATTTATTTTCTAACAAGATTAGCTACTACATCCAAGTTATAAGCAGAAAAAAATTATTAAGAGTTTACTCCTTACTAATTTGTTGTCTTTTTATCCAGGAAAATAAACCACATTCATTCCATCTACATCTAAGTAGCCAAGACTATGTAACTAAAGGGTGTTAGGAGAAAACAGCCATTTTCTTTGTTAAGTGTTGTAGCACTATTTTACCTTTAAAAATCATCTGAGTATTATCTGAAAAAAATTAAAACTTTTAAAAAGTATGAAAGGGAGATGTGGAAAAGGAGACAACAAAAATAGTCAACTGTTTTAAACATTTTGGCTATGCAGGCAAGCTAGACAGTAGAGCAGGGTTTTTCATCTACTAACACGTGGGGCCAGACAGGTCCTTGCTGTGGGCAGCTATCTTAGGCATTGTAGGATTTTAGCAGCATTTCTGGCCTCTAGATACCAGTAATAGCCCCTTCCCCAGTTGTGACAAACTAAAATGTTTCTAGACATTGCCAAATGTTCCCTGGGGTGCAAAACCACCCTCAGCTGAAAGCCACTGCAGCAGAGTAAGAGAAAGAATGTGGCATTGAACAGGTTTTTTAAAACATAAAGAAACATAGTGGCATGCTTGACAGCCAATGGTAAGAATCCCACAGAGAAAGAGGCTAATGATGAGGTGCAAGTACTAATGAGAGAGGGGAAAAGGGAGAGAGGAAAAATAGACGACTGACTATTGAAAAAAGGAGGCAAGAGGAGGACTTCAATGCCAGTTTTGACAGAATGGTTTATACCACATTAACCTTCTTGGGGAAAACAATAAAACAGTTACAAAATCTGAATAAAATATACAAAATAGCTGTTTCGATGCATTAGGCAGCAGTCTAGGCAAGATGTGAGGGGCTAGGATCTATGAATGAACGGAAGAACATAAGGCAAGCTCCACATTCACCTGGCCTTTTCTCTGAGAGTGGTAGCCAATTCGCAGCACAGGAAAATAAGAGTTTTAGCAGAAAGTAGCAGTCTCACTTAGCCAAGAAAGTAGATGGCACATAAGGGTCAAGCTACAAACAGGAAGGAACCACAAGGCTCTGCTAAACTGCCACTGAGCAGAGTGTGAGTTCCAGAATACCAGCAGAAAGCAGTAAATAAAAGGCTAGAAACCTAAGCAAAGCTGTCAGCCACCACAGAAAACCACACCATGTGAGGGAGACAGGGGCTGGACTTGAAGACCCTCCAAGGTTGGCCATGTTAGTTAGGACTACAGTAAGGTTATCACTGGGTGTGAGGGCAAACTGAAATAGATCAGCCTTAACAAAGAATACAACCAACCCAAGACAGGATTAAAGTAACCTATTCATACACTATCTACCTGCAGAGGAAAAACAAAAGTAAAAGGTTTAATTTTCATAGAGCACAACATTATTTAGAACTCCTGTAATATTTTTTTTATAACCTCGGAGAAGGCCTTCTCTAAAAAAATTGATATATAATACATATACCATTAAATTCACTAAGGTATAAAATTCAGTGGTTTTAGTTTATCCACAGGGTTTTGGTTGTTTTTTGTTTTGTTTTTTTTTTTCCTTTTTTTCCCCCAAGCCTACTCAGCACTGTCAGCACAGAACCTGATGCAGGGCTCGAACTCACACCGTGAGGTCATGACCTGAGCCTAAATCAAGAGCCAGATGCTTAACTTAATGAGCACCCAGGCACCCCATCCACAAGGTTTTTAGTGTATCCAAAGGGTTTTAGTATATCCATCACCATTACCTAATTCCAGAATATTTTCATCTTCTCAAGACAACAAACAAAACCCCAAACCAAAACCCTATACCCATTAGCAGTCACTCTCCATTCCTTCCCCGCTTCCTTCCAGCTCCTGGCAACCATGTGTCTATGGATTTGCTTATTCTAGACATTCCATACAAATGGAATCATACAATAAGTGGAATTTTTTTATTGGCTTCTTTTACCTGGCATAATGTTTCCAAGGTTCATAAATGTTGTAGCATATGCATTAGCACATTATTCCTTTTTATGGCTGTCAATATTTCAATGCACAGATACATTTTTGTTTATCCTTTATCAGTTGATGGACATCTGGGTTGTTTTCACTTTTTAGTTATTATAAAGAATGTGCTATGAACATTTGTGCACAGGTTTTGTGGGGTTTTCAATTCTCTTGGATATATATCTAGGAGTAGAATTGATGAGTTACATGAAAATGATGTTTAATTTTTTGAGGAACTGTCAAACCATTTTCCAAAGTGGCTGTACCATTTTATATTTTCACATACACAGCAATATATAAGGGTTCCAAATTCCGTACATTCTTGCCAATGCCACTTGTTACTGTCTATGTCTTCACTAGAGCCACCCTAGTGAGAGTAAAGAAATATTTCATAGTGACTTTGGCATTTTCTAATAACCAATGAACAGCTTTTTCATGTGCTTAGTGGATATTTACATATCTTCTTGGGGGAAATGTCTATTCAATCCCCTGACAGTTTTTAAAATTGGGTTATTATAATTTTTAATTTAGTTCAATAATTATAAACATGCTAGAAAATAGGACCAAGTGATTGCATTCAATCAAAGCAGGTTATAAAATAGAACAAAATAACTGAAAGCCAACAGAAAAAAATACACAACAGAAAAAACAGGTGATTCAGATATTAACATTAACATGAAAATAACTATGATTAACATTCAAAACAATGGGGGGAAAGAAGGTGAAGTTGAGCAGAGAATAAAATCTATTAAAAATCAAATGAGGAGAGCCTGGATGGCTCAGTCAGTTAAGTATCTGACTCTTGATTTTGGCTCAGGTCATGATCTCAGGGTTGGTTCGTGAGATGAAGACTCACATTGGACTCTGTGCGGACAGTGAGGAGGCTGCTTGGGATTCTTTCTCTCCCTCTCTCTCTCTGCTCCCTCACTTAAGTACACGTGCACACACACAATCTCTCTCAAAATAAATAAAAACATTTTTTTTAATCAAATGAAAATTCTACACAACACAAAACCACAGAATAAAATAAATAAAATTTAAAGCTCATTACGTTTATTAGCAGATTAGACTCAACCTAACAGAAGACAAATGAACTAGAAAGCAGGCTGGGAGAAAGTAATCAGACTGAAGCACAGAGAGGAAAACAGGTGGACAATACAGGAAACAAATATAGTCAGAGATCTAAAGGAAAAGAAAAGAGGACAGAAGAAATATTTTGAAGAAACACTGGTAGAGAGCTTTCCAAAACTGATAAAGGACATTAACTCACAAATTTAAGGAATTTAGTAAACGCTACACAATATAAATACAAAAGAAACAAACAATGCATCGAGGCCCAGTACGGTAAAATTACTCAAATTAAGGCAATGAGAAGGCAAAACTGTGAAGAGAGTAAAAAGATTAGTTGTTTCCAGGAATTGGGAGGAGGGATGAATAGGCAGATAACAGAGGATTTAGCGCTATGAAAATTCTATAGTATTGTAATGATGGATACAAGTCATTATACATTTGCCCAAGCCCACAGAAGTAACATTAAGAATAAGACCAAGAATAAACTGTACTGTACCCCACAAACTTTAAATGATCATGATGTGTCAATGTAGGTTCATCAACTGTAACAAATATACTCTGGAGGGGGATGCTGGTAATGGGCATGTCCTATGCATGTGTTGGGGCAGGTAGTACACAGGAAATCTCTGTACCTTCCCCTCAATTTTGCTGTAAACCCTAAACTGCTCTAAAAAACTACTCTGAAAAAAAAAGACAATGAGAAAACTTTGAGAGTGGTCAGAATTACAGACTGCCTTATTTTCAAATGAAGAATTTTGTCTGTTCAACAGAATGGAATGGAATGGAATGGCTAACTTTTTATGAGAAAAATGGAAACCAGAAAAAAATGCAGTATCATCTTTAAAGTGCTGAAATTACCAATCTGTAAATCTAGAATCAGTGAAAAATCCCTTAAAATCTGGAGAAAACTAAAAAACACTTTCAGAAAGCAAATTTTGAGAAATTTTTTTGCTAGTGGATCTGTAATAAAATACATACTAGAGGAGTAGTTCAGGCAAAAACAAAATGAAACAGGCAAAAGCAAGATGGTACAAAGAAAACTCAAGAGTACGTTTGGATAAAGATAATGAAAACATTTTAACAACGACAACAATGTTTTTAGGGCTGTAAGACAATTTGAAGTATTACTTTCATAAGTAATAGCACAAAAAGTAGAAGGGACTTAAATGAAGTTAAAATAAGTTTTTGCACAGTTCTGAAAGTGTGACAGTGGTATTTGAGTTAATAAAAAGCCAAAAATTCATGTTATATAATATAAAGAATAAAAATATTTATAAAATTTTTTCTTAAAAAGGGATTATATAACTAATAAGTTAATATAAGAAAAAAAGATTTGAGTGAGGAAAAATACTTTGATTCCAAAAGAAGACAAGACAGGAGAAATAAAACAGAGGACAAAAACACAAAACTAATAGAAAGATGGTAGACTTACTTCAAAAATATTGTCCATTAAATCTCAAAGAATTTTCCAATTAAAAGATGAAGATTGTCAGATGAGATTTAAAAAAAAAACACATTTCCTAGTCACAAACTTTAAATATTACGCCACAGAAATTATGAAAGTGAAAGAAATTCCATTCAGAGTCACCATTTATTTATATCAATTTGAAAACAAACAGGCTTTAAGGTGGTACTACAGACAAAAAGAAATATTTCACAAGAATAAAAGTATTTTAAGAATTCAAAAGATCAAAAATCATGCAAAGTATATTTTCTGAAGTATTTAACAGGAGAGTTAAATTAGAAATCAATAACAAAAAGATCAATGAGCATCTGCAAATGTTTGGAACTTAAAGAACATACATCTTTAAAAATTCCCATTTTTTACTGAACAATAAGAAAAATATGACACATACAAACTTGTGGGGGCTATCTACAGCAGTAAGAAGAAAACTTATGGCTTTTAACAAATAAGAGGGGCGCCTGGGTGGCGCAGTCGGTTAAGCGTCCGACTTCAGCCAGGTCACGATCTCGCGGTCCGTGAGTTCGAGCCCCGCGTCAGGCTCTGGGCTGATGGCTCGGAGCCTGGAGCCTGTTTCCGATTCTGTGTCTCCCTCTCTCTCTGCCCCTCCCCTGTTCATGCTCTGTCTCTCTCTGTCCCAAAAATAAAAAAAAATAATAATAAGATAAAAAAGGATGAAAATTAATGACCTAAGCTTTTATCTGAAAAAGACTGAAAAAGAGGCACAGATTAAAACCAAAAAACATGAAGAAAAAATAACACAAATCAATGATAAAAAGCAAACATGCAATAGCAAAATTCAATGAAAGCAAAAGCTGGTTGTTTAACAAAATTAGTTAAAACTGATAAACCCCAGCAAATCTGATTAAGGAAAAAACAGGGTGAGAGAGAACCCAAATTACCAGTATAAGGATTAAAAAAGTCAACACAAGAGATCTGACAAACACTAAAGATCATAAAAGGACATTATAAAAAACTTTAGCTTAAAAACTCTAACATTTTAAATTAAGTTAAATTTAATTGATACAATTTATCAAGACTGAAGAGAAGAAATTAAAAATCTGGAGCGCCTAGGGGGCTCAAGAGATTAAGCCTCAGATTCTTGATTTCAACTCAGGTCATGACCTCATGGCTCATAAGTCCCAGCCTGCATAGGGATCTGCACTGACAGCTCGGAGCCAACTTGGGTTTCTGTCTCCCAGCCTGCCCCTCCCCCACTTGCTCTCTCTCTTTCAAAAAAAAAAAAAAAATCTGGATACTCCTATCAGATATACAAGAAATTTAATCTGTATTTAAAAATACTGCTACAAAGAAAAATCCAGGCCCAGATGGTTTCACTGTTATCAGTGAATATTCTTCCAAACATTTAAAGAAGAAATAACATCAACCATAAACTCTGTCAGTAAATAGAAAATGAAGGAATACTTCCCATCTGGTTTTATGCAGTCAGTATAACCTGGATACCAAAACTTGACAAGAGCATAACAGGAAAGGAAAATTACAAAACAAATTGTCTCATCGACATAGATAACAAAAAATTCTAAACAAAACTTAGCAAATTGAATACAATGGTATATAAAAAAAAGAGCATGAGCAAATGGAGTATATTACAAGAATAGAAAGTTGGGGGGCGCCTGGGTGGCGCAGTCGGTTGAGCGTCCGACTTCAGCCAGGTCACGATCTCGCAGTCCGTGAGCTCGAGCCCCGCATCAGGCTCTGGGCTGATGGCTCAGAGCCTGGAGCCTGTTTCCGATTCTGTGTCTCCCTCTCTCTCTGCCCCTCCCCCGTTCATGCTCTGTCTCTCTCTGTCCCAAAAATAAATAAACGTTGAAAAAAATTAAAAAAAAAAAAAAAAAAAGAAAGTTGGCAAAATATTTTAAAATTAACTTGTGCATATTAATAGGATTTTTAAAAAATCACATGACCACCCACACTGCTGCCGTAAAAGTATCTGATAACATTCAACACTTCTTTTGATAAACTAGGAGTAAAAAGCAACTTCTTTTAACCTACAAGAATTATCTACAAAAACAAACAAACAACAATAACAAAATCTTAGGACTTACATCATATTAATGGTAAACCAATGACATGACAATTCACTAAAATAGAAATAAAAACTGGAGGGGCTCCTGGGCAACTCAGTTGGTTGAGCGTCAGACTCTTGGTTTCAGCTCAGGTCATGACTTCATGGTTCCTGGGTTCGAGCCCTACATCAGGCTCTATGCTGATGGCGTGGAGCCAGCTTGGGATTCTGTCTCCCTCTCTCTCTGCCCCTCCTGTGTCTCTCTCTCAAAATAAATAAAGTTAAAAAAAAAGAGAGAGAGAGAAACTGGAAAGGAAGAAGTTAAAAGGTCATCATTAACAAATGGGATTTCTCTACACAGGAAAAGAATAAACATGTGAATTTGCAGAGTCTCTTGACAGAAGATCAGTGTTCAAAAAATCACTGAAACTGAATTTATTCATTCATTCATTCATTCACTGTAATAACTGAATTTCTGCATACTAGCAAAAGCCAACTAGAAAACAAAATTTTAAAATAACATATATGACAACTCCAAAAAAAGCATCGAATAGTTGAAACAAAGTCAAAGGAAACATGTATAAGACCATTACATTGCTGAGAGAAAATGAAGACAACCTAAACAAATAGAAAGATACACCTATGTTCATGGATTCAAAGAATTTGCAGGGTTATCAATTCCCCTCAAATTGGTCTACAGATTCAATACAATTCCAGTGGAGAATTTTTTTCCAGTACAAAATGGCACACTCATTGTAAGGTATATATAGAAATGCAAAAAACCTGGAATAGCCAAGGCAAACATTAAATAGAACAAAACTGGAGAAGCTTACTTCAAGTATCATAATCTATGGTTAGTTTACAGAAGAGTATTATATGTGGCAAATCTAGACAAACAGATCAAAGGAACAGAACCAAATAAAAGAGCTACACTTACATGATTATCTGATTTATAACAAAGGTTTTAATACAGTTCAGTAGGAAAAGGCTAGTCTTTTTACTAATTGGTGCTAAGTCAATGAGATATGCATACTGGGAAAAAAAAAAAAAACCTTGACCCATAACATCATAAATATAAAAATTAATTTGAGATAGATTACAGACAAACATATGAATGGTAAAGTAATAAAACTTTTAGAAGAAAATGGAGACTATCTTCATCACCTTTGGGTAAGGCTAAAATATTAACCCTAAAAGACTGCTCAATTTGATTTTACTGAAATTAAAAACTTCTGTATATCAAAAACACCATTTTTAAAAAGGCAAAAAACCCAGACAGGGAGCAAATATCATATCTAGATACTAATATCTACATATGTGTCTGGAAAAGGTACATCCAGAATATACAGAGAATTCCAACAAATCATTTAAAAAAAGACAAACGACAAAAATTAGGCAAAAAACATGGAGATTTCACAAAAGAGGATATCCAATTAGCTGACATGAAAAGTTCATCATCATTTGTTATCAGGGAATTGCCAATTATAAGAGATATTACCATAAAATCACCACAGTGGCTAAAATTACAAAGACAATACAAAAAGCTAAAAAAGATGTGGAGCAAGTAAAACTGTCAATCACTGCTGGGGAAACAATAAATTTACACAACTACTTCAGAAAAGTGTTTGGCAGTACCTACCCCTAAGATTGAGCAATGTTAACATAGATATATATGTCACAGAAAAAGCTGCTTATGTTCATTAAATGATACATACAAAGATATTCATAGCAGCTTTATTCATAATATCCCCAAACTAGAAACTACCTAAATACCAACCATTAAGAGAATGAATAAATTGTGGTATATTCATACAATGGGACACCACACAGCAATGAAAAGGAATAAAATACTGATACATGCAACAACATAAATAAATCTCACATAATATTAGTGACAAAGACAGACACAAAAGATGTATGATTCCATACATGTTATATGATTCAATTTATATTATTCTATTTTATGAAGGCCAAATACAAACAAAACTAAGTGGTGATGACAGAGGTAAGAAAAATAACTAAATCTGTAGGGCACATATTTAAGCCCAAGTAGTGGTTGCACAGGTATATACATACGTAGAAATACATCACATGGTAGGCACACATGCACTCACATGCAAGTGTGTGTATCAATCAATCAATCAAGGCCAGAGAGGATGGGATCAAACAAAAGTAGATTGGCTTTTTATAGAAGTTGGGGCACTTTCTCCAACATAAAAAGAAGGAAAACAAGGTGGGTTCAGATACTGGTAGTTTTGTCAGTTTGATGGTGGGGAAACCAGGGAGCCAACGCTCCAGGCTATTTTCTCAGTCTCAGGCATTGAGGACATGAGCAGAGACTGGGAACTCTCAGCATGGAGCCAGCTGGTAAATGGAGAATTGGTTACAGATGTCTTAGTATCCTACTGCTGCTGTAAAAAACTACTATAAAGTTAGGGCTTAGAACAACACAAATTTATTATCTTACATTTCGAACTATACTACAAAGCCATAGTAATCAAAACAATACAGTACTGGCATAAAAAGAAGCACACAGATGAATGGAACAGAAGAGAGCCCAGAAATGAATCCACACTTATATGGTCAATCTATGACAAAGGAGGCAAGAATATACAATGGAGGACAGTCTCTTCAATAGATGGTGTTGGGAAAACTGGACAGCTACGTGCAAGCAAACAGCCTTAACAATATTTTTCTAGATCTGTCTCCTCAGGCAAGAGAAACAAAAGAAAAGAAAAAAAAATAGGACTACATAAACTAAAAAGCTTTTAAACAGTTAAGGAAAACCATCAACAAAATTAAAAGGCAATGTGCTAAATGGGAGAAGACAATTTACAAATGATATATCTGAAAAAGGATTAATATCCAAAATATATAAAGAACTCCTACAACGCAACACCAAAAAAAAAAAAAAAAAAAAAAAAAGTCCCACAAATAATCCAATTAATAAATAGGCAGAGTACTTGAGTAGACATTTTTCCAAAGAAGACACACAGGTGGCTAAGAGATTCAAGACAAGATGCTCAACATTACTAATCATTAGGGAAATGTAAATCAAACCCATGAGATATCCCTGATACCAGTCAGAATGGCTATATCAAAAAGATAAAAAAGGAATACATGTTGGCCAGGATGTGGAGAAAAGGAAGACCTCATGCACTATTGGTGGAAATGTGAACGGGTGCAGCAACTATGGAAAAGAGTATGGAGGTTCCTCAAAAAACTAAAAACAGAAATACCATACAAACCAGTAAATAACCACTTCTGGATATTTACCTGAAGAACACAAAACACTAATTTGAAAAGATATATACACCCTTGTTTACTGTAGCATTATTTACAACAGCTAAAATACGAAAGCAATCTAAGTGTCCATTGATAGACAAATGGATAAAGAAAATATGGCATATATATATACACACACACACAATGAAATATTTATTACTCAGCCATAAAAAAAAAGTGCAATCATGCCATTAGTGACAACATGGATAGACCTAGAGGATATTATGTTAAGTGCAATAAGTTACAAAGACAAATACCATATGATTTCACCTATATGTGGAAGCTAAAAAACAAAACAAAGGAGAAATCGATTCATAAATACAGGAAATAATCTGGTGGTTGCCAGAGCGGATTGGGGTTGTGGGAGGGGTGATGGATGAAATAGATGAAAGGGACTAAGAGGTACAACCTTTCGGTTATAAAGTAAGTAAGTCAGGGAGATGAGAAGTAAAGCATAGAAAATATAATTAATGATACTGTAGTAACTTTGGTGACAGAGAGCAATTAACTATACTTCTCATGCTGAAAATTTTGTAATGTATAAACTGTTGAATCACTATGTTGTACACCTGAAACCAATATAATATTGTATGGCAACTATACCTCAATAAAAATTTTTAAAAATTTATTAAGGTCAGAAATCCAATATAACTCTCACTGTGCTAAAAATCAAGGTGTTGGTAGGGCTGCATTCCTTTCTGGAGGCCCTAGGAGAGAATCCTTTCTATGTTTTTTTTCCAGCTTCTAGATGCTGCAAACATTCCTTGCTTTGTGGCTCCTTCCTCCAACTTCAAAGCCAGCAGCACTGCATCCCTCTGACCATTCTTCCATAGTCACATCTCCTTCAGACTATTTCTTCTGCCTTCTTCCACTTTTAAGGGCTCTTGTGATTACACTGAACCCACCCAGAATATCCATTCGGGGTCCTTAATTACATTTGCAAAGTACTTTTTGCTATGTAAGGAAATATAGTCACAGGTTCAGGGAACTAGGACACTAGACAGCTTGGTTGAGACCTACCATCTACCACACCAGGATACCAACACACTAAACTAGTATTTATCATAGTGTGGTCCCCAGACCAGGAGAATGGGCATCATCTGGCAACTTGTCTGAAATGCAAATTCTTGGGCCAAACTCAAGATTTATGTAATCAGAAAAGTGGGGAGTGTCACTCAGGAATCTGTGTTTTAGCAAGTCGTCTAGGTGATTCTGAAGCACAGTAACATATAAGAACCACTGCTCTAAGCTGTTAGGGTGACCGATGGCCATAACTACCCTTATGCAGCTTTGCTCATCTAGTCATTTACTGCTGTGTCATTTATCATATTCCATGTGTGCTGTGAAATAAAGATGGGAAACTTTAGCATAAAGAATTCTTACTCTATATCGGAGATGGGATTTGTTGGTTTTTATTCTCTATCACATTTACTTTTTTCAGAAATTGATTCACCAATGTAGAGACTAAATTCCTTTAAAGGAGAGCTTATGTACTCTATCAATTAACAGAAATAGAAATGTGAGGAAAAAAGAAATGAAAAATTAAAAATTGTGACTGTCACATATAGGAAAAGAAATATACAATAAATACTGTAAATAAAGTATACAGTATATATATTAAAGCTCCATATAATACTGGCATAAAGGTACAAAGTTGATATCTACTTTCAACAGTTATCTACATTATAGATAAAAAGATTTCTTCCTGGGGCACCTGGGTGGCTCAGTCAGTTAAGTGTTCCACTTCAGCTCTGGTCATGATCTCATGGTTTGTGAGTCTGAGCCCCATGTAGGGCTCTGTGCTGACAGCTCAGAGCCTGGAGTCTGCTTCGGATTCTGTGTCTCCCTCCCTCTCTGCCCCCTCCCCAAATCATGTGTGGGTGTGAGTAATTAAAAAATTTTTTAAAAAATTTCTTCCTATAACACAAAGTTAGAAAACACTAAGTGGGATACAGGTAATAATGGCTTCTTTCACTACACATAAGTAAACCTCCAATACCAACCAAAATAACAACAACAACAACTACGTAAATGGTACTTATTGCTGTGTGCCAGGCTCTAATTACATATATTAACTCATTTAGTTCCTACAATAACTCTATAAGAACTTAAGTATCTCATTTTACAGATTAAAAAAAATAATAATAACTGGGGGACAGAGAGGTTAAGGAACCATTCAAAATAACACAGCTCATAGGCAGCAGAACCAGAACTCAAAATGAAGCAGGTGGGCTGCCAAGTCAACCACTATGCTATACTGCCTTTAATTAAAATAAAGAAATGTTTTGGAAACTATGATAAACAGGCATATGGGAAAGAGAGAAGCCAGACTGATTAAGCCAACTATAAAGGTGAAGCAGTGAACTCTAGACAGGGGAACAATCTAAGATCTCGATTTAGATCTAACCATAAAAGTAGCCTTAGAGTGATTTCAGAATACCCAAAGCTACCATAACAAAAACAAAAACAAAAACAAAAACATCCAACTGATGGTTTAGGTCTAGAATTCCTTTGAAAAGAAAAGAAAACATTTTGTTTCAGAAATATGAGGGAAAAAAAGTAAAGAATGTTGAGACTACCAAATTACAAAAATTCATTCATTTTAAAGTATAAGCAGCCAAAGAAGTGATTAAAATGATAACTTTTTTTTTGTTTCGAGAAGAACAGTTAATGAATATATTAGCATTTAAAGAAGTGTTCACATTAACGAAAGGTGAGGACAGATGAAGAAGAAAACTCCCAGCCATCATAGTTTTACTACATTTACCTTAATTTGGACAAGAATGACATTCCTGAGATTTCTGTGATTTCTCAAATTTAAAAATATCTACACAAAATACATTTTCCCATATAATGATTATACCTAAAATAACTGAAAGATATATGTCCGTTTCAGACCCTGAATGGAAGTTATTGTGACAAGAAGAGAACAGACTCGCTAAGACATGGATGCTGAATGGTGTACTCTGCTCAAGAGCTAAATAATTCACTCTTACACAGCAGCCTCTGCCATCAAAGTAATTCAAATTCCTGCCATTGCAAAATCACCTTCAGGGCTGCTCAAGAATTGTTCAAATCCATAATGTTAAACCTACTGTAAGAGTTGTGCAGAGGCTATTTTTCTAGAACTACAAACTAAAGAGTTCTGATCCCCATAATCTATGAAGACTTTATTTGAACCTATTTATTTTAACGCATTTCCAGAGGAAATAAATGCCTTCACTTTAAGGTTTAAAGTAGTGAATATTGCTTTGCATGTGACTACAACATCAAAATTATCTGAGAACCTAATACAAAAACCAAACTCCAAAAACAAACAAACAAACTCCCAGGCTCCCATCATAGAGTTAATAAATGAAAATCTGTGGAAGCAAGGCTGCAGAATCTAGTTTTAATAAGCTCCCAGGAAGGAAGCCCTATAAAGGACTTTATGCTGTCATTTGAGACAACTAAGACAAACTCAGTATTTTCAGGAATTTGACAAAATTTATCCATTCATTAATTTTAAACTGAATGTTAACTTTGGGAGAACTCTAAATTTCATCATCAAACTTTATCATGCTAACATTGCAATGATTTAAAAACCTTCAGTGTTACTTTCTGAAGTTCACTTCTTATATATATCCAAAATCAAAACTCATTTTATATTTATAAACCATAAGCAGTTAACACTTTTAACACAAATAACAGCTTCCAAAACAGTAAAATACCAAAACCATCCCATTCATCCACCAATAATCCCCCAATGATTACATATGATCCATCTATTTCAGAACAATATACAAGCTGTACATGTGAGTTGAAGGGTACTCATTCAAATGGAATAATATCGGGGAGCCTGGGTGGCTCAGTCAGTAAAGCATCCGACTTCAGCTCGGGTCATGATCTAGCAGCTTGTGAGTTTGAGCCCCGCGTCGGGCTCTGTGCTGACAGCTTAGAGCCTGGAGCCTGCTTTCAATTCTGTGTCCCTCTCTCACTCTGCCCCTCCCCCACTTGTGCTCTCTCTCTCTCTCTCTCTCTCTCTATCTCTGTCTCTCTCTCTCTCCCTCTCTCAAGAATAAATAAAACATTTTAAAGAATTAAAAAAACAGGGGTGCCTGGGTGGCTCAGTCGGTTGGGCGTCCGACTTCAGCTCAGGTCATGATCTCGCAGTCTGTGAGTTCAAGCCCCGCGTCGGGCTCTGTGCTGACAGCTCAGAGCCTGGAGCCTGTTTCAGATTCTGTGTCTCCCTCTCTCTCTGACCCTCCCCCGTTCATGCTCTGTCTGTCCTTGTCTCAAAAATAAATAAAACGTTTAAAAAATTAAAAAAACAAAAAAACAAATGTAATATTATCATTTAGCATTATCATAGGTTAGCTGTCACTGTGCCAGTCTACAGTTCATGTATGGCCCTTTGGAGAGATATCAAGTCTCATAAATTGTTGAAAAAGAAAAAAGAGTTTAGAATCTCTTAAATAATCAAGAATTCCTATGATTCCCATCCTGCTTTTGTTACACCTTACTCCTTTTTAAAAATTTCTTCTCGTTTCTCTCAGTCTAGATCCCTTTCTCTTAAGTCCAAAATCACCTGTTAACTTCTACTAATATTATTAGTCACCTGTGCCAATAAATCTATTATTTGTAGCTTCTAAAGGTGAGTCAAATTTCTCATAAGCTATCAATAAGGTATTAAATTCACATGAATCTACCTAAAAATAATGTGTATCATTGAGAAGACCTTGTATGTTTACAGTGAATTTAATTAAGATGAGTTTATTTGGGGCTTTGCAAAAGAAATAACCGTCTCTAATCTGCCTATGAACAGAGAAGGAAAAAATACTCTCAAGAGCCATTCAGTAAATAGCTGATTTCAAAAGCAGAAAAGTAAATACTATGTTTAATAAAAGCTTTGAGACAAATTTTTTGAAAAGGAAAGCCATTTTAAAAAATAATTATAAGATATTATTAACTACCATAAAAAGTTACCCTGAGAAAATGCACTAGCTGGCAAAATAATTTGAAATTACACATAAACCAAACATTTTGTATTTAAAATATAAGTGATTATGTTACCAGGATAAGAAAAAGAATTTAGTCTACGTATTCCATGGATAGACCTTTCCATTGTGATAGAATTTTAAATGAATACCTTTTCAAATAGTAAAAATACAAATAGAAGGCTAAAAACTTCCTTTATAAACTAACATAATGCAGTTCAGTAAAAATATTAAGCTTTCTCATTCATTTAAAATGTGACAGCAAATGAAGAAACACATTTTGCAATACAATAGCTTGAAATCAGTTTAAAAAATCCATTAATAATGACAAGTTTGCTAGGTAGGTTTAATCAAAGATCTCTACATAAATTTATTACCTATTGATTTTTCTAATAAAGATCTCCTATGAAGAATAAAACATACTATATGTAAATAGAGGCTACAAGCAAATCAATGCATTGTGCATAATGATTAGATTTTAATAATTCTTACAGTTGTAAAAATTATTCACCTATACATAGTTAAATTTTTATATTAAGGTTTTATAATTTTTTAATAAAAAGCTACTAAATCAAAAACAATAAGATAAAAATCAAGTTCTATGAATAAATATTTTAAAAGTAAGTACTCTAGGATCATAACACTGACAACACTAATTATCTTTTCTAGTCTTGGCAGTTATGTTGCATACTGTTTGGGTGACTGATGGGATAATTTCACTTCATTTTCTTTCAGTGTATTCTGGACCATGTAGGAGAAGAATATTAAAATAATTAACACCTCTAAACAAAGTACTTGATAAAGTTTTTAGTTGACATAAAATGCTTAAAAAACAAAAACCTCAATTAACTAATACATGATTCTAGAGCAAATAACTAAACCTCTACCTGCTAAAGGAAAACTTTCACTAAGAATTTCTGATTTTAAAAAATGTCACTCAGTATTAATATTAGCTATTTTAGGATTTTTATATATTAAAATCATATATTTTCACAGAAAGCTCTTTTCATTGGTTTGAGATAGCATTACCTTAATCATCAAAAATATAAATGTCTATTTTTATATCATTAAAAATGGTTTACCTCGCTAAAAACATTTAATCAGCAGGAATCAAAGCAGTCTTTAATAAACAGGTAAAACGTATGATGAATTCCTTACACCTATAGATATTTTGATTTAGTGATAATGACCTTATATCCAAAAGAACACTAAAGTATTTAAGTTAATATTTAATTTCAAATATAAATCTTTACCAATAGCAAATACACTGTCAATCAACTGGAAAAAGTATAAAAGATATTATTAATCAACTTCTTTATTTGAACATTTTAATACATTTTTTAAGTCATACATATAGTTTATGCACGCCTTATATAATTTATAAGTCGTATAGCTTATAATAAGGCTAAACATTAAAAATAATAAAAAGCACATTCTTTGCCTTGATCACCTGATTTTTTTGTTGTTGTTGTTTATAAAATTAATCACAGTTAGCAGGGTAGAAATCGCTTTGAGCTTCGTGAATGACATCCAAGAGATGGGAAAGGATTAGTTCTCAGTTGCTGCCAGTTATAGCGCCAGGTGGCTTTTTCTGCAGTGAAGGTGTTACCGATAATCCCATTACACTGGTACTAAATCTTGCAGACATCAAAATTATCACCAAGGTTCCTTTTCATCCCATCCTTTCCAAATGACTGGAAGTCGCTTCACCTGAAAGAAGTCAAATCCACATGCAGCTGCTGTTTTAGCAGGCAGCAAACTCCCTGAGAATGCCAGTCGTGATTCAATTTTGCTGTGCTGGTGGCCCCCTATTCCCTGTCCAATAATACATCTGTTAAAAAATCCTACAGCTACAAATCAAGTTTAATCCTACCAGGGACCTCATGTTGGTCTTGTCTTCCAAAAAGGCAGCAGGTTCTGCTGTCTATCTCTGCTAGCGTCTGGGGAATACCCTTTAAATCCCAGCTCTACTTAGAAGAATAAGCTAAGGATCACAAAACATGACCTCAAAAACCCTGATATGACTATATTCTGACCCAGAGGCATTCATTCTAGGTGAAGATTAGAACTTTGCATAATAAGATTACACAGCAAGTGAATGATATCAAGGGACTATCCATATGCAGCCGCCTGGTTTTCTATAGACAGCCTGTGCTCTGCAATATGCAGTGCAGACGAAAAAGAGCTTGGTCTTTCTAGCTGAAATAAAATAGATTCACATAAATTAGTTGGCCATTTCCAGATTCCTAAATCCCCTATTACATCTTTTATTGACAGCTCCTGTGAGGATAGCACAAATGTTATTCCTTTTTATTCTGTGCTTCTATAACAATCATGCTCTGTAATTGAAATGTACATAGATTATGGCTCGAAATTAACATCTTGTTTGCTGTAATCTTGGATTACAATTGACTGTGTACATAATAAAATTAGGAAATCAATGGATGGATTTATCATCTCCAAGAAACTAGAGGTATTGTTTAAAGAATAGTTTAACATTTTGTGTCAACATTTTAAATGCAGAAGTCACAGAGAAGTCAATAAAAATTTAAGTGAGTAAAAGGATACAACAGGCATCAGGTAATATCTACGTAAAAGTTAGATTACATAAAAATTAGCTCATTTCCGTCAAAATTTTAAAGTGTTAAAATTTTCAAACGTGAAAGTTCAGAGAGATCTCCTTTTGAGATTTTCTCTCAAAACCATACTTGAGCAAGAACCAGTTACACAAAAAATCTCTACTTTTTATAAGGTACGTGTAGTGACAGTATTTTATACACATCACCTTGATCATTTTACACTTTAAAATAGTTGATTCAATTCAAATCGTCATTCAATGTTTTATAGTTCTTAACTATGTGCTTCTAAAGTACTTAAAGACATTCCCTCTCCTATTTGAATATATACAGAGCATTTAAAATGTATAGAATCCTAGAGAACTTTGTTTTGTTTTTTTTCTACCAAGTTTAAAGCAGTATGAGCTCTAAGCAAACTTATGTGAAAAGAGACATATACGTTCCCACAAATAACTATGCAGAAAAATTCTAAGAATGTGAAGAGGAGTTCTCTACTTAAAAAAAAAAATATTAAGATTTGCCATGAGATTCTTATAAAACTAAGCTCCTTGGTATACTTAAAACACGTCTGACAAGTTTGATTTGCCCACAATTGCTGAGGAACATACTCCATCCATTACATTAGCCCTTATTTCCTTATTATCACAATATATTTAAGCATATCTATACAATATCTGATAAGTAGACAGGAATCAGGTAACATAATTATGATTCTGTGTATTAATCAGGCAGATATATACCAATAGTATCAGTGGTAGAGCTATAAAAAACACCGTATGTAATTTCATTTAGATAGTCCATGAACATTCTTTGGTCGTCTTGAATAGTATATAGCTAGAAAATTAATGAGGAATGCAAAAAATACACATTTCTGTAGAACTTTAGAGCTACACTGTTCAATAAGGTAGTCATTAGCTATATATGGCTACTGAGAACTTGAAATGTGACTAGTCCAAATTGTGATGTGAGTATAAAATACACACTTGGACTTTGAAGACATAGTACAAAAAAACAATAAAATAATTCATATTATTGAAAATAGTATTTTGGATATAATGGATTAAATAAAATAAGTGACTTGCACTATATTTGTACTGGACAGCACTGCTTTAGATCATACATTTTTAACAGTAAATTCCTAAACTAACTGAAATTGCACAACTAATAAATACTAAAGCAGAGAGTTATTCTAGAAGAACAAACATTTCAGTGTCAAATCTGATAGATTAGCTTAGAAAAGAACAAAATGCTGTCATTTCTGCCTCTATTTCACGTTTCTAGGTTAAGGGTAGTGGGGGAGAAGAAGGGACCAACGAGACTGCTGACCACCATGTACCAAAAAAGAACGATATTTTATAGTTACAAAATGCTTTAGTGTATTAAACACAGGTTTTTACAAAAAATATATATATACCTTGGGCAACTTCATAAAAGACTAGTAAGTCTATATGTTACCCCTAATTGAATCCAATAGATAGCAACTTCAAAAAAACATGTCTGGATCTAAAAAGGGTCATGGTTTTCTTCTAAAGGACTGTACAACTGTTTATATTCCATTTTTAAAAATACATTATAAGTAATAACTACAGAGATTTGAAGCATGTAATAAAAAGCATGTAATGCTTTTCCATTAGTCTTTTCATTATATACACCAATGTAGGTTAAAAACTCCATTAATTAAGGTTTTACAGAAATAAGAAAGACTACAAATAGTTAAAATATAAAATATATACCTAATTTAATTCAAGAAAGTTAATGGCAGATTTAGTATGGCCAGACAATTGATGTCATACAATTAAAATACAAAGCCTGTCTTTGTCACACACTGGAATATTATTCCAATATAAACAATAGTACATAAAGTATTAACTCATTTAAAAGTTGCTTTTTCATAATTATTTCTTTATAACATTTATCTAAAATACTAAGACTAATCATGAAATATGAGTATGAATAAATAACATGGATAAAATCTAAATTAATTCTTTACGATCCAGCCATGTCACTTTTTCCCAGTCTTTCAAAATTATATAAGTTCTTTCCTTTTCTGGTAACAAGTATCACACAGACACACACAGACACAGAGACACACACAAAAACAAAATAATAACAATAAAAAAACTTTCTAACCATCAATATATGAGTGTAATGATATTCAGTCTAAGTTAATCCCCAGACATCCAAATTCATGAATAAAAATTCATCAGTTTTAAATACACTGAGCCTATTAAGCAAGAACAAAAGCATATGCACAAAAGAGCTTTTAATATATTTCAAAGCCCAGAAGAGCCATGGTCTCATTAAAATTATAAATTACACAAACATGGAATGAAGATTCAAACTGCAGTGCAGCTAAGCAGATTACAGAAAACCCCGCGTTCCATATGATAACACACCATGGCCCTCCCAGATGGGGGCTTGGAACAAAAAGGCCATCACCACAGCTAGGGAAAACCTCCTTGTGATCTCTGGTTTCTGTTCAGCAGATGACAGCCAAATAATATGTTGATTATTCTGTTTGTGCTGCTAAGCTTGTAAGATGGAATAAAAGCGATATGATCTATTGTGAACCCAATGCTAATGTGTTGCTCCACTCATAAATAATATACTGAATTTATTTTGAAACTATCTTTTATCTAAATTTCAGTTTTTAAATGCATGAATTAAAATAAAAGCCAGGATAAAATAATATTTAATTTGATGCTTTAAACTAAAAAATGTAATGACAAGTGAAAAATATCTAAGTACTTAGTGAAGAGTCCAGTACAACTGCCTTTCTTTAATCTCAGCACTGTGATCAGAGACAAAATGCATTTTTAAGTAGGTAGTTACTCTCATTATGAAATATAAATGCAAAATTAAATAATACAATAATCATGAAGTTTATGATATACATTATTAAGATACAAACTAAAACATATAAAACACTTTTCTGCAATATACTAATGGTACATAATCAGAACATGTATCTAAAATATTTCTGAATAATAAAAAGTATCACAGAAGGCCTTAAGAATGTTCATAACTTGGGCACAAATGGATGCTCACAAAAAATCCTACTTAAAATAAAAATAATTAAAAAGAAGCTTCTAAAAATAGTTTTCAAATATAACAGAGAACATCATTTCTTTTTTTATAGCTGTAGAGTATTTCATGGTATAGATATGCCACAGTTCATTTAATCAGTACTCTACTGATAGACATCCTCAAAAGAAATATGCAAATATATTAATCAAGAAATATGTATTAGAATGTTTATAATAGCATTATATGGAAAACCACCCAAATGTCCATTAACAGAATGGATTAAAAATATTGTGATATAGTCATATAATGGAATGGAGCTATGAAAATGAACCAACCACAACTTCATGCAATGTAGATGAATAGCAAGACATAATGTTGAGCAAAGGAAACTAGACACAAAAAAATTATACTGTGTAACTCTATGTATAAAATACATACATAATGTTTCTTTTCTTTATCTGGGTGCTGGTTACATGGGTGTATTTGGCTTCTGAAAAATTCATTGAGCCATCTACTTTTAATATGTGCACTTCTCTGTATATATAATTTTCTTTAAAAAGGCAGTTTTACACAAAAATAGTATACAAAGGCAGTCAAAATCCTTGTCATAAGAAATTTAGAAACAGGTGACATATATAAAATCTAAAAGTGAAAACTAAGCATTCTTATACTACTTATTTGAATACTCAAATTTTCAACTCAACAGCCGAAACAAATTCCTGGATTCTTTGAAACAGAAGAGCAAAAGCCACTCAACCCTATTCTCCTCCCCCATCCCCAAACTCTAATACCAGACTCAGAGGTATCTGGTCTTTCTGTCAGGAATTGCTGCTGCTGCTGCTATATAATAGACCTAAAATAATCTCAGGATGGAACATTTGCCCATATGTTAGAAAATAAAGTAAGACAGAAGATAAGGCAGCTTAACAAATATGTTTGCCATCTCCCCGTTTGCCTTCAAATTTCATAAACTTTTATTTGCTAATTATGAAAGCTTATTACCTAATTTAATAGAGAACTATTTTACTTCTCAATGAAGTTAAAAGAAAATATAATTAATTCCTTAATATCACTATCATACAAGTAAAACTTCCTGATAATACGATAATAAACTAAACAATGTATCTCATTACCTCCCACTTAAATATTTTCCTTTATTTCTATACTGGAATCAACACATGATTACATTACTGTTTTTCTCATATTAAAAAGATACTTTAAGATATAAGCTAAAAGAATAAATTCATAAGTAAATAAGTAAGAAATAAGCTAAAAGAGACCATCTAAAGATTACAGAGTTCAATTTTCATTTGTGTAACAAATACTTATTCAGTGCTTACCAGGATCTGGAGATAAAGGAGTAAAATTAGCTAATTTCTGTGGTAAATGTAGCAGACTTACCCCTTTCTTTCCCACTCATATGATTTACAAATGAAACAAAACTATTTTTAATGAGTAACACATTATTTAAATATTAAGAACAATCTAGACGATACACAGTTAAAGTTCCATCTACTCCATTTTCCTCACCCATCCACACATAAGATTTAGATTTTGCATAACCTCCCAGATTTTCTTTTTGCAAATATAAGCAAATAGGAATATGTATTTTTATTTCCTTCCCCCTTTATGCAAAAAGTAATTTACCATACACTGTTTGAACTTTGCTCTTTTAAAACAACAACGTATGTTTCAAAATGTTCTAAATCTGCATATAGAAAATATCCTTTCTTTTTTTTCACGGCTGTAGAGTTTTACATTTTATAGATATGCCACAGTTCACATTAACCAGTACCCTACTGATAGACAGTAGGGGTGTTTCCAATCTTTTGCTACCGCAAAAATGCTACAGTGAAAACTCCTGTACATATAGTATTACATGAGTACACAAGTACATCTGTAATAAATTTCTGGAACTAGTATACAGAGAAGTTTAAATGCATTGGTCTTTTCCTAGAAATTGCCAATTTTTCTTCTACGAGGGTTGTGTCATTTTGCACTTCCACCACAGATGCATCTCAGATGTATCCTAGGAAAACCTAATCCTCTCGTTTGGCCTCTAAGATAATTTGTTCATAAGGCAATTGCCAACGATGTTCTAATTGCAAAAAACCACAGAAAGCTCTTTGTTTGTTTTACCCCTAATGCAGAATTAAAATCCGTTCACCTAAATTAAAACAAAGGAATTTTCAAATTAAAAAAAAAAAAAAACACCTCACTGACATAAGAAATCATCATATTGATGCCTAATGTACTGGGATAGAAACTATCTATCTTTCTTCCCAATTATCTCCTGTCATCTAAAAACAAATATACTCTCCCATTCCAGTTTTTTTTTTTTAAATTAACATTTAGTGGTTTATAATTGGGTAAGCAGTCAAATGCATTTCACTTTGAAACGAATGTTTTCCTAAGGCATTTAAGTTTTCATGAAACCAAATCCATGTGACTTCTACATTGTCCTTTAAAAAGCTATAATTTCAAAGGTGGTTTAATTTTTATGACTGCCATTTTCAAATGGCAGTGTCAACTAATACACTGTTTTTATTTCAATGTCCATCCTATCAAATATTTTATAATTAGAAAATGCCCACTTAGACCCACTGGACTTCCCATTTGAAGGAGTCCTTAAGCAAATTGTTTCAATATTACTGTTTTATAAGAAAATGTGTACACGATAATTTTAATCCCCCAAATAAGGACACACCGGTATTTGTAATCTATGTTGCATTTCAATTGTTCAGAAATCAGCCATCAGGTTATCTCAGAACTCCGAAACAAAGTGGCGAATCTAGTTGATGAACCCAAAATAAATTTTAAAAAGCTGCCACACCTTCTGTGCCCTTAGTCAGTAGATGGCAGAACCATACTTAAGCTCTTACCCAAACAATGTTGATTTTAACATTAGAGTCAATATAATGAACAGAAAGCCAAGAAACAAGAATTACCTAACAAAGGTAAAACAAAACATCACACATCACAAGTAGCACATGGGACATAAAAGCCTATCAGTCTAGGACAATTTAGGAGAACAGTCCTATGCAGCAAAAGTCTCTAGGGAAATCACATAAATTCTGTGAAGTGACTGATGTTTACAATGACAATTCTGAGCCATAAAAACAAACAAACAAACAAACCCTTAAATTATACTCCATTTGTACTGTTTAAGAAAACAGATGGGTAAACTTTAAATTTTAGAAACATTATGTAAAAATGTTCATACAAAAAAATTTTGGCACATAAAAGGATAAGATTCATTTATCTACAAAACAAACAGATGAGAAATATACTATTTGTTAATAATAGCCTAAGGAATGAGGGATTGCTCAAAATAAAATTCTCAAAATTAGGATATACTATAGCTGTCTTTTAGAAAATGATCTATGATAAAGTGTGGTAACATTTTGGGGGCTTCAAACATGGAACTCTCTAGGCTAAGCCAATTCTTGGTGAATAGTCAAAAGAACATCTGATGATTTCTGAAAGCTAGTCAGGCAAATTTTCCACTTAAATGGCTGTACACACTCAAGAAGATATCCTGATTTCACTTTTTAGTTTGTTTTAAGTTGTGACTGCCAAGTAGACAGGTTGATCTGGTTTCTAGCTCCAACTTGCTACATGACTTTGTCCATGTGACTCAATCTCTCTAGTCTTCCTTAGTTTCTTCTTCAGTAAAGTGAAGAAGTTATACAAAATATGACACGATAGTTAACAGACTGAATGCACTAATAAAGTAAACCAAAGAGCTACTACCTTAAGTCTTAAATCTATTTCTTTACTATGTCTAAACATCTATATGTATACTATTTTGATACCATCACAAACTATATGCCACTTTACTGTACATCTAAGGCCTAGAGTAAAAGAAATTATAATCATTTCAGAATCTTTTCCAATGTTTATTATGTGTTACTCTCAGAATATAATAAATTTCTCATGTAATCATTTAAATTAATTTAAAATGCCATATAGTCAATTATCTTTAACCTGAAAATATATGACTTTTCCACTTCACACCGATAAAAAAACAACATATATGTAAAAGAACGCTCGTGGCAATGTCATTTATAATAGCCAAACACTATCCACCAACAACAGCATGAATGAATCCTGTCATAGTCATTCCAAAGGAATAATATATAATAATGAAAAGGAATGAATATTACATGCAACTATATAGATGATCTCCAAATTGTAATGCTAAGTAAAGGAAAAAAAAAATGCATATGATTTCAGACAATGGTGCTTACCAACTGACCCACCCATATCCCATGCTGCCTGGGACCCCACTGAACACCCCACAGCCATTCCAGCATCATATGGTAGCAGGTAAGCACCAACCTGAAGGAAAGCACGAAGGCAGTCATAGTCACCAGTCTTAGGTAAGTATCTAATATGAGCTCTGAGTTTGGTCATAGGGTCCGGATCTCAGCTCCACTACCCCCAGCCACCTTTCTTTCTCTGTGATCAAAGGTGCCAGCTGCCAAGAACTGCTAGACAAGGTGATAGAGACCCTACAGCTGACAGGAATGCTAACACAGGTGCTAGAGGAGGATGGGACCTCCATGGAGAGCAAGGACTTCTTCCAGCTGCTGGAAGAAGACACAGGCCTGATGGTGCTGGAGTTTGGGGAAAGCTGGACCCCAGCAGAAATGGGTACTGTCATATGGGCTGGGCCAGAAGAACCCCAAGCACAGAAAGGACATCACCCTCATCACTTTCGGTGTATACAAGCAAAACCCTTGGGACTTCTTTGGCAGCCCGACATCAAAGCCACATTCTACAGGCTCTACTCCACAAGCTGACTCTAAAGGACTTGGCCCAAAGAAAGTACTCAGGGAGCTCCTTCAGTTGGACCTCCATGTTGTCACAAGGCCTGGGCCACATGTTGCTGGGAATTTCCTCCATCATTCACCATTCAGTAGAGGAGGCTAAGCAGTGGCAGCAGCAGCAACAGGGTGGCCTCCATCCCTGCTGAGAAGGAGCTCTGAGCTTCTGCTCCTAAACTTGTCCCAAGAAACACAACGTGTGCACTGTGACAGTATCAGGTTTGGGGTCCTGCAAACAGTGCACACTAGATAACTCACCTGTTTTCCCTCAAAGTCTCTGACCATATTGTGATAGGACCCATCAGCATTAATACCTTCCACCCCTAGCCTATACCCTTTCCTGAAGAATGCTGTCCCTTCCTAGCCATCTTTCCAGCCTCTCACTTACCATGAAAGGCCAAAGCCTGTCCCCAGGCATCCTGATCCCACTCTAATTGCTGCTACATCTAAATTTCTTAGAACCCCTCCTGTCCCTCAGCTCCCCAGTACACTAGAGCGAGTCCTCTTTGACTTTACATTGAGATCTCTAATTCTTTATACCCTTCTCCTCCTAAATAACAAAAACATTTCCAATAAAAATATTAAATTGGTTACAAAAAATATGTGATTCCATAATGATTAAAAAGAGACAAAAAGTAAACATACTGCTGAGAAATACAGATAGAAATGATAAAAATTATAGAGAGAATATGTAAATAATTACCATGAAAATCAGGACATCGGTTACCTCTAAAGAAAAGGAAGATTACATTAAGAGTTTCTGGCCTGCCAGGAATGATCTACAATTACATGGTTGCCTGCTTTATATTTATTCTTTTTACTATACATTTATGTTTCTATATGATGGTATGTTTTATAATAAAAGGTTTAAAATGGTATATTTTCTGAAATAATATATTCTTATGGAGAAGGAAAAGTGTTCACGTTTTTTGCTAACAATTTTATTTTCTTGGTCTACATTTCTAATTTTTATTGCAATATTTTAATAATAAACAAGTAAGTTACTATGCCTAATTCTCCACAACCCTAATTAAGAATAGATTTCATAGGCTTTCCCAATGGCTACAAAAAAAGTCCCAGCCCCTTAAAGAGCATTAGTTATCCTATTAAATCTTTGCTTAGCTCAATGTTGTTTCTGTTACTTCTTTTCAATGAAATGTATGCTTACTTTAAAAAACATATACATTACATCCAAGTAATAATTTTATACAGGCTGCACTCCAAAAAAATCATATTTTATTTAGCTCATGGGTAGGAAGAAAAACACTCTTAACTGTCACACATTTTATATGGCTCCAATTTTGGGAGTCTGTGTATGCATACAGTGTGAGGATTTATGATAGGAAGGACATAGACATGACACTTGAGGTCCAACCCAATGTCACTCTGTGTAAGGCAAGTATGGTTCCCTGTGTGTACTAGAAAACATGGTAGCTGGATTATAGGATGGATATACAAAGCAAGTTACACTTAAAGTCTACTGTACAAAGTGTAACATAGGAAGACTCATTCAAAAATAGATCCAATAATGCCTAATTTAAATTATACTGGAGCGATTTTAAATATTTCCTTTGGAAAAACAAAAAATACAGGGAATTAAAATTATTACAAAAAAAGATAATAATGAAAAGAATAAAAATAAACTGACTTCATTTATAAACATTATATACACACAATTTAGGAAATCCTAAAAGGTCCATCATCTACAAGCATCTTTCGATGTATGTTTGTTATAACTTTTAGATGCCACTCAACAAGTGGACAATGAAATTTAGAAACAAGACTACCAGCCCCTTCATCATACTCCAGATATCAACACAATCACGATGGTATCACCCATTTTAATACAGTTGCTTTTGTTGCATATTGTTGTTTTTCTATGAATGCAGCCAAGGAGTTCCTTCTTCAGTGGGTCCAGCTAACCAGTTATTTGCCCATCTATTAAGTGCCAACTTTAAAAAATTACAGTGTCCAGCAGGGAGCAGCATTACAACATTCACAAGACTTAACTTGAACATGAACCGGACAGAAGAAAAAGGGGAAAAAAGAACTACTTACCATAGGTCTGTTCTACAATACATTCAATTTTTAGGGCAGGTGTAAGGCTTCCAGAAAAAAAAAAAAAAAAAAAAACACTTAAAGCATGTTCTCAAAGTATATATGGGTGATCCACGATTTCAGAATTCCTAAAGCAGGAAATAAAAATTATATTAGGTAAAGGATTCCCCCAGCCACGTTATGTAAAATTAGTATATGACTAAATGTCTCTCGTTTTTTTTTTTAAATTTTTTTTTCAACGTTTTTTATTTATTTTTGGGACAGAGAGAGACAGAGCATGAATGGGGGAGGGGCAGAGAGAGAGGGAGACACAGAATCGGAAACAGGCTCCAGGCTCTGAGCCATCAGCCCAGAGCCCGACGCGGGGCTCGAACTCCCGGACCGCGAGATCGTGACCTGGCTGAAGTCGGACGCTTAACCGACTGCGCCACCCAGGCGCCCCTAAATGTCTCTCGTTTTTAAGGTACATATTCCTCTTAGTGGTTCAATGGGATTCTGAATTCAAATATATGATATACTTTGGATAAAATGATTAAAAAAGACCCAGAATATTGAAGTCCTTTATCCACTAGAAAATTTAAGCAGAAGAAAGTGGATGACATGATATATTAAACCAGAGAGAACAGTGGTCAAGGACTTAAAAGGGTTGACAACAGTTGATATACAATTCTAATATATCAAACTCTAAAGAATTGGCAAGTAACAGGATATAAGATTCATTTCTACATGCCAGCATGAATATCTGAGGTTAATTTTACCGATGAAAAGGCAGCAGAGAAGTAGTGTATAATGTGGATATGTTAAAACTGATTATTCAAATATTTACTGAATACAAGCAATGCACGTGATAATTGCAGAAAAACTCTGTGACCAGTTAAAAATTTAGTGACAAATGAAAAACATACTATGTTTGATACTGTCTTGGATGCCAAATCTGCCTAACAGCCAACTAAAATAGTTCCATGTCAGTTCTTATGACTGGAAAAAAAAAGGGGGGATTTTCCCATTATAAAATGAACTTTCAGTTATAAAATAAGTAAGTCATGGGGATATAATATACAGTGTGGTCAATAATATCGTAATAACTTTGGTGACAGATAATAACTACACTTATCATTTCACAGTACATAAGAATATCAAATAGGTATGATATACACCTGAAACTGTATGTCAATCATACTTCAAAATGAAGTTTTAACTCCATTTTTATTTGAGATGTTAAAGTTTGCTTCATATGTGCTCACATGCAACAATTCAGTGTCTATGCTGAAATACAAATTTTTCCCATTGAAAGAAGATAACATGAATATTCATCTTGGAATATATATAATTTTATATAATTTATGTAATACTATCACATATCAATGTAATACTAATAAATAACATGTATTCAAAATTTAGCAAGTAATATATAAAATGGTTTCTACTATTTTCTTCTGGCAAAATAACATGAAAACCTTAAGTATATGATATTAAGACTACAGTGACTCTCTAATAATTATTATTTTAATGAAGCCAAAAGAAACTGATAGATTTTTATTAATCTTCTACACTTTACTATTAAGCTATTCATGGCATTATTCCTTATATTTTGCCCTCCTTACAGTCTTTCTCTTATCCTATATCTTGCCTTTGCTTTCATACATTTCATTTTGGGGGCACCTGGGTGGCTCAGTCGGTTAAGTGTCCGACTTCAGCTCAGGTCATGATCTCGCAGTTGACGAGTTTGAGCCCCACGTCGGGCTCTGGTCTGACAGCTCAGAGCCTGGAGCCTGCTTCGGATTCTGTGTCTCCCTCTCTCTCTGCCCCTCCACCGCTCATGCTCTATGTCTCAAAAATAAATATAAACATTAAGAAAAAATTTATTCATTTCATTTTTTGTGATATTTCCTTATTCCTACCAGTCCATCTTCTCTCTCTTTTCTAATACATTTCTGTTTCAATCTCAATTATTGTTTTGTCAAACTCCTCTCTTTATGACCCTACCAACTTTTTCCCTTTTATGTTAGGACACTTAAAAGTGAGTTTTTTCGGGGCGCCTGGGTGGCGCAGTCGGTTAAGCGTCCGACTTCAGCCAGGTCACGATCTCGCGGTCCGTGAGTTCGAGCCCCGCTCGGGCTCTGGGCTGATGGCTCGGAGCCTGGAGCCTGTTTCCGATTCTGTGTCTCCCTCTCTCTCTGCCCCTCCCCCGTTCATGCTCTGTCTCTCTCTGTCCCAAAAATAAATAAACGTTGAAAAAAAAAAATTTAAAAAAAAAAAGTGAGTTTTTTCTGCAACAATCTGCTTAAATTATACTCTTACACCCTTTTATAGGCACTGTCCTTGATTTTAACAATATAACCCGATTGGAAACTCCATAAAATTATACTGTTGCTACTTATAGAAATATTTTTCCTCTGATTTATTTAAATATTTGAAGAATTCACTAAACATTTGGGAGTCAATCTCGAAACTGTGAAAAATGTCAAGGACATTTAATCTCACGCACTCATTCCAATCAATGAGACCTCCACTATTCTAATAAAGAGGGGATTTAGGATGTTACTACATTAGTATGAACAGATACTGAGTAATAAACTTTTGTAAGTCAACAGAATTTTAGTGCTTTTTATTCATGTGTGTGCATGCACATGTGCATAATATCCTCATTAAAAAGCAAAGATACATGAAATAAACCCTTACTTCTAATATATATCGTCAAGTCTGAAAAGAATGATTTCCCCATTCAGCACTAATATGAGTATTAACATTAATGGTATTAGTACATTAAAAAATAATTTCATAATATCATAAATGTTGGTTTTTAAAATTATAATTAGATTATATAACACATTTATAATATAATTACCTAAAATGAGACCACAGTGTGTCGAATAGTGTTCCTCCCTCCGCCCTAAATTCACGTCTACCAATAATCTTAGAATGTGACCTTACTGGGATGTAGGGTCTCTGTGCATATAACTAAGGTAAGGATCAATATGAGGTCATTCTAGATTAGGGTAGGCCCTAACTCCAATGTGAATGTTCTCATACAAGACAGAAAAGGACACAGAGAAACATGGAGAAAAGACAATGTGAAAATGGAGGCAAAGATTGGAGTTATGCTGCCACAAAACAAGGAGCAACAGGAGCCATAATAAACTAGAAGAAGCAAGCACGGATTCTCCCCTAGTGCCTTTGGGACAAACATGGCTCTGCTGACACCTTGATTTTGAACTTTTGGTTTCCAAGTAAATTTCTGTTGTTATAAGCCTCCAAGTTTGTGTTAATTTGTTATGGAAATCCTAGGAAATTAATACATATTTTGGTATTTAGAAGTGGAGTGTTGCTCTAACAGACACGTAAATATTAAAAAAGTTTGAAGAGAGCATTGGTAGATTGCCTTGATGAGACTGCCATAGAAATAGACATGTTAAGGAGATTCTGGTAAAGGTTCAGAAGGTAGTAGACAGAATGGCAGAGAAAACTATCATCTTAGAGAATACATATACTGGCAAGAACAGAATGTTAAAGAAATATGAACATTAAAAGGACTCCTGGTAAAGTC
Organism: Puma concolor; assembly: GCF_028749965.1. Classification (NCBI taxonomy): domain Eukaryota; kingdom Metazoa; phylum Chordata; class Mammalia; order Carnivora; family Felidae; genus Puma; species Puma concolor. The sequence goes on along the minus strand of NC_141676.1, from coordinate 29,991,924 downwards.
TCAAGAAGGAAATGAGGGATATGTTATTCGACACTGGTGGGAAGGCAATCCCCATTATAAATTAGTAGAAAATTTGGCTGAAATGTGCTCTATTGAGTGAAAAGCAGAATGTTTAAGAATGAATTGTATATTTGGCTGGGGAGACTTCCAAAGTATTAAAGGTGTATTATAGTAAAATGTGAGAGAAAGAGAGAAGGAACTGTTAAGCAAAAAAGAAATCAGTACCAAATGACTTGGACAATTCTGAGGCTATCTAGATTACATAAGATGCTAACATCACAAATCATCAGGAAAATGCAAATCAAAACCACAATCAGATACCACTGCAAATTCACTAGGATGGCAATTATCCAAAAAACAAAAACCAACACAAGTTGCTAAGCACAGGGAGAAACTGGAACCCCTACGTACTATTACTGAACACAAAATGGTCAGCCACTCTGGAAAACACTGTGGCAGTTCCTCACAAAGTTACACTTACCATATGATCCAACAAATTCCACTCCTAGGGATACAACTGAAGAAACTGATAGCAGGGACTCTAGCAGATATTTATACACCAATGTTCTTTTCAGTATTACTCATGATAGGCAAAAGGAAACAACCCAAGTGTCTATCAAAAAAATGCATGGATAAACAAAATGTGCTATACACATACAATGAAATACTATTCAACCATAAAAAGAAATGAAGTTCTGGTGCATGATACAAGATGAATGAACTTTGAAAAACACTATGCTAAGTGAACAACATTATGCAAATGCTAATAAAGAATAATATATGATTTCACTTATATAAGGTACCTAGATATGCAAACTCATAGAGACAGGAAGTAGAATAAAAGTTACCAGAGGCTGGGCAATGGAGGAATGGGGAGTTATTGCTCAATGGGGAAAGAGTTTCTGTTTGAGATGATGACAAAGTTTCAAAAATAGTGACAATGTTTATACAACACTGTAAATATACTTAGTGGCACTGAATAGTACCCTTAGAAAAAAATAAAATAGTGAATTTTATCACAAAAAGGATTTTTAGCAATATTTATTTTTGAGAGAGAGCGAGGGGCAGAGAGAGAGACAGAGAAGCAACTCCTCATCCATTCAAGTTTTATCATGAGATTGCAGCAATTCAGTTGCATCTTCAGGCTCCACTTCTAATTCTAGTTTTCTTGCTATTTTTACCACATCCATAGTCACTTTCTGAAGGTTTGAAACCCTCAAAGTCAACCATGAAGGCTGGAATTAACTTCTTCCAAACTCTTGTTAATGTTGACATTTTAACCTCTTCCCATGAATCATTAATGTTGTTAATGTCATCTAGAATGGCAAATCCCTTCCAGAAGGCTTTCAGTTTACTTTGCCCAGATCCATCAGAGGAATCACTATCTATTGCAGTTACAGCCTTATGAAATATATTTCTTAAATAATAAGGCTTGAAAGTTGAAATTACTCCTTGATCCATGGGGTGAAGAATGGATGCTGTGTTAGCAGGCATGAAAACATTCATCTCATTGTACGTCTTCATCAGAGCTCTGGGGTGACCAGATACATTGTCAATGAGCAGTAACACTTTGAAGGAATCTTTTTTTGTGAGAAAACCTTAAACTTAAAATATTCAGTAAACTATGTTGTAAATAAATGTGCTGTCATCCAGGGTTTGGTGTTCCCTTTATAGAGCACAGACTGAATAGATTTAGCATAATTCTTAAGGGCCCTAGATTTTCAGAATGATAAATAAGCACTGGTTTCAACTTCAAGTCATCAGTTGCATTAGCCCCTAACAAGAGAATCAGCCTGTCCTTAGAAGCTTTGAAGCCAGGCACTGACTTCTCCTCTCTACCTATGAAAGTCCCAGATGGCATCTTCTTTCAATAGAAGGCTATTTTGTCTAGGTCTATATTGAAAATCTAGTTTAGTGTGACCACCTTTGTTAATGATCTTAGCTAGATCTTCTCAATAGTGTTGCAGCTTCTACATGAGCTCTTGCTGCTTCACTACATACTTCTATGTTATAAAGACAGCTTCTTTCTTCAAACCTCACAAACCAACCTCTGCTAGCTTCAAGCTTCTTCTGAAGGTTCCTCATCTCTCTCAGCCTTCACAGAATTGAAGAGAGTTGGAGCCTTGACCCGGATTAGGCTTTCAGCATATCTTGGCTTTCAACATGCCTTCCTCACTAAGCTCCATATCTGGCTTTTGATTTAAAGTAAGAGATGTAGAGGTGCCTGGTTGCTCAGTCAGTTAAGTGTCAGCTCAGGTCGTAATCTCACGGTCCTGAGATCAAGCCCGCGTCGGGCTCTGTGCCAGGTGTGGAGCCTGCTTAAGATTCTCTCTCTCCTCCCCTCAGCCCCTCCCGCGCTTGCTCACGCTCGCGCGCGCTCTCTCTCTCTCTCTCTCTCTCTCTCTCAAAAGTAAAATAAAATCTTTAAAGAAAATAAGTAAAGTGAGATATGTGGGATTTCCCTTTCACCAGAGTACTTAGAGGCCACTGTAGGGCTATTAACTGGCCTCATTTCGTATTGTTATGTCTCAGAGAATAGGGTGGCTCAAGGAGATTGAGAGATGGAAAATGGCTGGGACTAGGCAGAACACACGTAAGATTAATGGGTTAAATTCACTGTCTTATATGGGCACAATGTGTGATGTCCCAAACAATTATAATAGTACCATCAAAGGTCACTGATCACAGATCACCATAACAAATAATAATGAAAAAGGCTGAAATATTGTGAGAACTACCAAAATGTGAAACAGAGACACAAAATGAGCAAATGCTGTTGGAAAAATGGTGCCAGTAGACTTTCTCATTGCAGGGTTGCCACAAGTCTCCAATTTGTAACAAATGCATTATCTGTGAAGCACAATAAAGTGAAATAAACCAAGGGATGCCTACAATACAAAATGGCCTTTAACTTTGTTTTTAACTTTCCATTTGGGGAATGAAAAATATAAAAAGTAAGACATGACATTAAAATTCTAAAGATTTTTGGGGCGCCTGGGTGGCGCAGTCGGTTAAGCGTCCGACTTCAGCCAGGTCACGATCTCGCGGTCCATGGGTTCGAGCCCCGCGTCAGGCTCTGGGCTGATGTCTCAGAGCCTGGAGCCTGTTTCCGATTCTGTGTCTCCCTCTCTCTCTGCCCCTCCCCCGTTCATGCTCTGTCTCTCTCTGTCCCAAAAATAAATAAAAGTTGAAAAAAAAAATTTAAAAAAAAAAAAAAATAAAATAAAATAAAATTCTAAAGATTTTTTAAAATTTTAATCAACATCCATTACCCTACAGTTCTGCAGATTACCAATATAGACAGTCTTGATTGGGTTCTTTGCTCAGGGTATCACAAGGCCAAATATCAGGATTTCAGACTGAGCTCTTCTCTGGAGTCACTGAGGAACAATCCACCACCAACCACTTCTAGGTTGCTGGCAGAACCCTGTTTCTTGCAATGAGATATAGTCTAAGGTTCCCTCTTTTTGCTTGTTACCAGCTGAGGGCATCTCTCATCTCCTTAAGGTTTCCTATATTCCTTTTCCCATGCTGTCTTCATCTTCAGACCCAGCATGTTACAACTTCCTTTTCTGTTACCAGGTGGAGAATATTCTTTTTTTCCCCTGAAAGTCTCATGATTAGATCAGGCTCAACATGGTCAGTTTCCCCATCTTTAGGTCAACTGTGCCATGTGAAAACATAATTAGGGAAGTGACATCTAAGAACGTTCACACGTTCCAGGGCTTAGGGTGGGGCATCACTGGGAAGCCAAATTCAATCAAATTCTAAAGATTTTTAAAAGCAAATCTTTTATGAAATTATTAAAGATCTTGTTTCAGTGCTGGACAATCCTGATAAAAAAAAGTTCTTTAATCTGAGTTGAAATTAAAATTTCTATGCTCTGGAGAAACAAAGGGTCTTATTTCCCTTTCACCAGATTAACACAGGCCTTAGGAAACTCAAAATTATTCATCTCTGGGTTAAATATATTGCACTTACTGTCTCAGTTGTTTCATATCACATTTTCTCACCATCCTAGTCACTATGGATATATAACCCATTTTAGCAAGGGAAATATGCCTCATTTCTAGTGCTAATATTCATAAATTGGCTAAATAAAGAGCTACCTTTATGGAGGACACTGAGTTTGGATACAAGTGCAACTACTAAATGAGAGCATGGATTTTTGTCATCAGACAGCTCTGTTGTGAATCCTCGTTCTACCACTTGGTAGTTACAGGACTATGATGATTAATTTTGTGTGTCAACTTGACTGGGCTATGGGGTACCAAAATACCTAGTCAAACAATATTCTGGGTGTTCCTGTGAGGGTGCTTCTGGAATAGATTAACATTTAGATTATCAGACTGAGTAAAGCAGACTGCCGTCGCTAACATGAGTATGCCCCAACCAATCCGTTGAAGGCCTGAATAGAATAATAGGCTGACCCTCAGGCCAGTAAAAGGGGGTGAAAAGCATCAACATACTAGAGATTTTGAAGAATTTCTATAAGATATAATGTATGAAATCACAGTGATAGGTAGGTTAGGGTGGAAATGACAGAGTGGAGTAGTTCTGAAAGAGGTGGTAAGTCCTACAAAACATAAAAAGTACGCTGACCCCTGGCCAAGCACACACAAAGAATGTTTCAGGGAAGATAAGACTTTTTTTCTTGTGATTCCAAAGGGGTTGTGGGCTGAATCAACAGTTATGGAGACAAGCATAGTTAAAAAAGGTAAAAATTGCCTGATATGGTGCCTGGAAACCTAGGGAAGAATCCTCCTTATCTGGTTATTAGAGAAGCGCCTGGCCTGTCTGCTTATTTATTCTGAGCAAAGCACACTAATAAGTAAATCCTACCTACCTACCAAAAAACTCCCCATAAATATTCTTTCCATTTAGGGTAAAGATTTGCTATGGAATCAAGAAAAAAACCTATTCCAATAATCTATATTATTCAACTGGTCATATATTAACATGAGGGGCATCCAAGGATCACCAACATTTAAGGAAACCACAAGAATGAAAAAGGCCCATGATGAAAAAAAGAACAAACAACTCTAGAGATAACAGGTAATTTGAGGGAAAAAGAAAGAAAAAGAATTCCAATTAACATCTTCAGAAAAACTGGATAAGATATTGTACCTACAAAACAAGAAGCGTATGAAAGAGTAGAATTAAAAGAACAAAGAGTATAGTTTAAAGAAATTTAAAATAGAATGCCTATCCACCACCATCTCCCCCGCCCCCGCCCTGCAACATACAAAAAAACTTGAAAAGTTGGAACAAAAGTTGAAGAAATACAGAGTAATAACCCAGTGTGGGTGATAATCTCTTTCAAAATAGTACAGGAAAAGAGACTCCTCTGTCCTCTCCAACACACACACACACACGAGGAAAAATAATGGAAAGGACCCAGACAATACAGAGCAGAAGAAAAAAATATATATACTACTAAGTACATGTTTGATCTAGAGTAGAAGTTGTCAAACTTGGGCCAACCAGCCAAATCCTGCCAGGACCACTTTAGCAATTAAGGTTTTACTGTAATACAGAATGCTTATATGTTTACATGTTCTCTGTGGCTGCTTTCCTACTAACTACAACAGTAGAGTTAAGTTGCAACAGGGACCATATGGTGTGCAAAGCCTAAAATATTTACCATTTGGTCTTTTACAGAAACATTTGTCGAATCTTGATCTATAGCTATGCTGTCGATTATAGTAGCAACTAGCCAAATGCAGTGTTTAAATTTAAATAATAAAATTAAAACTTCAGTTCCTCAGTCATGTCAACCACACTGCAAGTGCCCAATAGCCATATGTATTTAATGGTTATTGTACTGGACACTGCAGGCATAGAACATTTCCATCAACAGAAGAAATTCTGCTGGACATGGCTTATTTGGAAATTACTACAATAGATTACTAGAACTATATTTTAATTATTGCTTTAAAAAGTACTATAGTGAAAAAATAAACATATAGGTAAGAGAAGCAGGAAGAAAGATTAAATTCAGAAAAAGATAAATTAGTAATGTTAGAAATGGATATCATTAATGCATAAACCTAAGATGTCATTCTATGAAAATACCTTTAAAAGTTATATATGTATATGTTTGTGTGTGTGTGTGTGTGTGTGTGTGTGTGTATATATATATATATATATATATATACATTTTTTTTTTTTTTAAATAATGCTTCAGGGCACCTGGGTGGCTCAGTCAGTTAAGCATCCAACTTCAGCTCAGGTCATGATCTCGCAGTCTGTGAGTTCAAGTCCCAGGTCAGGCTCTGTGTTGACAGCTCAGAGCCTGGAGCCTGCTTTGGATTCTGTGTCTCCATCTCTCTCTGCCCCTCCCCCACACATGCTCTGTGTCTCTCTCTGTCTCTCAAAAATGAATAAATATTACAATTTTCTTTAAAATAATGCTTCAAAGTTATTCAGAGAAAAGAAAATCCAAATATATAGCATTACAAATAAGTTAGTAAATGTCATCACAGATATAGAAGGGATTATAAAAGAATTCAATGTAGGGAATGCAAATAATGCTATCAAACTTGAAAGTAATAAAAAAAAAGTGTTTCCTAAGATAATACAATTCAAAGAAAGGTAAAATATGGAACGAGTCATGAATAAAAAGTTGTATAATAGATGGCTCCAATTTAGTTCTGAGTTAACAAGGAAAATGTTTGCTACGAATTTTAATTTTCATCTTATACTGCAAGAAACTTCATATCCAGTATATAAAGTATAAACATATTTCATACCCAGACTCTTAAACTAGAAAACAGTAGTCAAAATAACATATTTCCCTCTGTTAACACTACTCATTGGGCCAAGAATTATATATTTCTTTAGAGGGGAGCTTTACTAGTCTTTGAGACCCTCCATGCAAAATCAGATATGATGTAAGAAGCTTCAAATAGAATGGTTTTAAATAAGTGGCCTTTCCCTGGGTTTCCATAATTATTCGTAGTGAAGATGAACTGATCACACCTCATCAGAAATGTCCAGGACAATTAGAACAACACATGGGTTCAGATTAGCACAACAGTTTTATGCCTATGAGATTCCTCAAAGGTAACACACGAAAGGAGCACCTGGCACCAGTCACCAGTTGTTCAATTCCTTATTTGGGCTTTCTTGAAGAAGAGTCCCAGTTTATCCTGCTCTAGAATTTCTTTTACTTTTATCACTGAAAATTGTTAGTGTTCTAGTGTTTACCACTAAAAATGTCTTGTTTACCTTTATAGATACATTTACTTGACAAATTTCCTTGAACTAAAACATGTTTACCTTCTGACACATTTACCCTACTACACTGAATATTCCAACATAGGAGTATACAATGGATTTTTAAATTTTAATTTTAAACTCCCCCAGTTTTCTGTTTATATTTAAATATCCACTAAAAGCGGGATGAACGTAAGTACTCATGTGCTCTGGACAGTTCCAGATTATACCTGCTTTCCTTGCATCCAGTATAATGTGTTATTTTGGCATTCTTAAAATTTCCTAAAAAATTCATGGGTCAGTGAGGAAATCAAACCAAAAAAGTTGAAAATATTTTGAAATAAATGCTTATGAAAACATAAAATATTAAAAGTTGTAGGATGCAGCGAAAGCAGTATTTAGAGAAATTACACTCTTAACTATAATCAGTATATTGGAAAAGAAGAAAGGAAGAAAATCGATGAATTAAGCTTTTATCACAAGGGGGAAAACCAAAATCTCAGCAAATCAAAACTAATAAATGTAGAAAACAGATAAAAATAAAAAGCAGTAATTGACATAGTAAAAAGTAAACATAAAACAGAAAAAAAATTAAGCCCAAAAGTTGGATTTTTGGGAAAAGAATAAAAATGAAAAATCTCTAGCAATCCTAACTATGAAAAAAGGAATAAACACAAATAATATTAGCAATTATAGTCATTAAAAACGTAGTAAGAACTGCTTCTAGTATGGTGAAATACACTTACAACACTGTTCCCATAGATAACCATAAAAGCAAGACCAAATACAAAAACAATTACCTGAAGGCTCTACAGACTAAATAGAAGCCAAAAGATTTTGCTGACGAGTCAAAGTTGTAAAAGATTGTCACAAAGGTTTCTTATTTTTACAGATTTAGTTTCAGCACAATACAGTATAAGTAGTTAAAAAAGGAAAAAAGTCATCCTGAAAAACCTGAAGTATCGCAAACTAACCAATGAAATGGGGAAGCCAGAAAAAAAATCTACCTAATCAATGTGATTTTACTTATTGAAAAAGTAATGATTCAATATAGCAGCGAAAGAACTGTCTTTTCAATAAATGGTAGTAGGTCAATAAACTATCTATACAGGAAAAACAAATACACCTTTACTCCTACCTAACACTGAAGGAAAAATAAAATCAATTCCAGCAGATTACAGAAGAAATATCTAGAAAAAACATTGAGATCATCTTTGAAATCTTGGAGTAGGCAAACAGCCATAAAATAAAAAATTGATACATCAGAATATATTCTGACTAAAAATGAAAGACAAAAATATGAAAAGGTAGGGCACTCGGCTGATTCAGTCTGTGGAGCATGCTACTCTTGATCTCAGCATTGTGAGTTAAAAGCCCCATGTTACAGGAAAAGATTACTTAAAAAATAAAATCTTAAAAAAAAAAAAAATATGAGGGGCACCTGGGTGACTCAGTCAATTAAGCATCTGACTTCGGCTCAGGTCATGATCTCACAGTCCATGAGTTCAAGCCCCATGTCTGGCTCTGTGCTGACAGCTGAGAGCCTGGAGCCTGCTTCAGATTCTGTGTCTCCTCTGTGCCCCTCCTCCACTCCAGCTTGGTCTCTCCCTCTCTCTCAAAAATAAATAAACATAAAAAAAAAAGAATATGAAAAGGGAAGTCACAGACTAAGAGAGGAAATTTGTAACACATTTATTCCAAACTGGACTTCTTTCCAAAATATAAAAAGAATCTAAAAATCTAGACAATCCAACAATACTTAAAAAAAAAAAAAAAAAAAAAAATTAGCAAAGACATGACCAGACTCTTCACACAAGAAGTTTATCTAAATGGCCAATAAACATACAAACAGGTGCTCAACTTGATCAGTCAAAATCCAAATGACAATGTCATACCACAACCCTTTCAGAAAGGCTACAGTGAAAAGAAAATATTAAGTGTTGGTAAGGATGACAGACAACTGAAATTCTCAAACATTCCTGGTAAGAGTGTAAATTGGTACAACCACGTTAGAAAAATATTTGGCCCCAAACAGCAAACTAGCCAAATCCCTTTCAACAGTAGAATGAATAATGAATTGTGATATATTTACACAATACTACAATTTTTTTAATTTTTAATTTTTATTAAAAAAAATTTTTTTTAACATTTATTTTATTTTTGAAAGACATAGAGCGACAGAGAGCAACTGGGGTAGGGTAGGGGCAGAGAAGAGACAGGGGGACACAGAATCCGAAGCAGGCTCCAGGCTCTGAGCTGTTAGAACAGAGCCTAATGCAGGGCTCAAACTCACATACTGTGAGATCGTGACCTGAGCCGAAGTCGGACACTTAACCAACTGAGCCACCCAGGTGCCCCAATTTTTATTTTTTTTAAAGTTTATTTGAGAGTAGCAACCATGGTGGAGGGACAGAGAGAGAGAGAGAGAGAGAGAGAGAGAATCCCAAGCAGGCTCTGCACTGACAGCACAGAGCCCGATTCAGGGATTGAATTTTTATGAACCATGAGATCATGACCTGAGCCGAAATAAGAGTTGGATGCTGAGCCATCCAGGCATCCCTACACATCACTATAAAGCAATAAATAATCCACATCTGTACACATTAATAGCAATCATTTCACAAATACAGTGTTGAACAAAAGAAGTCAAATAGTGATGGCTTCATTTACATAAAGTACAAAAACAGGTAAAGCAAATCAGGACCATGGTTTCTCTTTGTGAATGTACTAAAAGGAAGCAAAAAGAGATTACATGGGGTTAAGAACTCACCCTGTGCACACATGATTTTGACATTTATTCATTCAATCATGCTGCCAGAACACCATCAGACCTTGTAGTAAGCCTCTACAAGATCTCTATTAATATGGTTTACCTTCATAGTCACGGTTGTAATATGAACCCTAAGTCTCAAAAAGCCACTGAAGTATCCATTTCAGTCATAAGATGCTAGTTGCTTACCATGACCATTAAGTTTTCTGATATACCTTAAATAGGTTGCTACAGTTTTAGAACTGCACTCGAAGACTTCTCAGAATACCAACTTGTTGGAACCCTTGTGAAAATGGTCCTACTATGTGGCAACAAAAGTGATATAGACATTGCTTATGGAAACCTCAGATTGAAATTTTATACAGCTAATTTCATATTAAAGAAGTTTTAGGGTTACAATAAAATTGAGAGAAAAGTACAGAAATTTTCCATATACTCTTGACTCCACACGTGTATAGCCTCACCTATTATCAATATTAGTCACCAGAAAATAGCACATTGTTTTACCAAGGATGAACCTATATTGAGATATTATAATCACCCAAAGTCCACAGCTGATCTTAGGATTCACGTTTGGTGCTGTACATTTCTATGGGTTTGAACAAAAGCATAGTGACATATCCAACAATTATATGGAACATTTTCACTAAAAATCCCCTATGCTCTGTTTATTCATCTTTCCCCACCAAACACTTCTGACAACCACTGATCTTTTTATGGTCTCTACAGTTTTACTTTTCCAGAATTTCATAGAGTTGGACTAGGTATGTAGCTTTTTCAAATTGGTTTCTTTCACTTAGTAATTTGCATTTAAGGTTCCTCCATGTCTTTTCATAGCTTGATAGCTCATTTGTTTTTACCACTGAATAATATTCCATCGTCCAGAATTTTATTCATCCATTCACTTAATGAAGGACATCTTGGTTGCTTCTAAGTTTTGGCAATTATGAGTAAAGCTGCTATAAACAAACATCCATGTGCAAGTATGCATGTGGATATTTTCAACTCCTTTGGATAAATGCCTAGGTGAATGACTGTTGGAGCATATGGTAAGAGCGTGTTCAGTTTTGTAAGAAATCTCCAAATTATCTTCCAAAGTGGCTGTACAATTTTGATTTTCATCAGCAATGTATAAGAATTCCTGTTGCTCCACATTCTCATCAGCACTTGGTGTTGTCAGTGTTTCAGATTTTGGCCACTTTAGTAAGTATGCACTAATAGCTCAATGTTGCTTAAATTTCCATTTCTCTGATGACATATGATGTGAAGCATCCTTTCATTTGCTTTTTGTCATCTGTATGTCCTCTTTGGTCAAGTGTATCATAAGGTTTTTGGCCCATTTTTAAATCTGGTTGTTTACTATGGAGTTTTTTTTAAAGAGTTTATATATTCTGGATAACAATATTTTACCAGGTATATCATTTGCAAATATTTTCTTATGTAGCTTTTCTTCTCATTCCCTTGACATTGTCTCTCAAAGAGCAAGAGTTTTTAATTTTAATGAACTCAAGGTAATCAATTCCTTCTTTCACGGATATGTTTGGTTTCACATCTAAAAAAGTATCATATATCCAAGATTGTCTAGTTTTCTCCTATGTTATCTTCTAGGAGTTCTATAGTTTTGCATTTTATGTTTAGATATGTGATCCAATAGAGTTAATTTTTGTGAAGGATGTAAGGTCTGTGCCTAGATTCTAATTTTTCTTTGCCATTTATATGTTCTTCCAGCATCATCTGTTGAAAAGACTATCTTTGCTTCATTATATTACCTTCACTCATTTGTCAAAGATCAGTTGATTGTAGTTATGTGAATTTATTTCTGGGTACTCTATTCTGTTCCACTGATCTATTCTTTTGCCAATTCCACACTGTCTTAATTAGCATGACTTTGTAGTAAATCTTGAAGTCATGTGGTTTCAGTCCTCCAATTTTGCTATTTGCGTTTGCTATTTTTGGTCTTTTGCCTCTTCATAAGAACTTTAAAATCAGTTTGTCAATATTCATAAAGTAATTTGCTGGGATTTTAATTTGGATTGCATTGAATCTAGAGATTAATTTGGGAAGAACCGACATCTTGACCTTGAGTTTCATACCCATAAACATGGAATATCTATTTATTTTTTTTGGTTTTTCTTCAATTTTATTCATCAAAGTTTTGTAGTTTTCCTCTTATAGATCTTATAAATATCTTTTTCAGATTTATGCCTAAGTACTTAATTTTTTTGGCTACTAATGTAAATTAGATTGTGTTTTCAATTTCCAATTCCACTCATTCATTGTTGGTATATAGGAGCTGATTTCATTTTGACAGCAAGGAGAGATAACTTTAATGAGAATGTGTAGGTTGAGGTGAGATTTGAAGGATAAGTATAAATTAACTAGTGGCCTTTAGGAGGAAGAAAACTTGTGGAGTACAGGAGAATGAATAAATGCTAGAGTAGAGAGAGTAAGGAAATTTACAGAATGATGTGCCTAGAGAGGCAAGTAAAGGGAACTACATGCAAGTGCTTAGTATTGTTTTTATATTATCAGATTTCTATTTAGAAAGGATTAGGATAGCTCTTGAATAAAGAATATACTGCAGGTGAACCATGATGAGGGCTATATGTCCCAGAATGGATTAGAAAGCTATGAAAATGGGGCGCCTGGGTGGCTCAGTCAGTTAAGCCTCCGACTTCAGCTCAAGTCACGATCTCAAAGTCCGTGAGTTCGAGCCCCGCGTCGGGCTCTGGGCTGATGGCTCGGAGCCTGGAGCCTGCCTCCGAATCTGTGTTTCCCTCTCTCTCTGCCCCTCCCCCGTTCATGCTCTGTCTCTCTCTGTCTCAAAAATAAATAAACGTTAAAAAAAAAATTAAAAAAAAAAAAAAAAAAGAAAGCTATGAAAAAGTAAACTCCATAGGTCTTGGCAATGTAATGGATACGGCAGAATGATGCTTGAAAGAGGACCTGAGTGGGGCACCTGGGTGGCTCAGTCAGTTAAGCGTCAGACTCTGGTTTCGGCTCAGGTCATGATCTCACAGTTTGTGAGTTCGAGCCCTGCATGGGGCTCTTCACTGACATTGAGGAGCTTGCTTGGGATACCCTCCCTTTCTCTCTCTCTGTCTCTCTGCCCCTCCCCTGCTTGCACTCTATCTCTCTCTCTCAAAATAAATAAACATTCAAAAAAAAAAAAAAAAAAAAAAAGAGGACCAGAGTGTAAGTGAGGTTACTTGTCTTGGGCAACTAATTCTGTAAATGGTCCTATCATTTACGGAGATACAAAACACAAGAGAAAATTCATTCTTGGGCATTATGAGTTTGAGGTCCCACTAAGATTTTCAAGAAACAGGTAAAGTAAATACCTGAATTTATACTTCTGGAAGTCAGAGAAGCGTTCTGGACTATGTTAATCATTGATATATAAATGGTAACTGAAGTCCTGGGACTGGATAAAAGTAAGAATATGGAATAAAAAGTCAAAATGGTCTTAAGGATTGCAAGATTTAATGGCAGAAAGGAGGGAAAAGAGCTTCTTTTCTTTTACACACCTTAGCCATCGAATTGTCCCCCCTCCTTTCAAAAACTGATCCTTCTATGCTATGATTTCCATTCCTTGTATCTCATTCAGGTCCTTTGCTTTATCAGTTGTCTAGAATTATTTTCCAGTGCCTATTTTCTTTCTCTCTTTAACAAAACTCCTCCCTTAAACCTTTGTCATCTCCCTCTATCCCCCTTCACAGGAAAGCTTTCTAAAATGTAAAAAGGTCTACTTTTACAGAATATTCATTTGCCATTCAATTCTAAATATAATTATTTTACTTTTAATTTTACTACTCCATCAAATCTTCCTTTAACAAAATCTCAGAAACATTATTACTAAATCAAATAAACACTTCCCAACTCTTACTTTACTTTCTGTTCCTCTGCCCACTTTTTATTTATTTATTTATTTTCCTTTTTTTTTTTTTTTTTTTTTTTTTTGAGAGGCAGAGAGAGACAGAGTGTGAGCAGGGGAGGGCCAGAGAGAGAGAGGGAGACACAGAATCCGAAGCAGGCTCCAGGCTCCGAGCTGTCAGCACAGAGCCTGACGTGGGGCTTGAACCCACGAACCGTGAGATCATGACCTGAGCCGAAGTTGGACACCCAACCAACTGAGCCACTCAGGCGCCCCAACTGCCCACTTTTTAAATGTTCATGTACCCCAAAGTTCATTCTTGGTTCTTTTTTCTTCTCATCTTAAACTATATATTTCCTTGGTGACTTTATCCATTCCCTTGATGTAAACTCCCAACATGTGCTAATTAATTTCAAATCTATATGTTTCATCTAGAGATCCCTCTGTCACATAACCCACGGTGTATTGGACATCTCTAGTTGGATACTACAAGGGTACCTCCAATTAAACATATTCAAAACAGGGGCATCTGGGTTGCTCAGTAGGTTAAGCATCTGACTTCGGCTCAGGTCATGATCTCACCATTCCTGAGTTCAAGCCCTGCGTCGGGCTCTGTGCTGACAGCTCAGAGCCTGGGGCCTGTTTCATTCAGATTCTGTGTCTCACTCTCTGTCTCTGCACCCACCCCCCTCGTACTCTGTCTCTCTCTCTCAAAAATAAACAAACATTAAAAAATTTTTAAACATATTCAAAACAGATTTTAAAAACTCATTTTATTATCTCCCATTTTGTACAACAACTAACACGAGAACTACAAAATCCTGCTGTTTTCCTTTATTTTTGATCCTCTGTTATTCACAAACCCGTTCAAAGCAGAAACCTGTTAGTCATCTTTGATTCCTCCTGTCAACTTTCCTTGGTCATATCAATTCTACTCCTCATAGTAATCTCTAATTCATTTCATGTTTTTTATCCCAATCGATTCTCTTCTAGTATACTCTTAGCCAAAACACAACAATCAAATATGATCATCATGCTAATACTTTACTTAAAATTTTTAAGTGATTTCCCATTTCCCATTATTTTTACAAAAAATAAGAACCACAACCTTAAAAAAAAAAATCAGTTAGACCTTTGTCTAACTTCTCCAGTCTCTTCTTAGCACTCTGTATAAATCATGAGAACTAACCTGCACAGAAGCAATGGGTGCAGATTTATTGAAGAAAGTCTCTGCATTCTCTGTAATGGCTTTCATTGTCTATAATGCCCTTATCTCTTACACATCCTTCATCCACACAGGTTAAACTTCCTTTTCAGTAGAAACTTCCCACAGCCCCCCTCTCTCAGTCCAAGTTAGGTAACCTGCATTTGTCCTCCAAGGATTTATAATAAACTTTACTATCCTATTTACCCACTTTCCTCCCACAACTCAAGGAGAAAAGAAACTATTCTTTCTCCTATAACCTGAATGCTTAGCATACTGCCTGGGATTTAGTACGTGCTCAACAAACAATTGTTGTTAATTATTAAGTTGTTATTAATCATTATTAACACCACACCTAAACATATTCTTTTAACTCTTCCCTTCCACAAATACCTCATTTATTCCAATGTTTTATACACAACTCTACATACTGGTAAATTCAAGATTTTGCTTTGAGGGCAAAAGTTTTGTTTTCATCAAAAAAAAATTAAGACAGATTAATTTATTCTATGATCATGTTATATGAAAGATACAGCCTCATTTCAAGAATGGCTTTGTGTGCATATATACGGCATGCTTTCCTAATTATAAAGTTGAAAAACAATTCTTCATTTCCAGTAATAAGATAAACAAGGCATCATACCATTCCCTTTAGAAAACTAACGGGTGAGGGGCGCCTGGGTGGCGCAGTCGGTTGAGCGTCCGACTTCAGCCAGGTCACGATCTCGCGGTCCGTGAGTTCGAGCCCCGCGTCAGGCTCTGGGCTGATGGCTCAGAGCCTGGAGCCTGTTTCCGATTCTGTGTCTCCCTCTCTCTCTGCCCCTCCCCCGTTCATGCTCTGTCTCTCTCTGTCCCAAAAATAAATAAACGTTGAAAAAAAAAAAAAAAAACAAAAAAAAAACTAACGGGTGAAGTAAATGGAGTAGAAAATAAGGGAATATGTAGTAAAGAAGCCCATAAACATTCAATATTGGTAGTATTTCAAAGTTTTCAGAGCAGCAAAAATATCCAAGAAGTTTCCATTTGATATTAGACTGCTTTGTTCCTTTTGTTTTGGCCTTCTTAGTACTTATTCACCACAGGAAAATATTAGCGCCAATTGTCCAATGTGTTCATTTCAACTGCTATGCTGTTTTCTACATGTTAATCTTGTATCCCCAAATGAGAACATTTTTACTTCAATAGGTCTAAAATGACATATTAGGTCTAAGCAGAAGGCAAGCACTCAACAGCTATTTATTGAATAATTTAGATTACAAATATATACTGATGAAAGAGTCTAAATGAAAGTATCTAAACCTTGATCAAGCTTTGCAGCTGATATATTGTTAAAGAGTAAGGTGGTTTGTTTTGTAGTCTTAACATTTTACTTTAAAAACAAAAACAAAACCCACCAGCCACTATTTCACAATACTAACTGCAATTTATCAAACAGAACAGGCCAAAAAGTTTTAACAAGTCACTGCGATTTAAAACAATCCTATGGCAAGAATTTCAGTGAGGTTGGATATATTTTTAAAGTATCATAGATCACTGTCAAAACCAATAATCTAGTAATGCAGGCTTGATTTGGGAGTCTATTTTAGTTTAGTCATTTGTCAATCGTGAATACCTTAAAAATCACTCCTCTAACCAGCTCAGTTTTGAGAAAAGTTTTAAATCCAAAGACACATCTCTAAATCACATCTTTTTTCAGCACATAAAATTCTAATAAAAAAGCTCTCAATTCAGAGTTCACAAATCACTAGAAAAAGAAAGTACATACACATCCAATACTCACCAGGTTTTTTTTGGGGGGGGGGGGCGGGGGAAGAGACTTAAAGTATTTTCTGTTATTTGCAGCTGCCTTAACAGCAAATGACAATTAAATGTGTGAACAAGGTTGTCAGAGTAACACTTGTCATTCACACTACTTATGGAAACGCGCCCCAAGACTTCCAGAAGCACTAATTAAAATTAACGAAAGCTTCTCACGGGGACTTGTCAGAGAAGTACATTTTGTCATTTGCTGTTTGAAACAGGAACACCAAATCGCCTCAAAGCTCAAGAGTTTTCCCCTTAAGGTCTAAATCCAACCCACCTCCCTGGCATCGGCACTGATGAACTGAGCCCAGATGCTGAGCAAGCAACTCATTAAGAGTTCCAATTCCAATTTCTTCAATATAACACAACCATCCCGAAAAAGAAAAAAAAGAAAGAAAAAGGAAAAAAAAACAATCCTGATGTTAAAGGCGGTATGAATTTTCTTTCAGAAATCAGAAGAGAAAGAGGCGAGGGAAAATATCTTCTCTTTACCAAGGAGCGGTGAAAGGTGCAATTTCCCACTGGTAGTTTCTAGATATATCGCTCCTTTACTAGCCTTTTCTTTAACTCAGAGTGAATACTCAAAACGAGAAAAATTTTGAACACGACCCACCTCTATCCCCAAAGAACCAAGGTAGACTCACCCAGGACTCAGGTGGGCCTTTCTCACCTGGGCCCCAGAAAAGTCCGCCGTCCCCACGTAGAGCTCACTTTTCAGCAATCCTCCTTGCGATTGGTTGACTGGAAAGAGAACTCTCAATCCTATTGGCCACGAGAGCCGTGGTACTGGGCAAGGAGGCGGGAGTTTGGGACTGGCTCTGACAGGCCCGCTGCTTGAGTTCCCAGAGTTCCTATTGGGTCAACGCGGGAAGCTCCAAGATGGCGGCAGTGGCGACCTGCGGCACCGGCGCTGGGAGTACTGGATCTGTGGTGGCGGCAGGCAGCAAGAACAACGTCACCAGTTTCCAGAGGAGGGGTCCTAGAGCCAGCGGTTCTGACAGCAGCTATTCTCGACTGGTGTCCATCGCGGGCACACGACCGTCGGTACGGAATGGACAGCTGCTGGTATCAACTGGGCTCCCAGCCCTGGACCAGCTCTTAGGTCGGTTCAGAACGGAGATTTGGGTTTAGGGAGGGCACCTGCCGGGGAAGCCACCCTAACCTCACGTCTCTCTCTCCCCCTCAGCCTTCGGACGTGGAGAGGATAGTCCGGTCTGATAGTGACGGAGGGGAGGAAGGGTTACACTGAGACTTTTAAATGCTGTTACAGCTCCCACTTTCTACTGTGGTTCTGGCCCACCAACCTTTTTTAGGTTACGACGGGATCCCTACATGTTTTTTGTTTGTTTGTTTGTTTGTTTGTTTGTTTGTTTTCTTGAAATGCTGCCTAATAAGGGGGAATCATTAATACTTGGAGACGGTTTGGCCTTCATCTCTAGGATCCCCTCCTGGCCTCTGATTGCACCCTTCTGTCAACCCCAGGTAGTTCGTGGTTTGGCCTAACCTACAAAAGTTTGTATCATTGTGAGAGATTTGAAAATGCTGGGGAAAAAAAAAAGGAACTTCCCTTCTTTCACCGCCAGGCTGCTTATCTCCTGGTTCTGAATCTTTAAACAAACTCTACTGGCTTTTAAGGGAATGGATGTTAAAGGCTTATGTGGATTCAAAGTAGTTAAATCCTGTTGTTGATATTGACGGTCATACTAGTGTCTGCGTTAAATATATGTATACAAATTTTTGTTAATTTTTTTCTCTATATATTTTGCCTCCCAGAGTTAAACTCCAAAGATACGTTTAAGGTTAATTCATATTTTAATGAGAAAAAGAAATCCAGTTCTTAGGTCTTCCTGTAAAATCTGTAATTTTTCATGAGAAGCCTACTGAAGAGTAGCTTGTTTCATAACTATTATGTTGCAGAGATTGACCACATTAGATTGGTAGGACAGAGCTGCTGTGTTAAGAGCTTGTAAATTAGTTAATACCTGTTAGAATGTTTCTTCATTAAAATTGGTCTATGGTTATATTTCATAACTTCTATATAGTATGTGATATGTGTCAGTTAAATCTTGTACACTTTCATAAAATGTTATAAATGACGTTTCTGGTTCTTGTACTTCACTTGACATTTCTCTATTTTTTACCCTTCAAGGTACACTTTTCAGGTAGGTTTAGTGCAAAGGAAATCGACAAGGCAAGCAAACTGTGAGAAAGAGTGTGGCTTCTTGTCTCTGTTATTTCACATCCTTAACTGGATCCTGGTTATTTCTACATAAATTTAAGTATTTTAACTTAATTGTTTTAAGTCCGTTGCCTTCCTCAATTTCATGGTACTAAAAACAAATGATTCAAAATATCTAGTTAGCAAATATTTATCTCACTTTTTTCCCTGGTGAATTTTACCTGGTGTTGTCCTATATTTGAACTGAAAGCTTGAAAGCTGTTCTTAGTCCTTGCCTTTTTTTTTTTTTTTAATTCAGTGGAGATCTGTAACTTCATTCACTTGATCCTGAAGCTATTCAAACAAAAAGGTCACATTTCTGACATTATACCTTCAGTTTCTCATTAGAATAACAAAATGCCTAGCACAGTGCCTGGCATATAGTTGATTCTCATTAAGGTCTTGATTGAAAGAAAAATAATGCGTAAAAAAAAAAACAAAAAAAAACCTGGACAAGAGATTCTGAAACATGTAGGTTGAGTTATGTGTTTGAGCTTTAAAAACAGACACAAATACAGTGATGTGAACAGAGTCATAAAACTAGAGACCGTCTATCTAGGCTGATCTTTGGGCTTCAAATTTAGTGTTCACTATGCTACAGCTGTCTCAAATTTTTGAGAACTCTTAAGTGGCTTTAAGCATTCATCAAACCTAAGACTAATGATTTAAGTATGTGTCTTAAAGCACCCACCAAAAAGTTAACCCAAAGCACCTTCCTTATGTGTTTCTACAATGATATAAACTTGAACTATAATTTAAAAATCTTCCAGATTTGCTTGAGGGGGACCCTAGTATTTGACTGTAATAAGCTTATGCTGAAAATTGGTGTTCATTAAGATAATTGAAATAGGTATCAGTTTTTGGATATTTTGAAATATATTTTGCATGTATACAGTTAATTCTCAAAGAGCACAGAAGTTGAAGAGGTTGTTATTATAGAAGTTAGTACATTTGGAATAATAAATATGTCTAGAAGTATTTTAGTTGTTAACTTCTTAATGGCGTTTTTGTATTTTGATTTTTTTATTTTGTATAGCTCTGTAGAGCAAATCCATTACATTTGTTTTACATTAAAATATTATTTGGAAGTGAAACATTTGGCTGCTTATGTGTATACACATAAATATAAGTAATTAGATTATATTGTTATTCTAAAATATTATTTGACTCAGATTGTGACAAGCCTAATATAACCATATTGTGACAAAATATAATGATAGTTGGATGTTATGATATCAGAATGGTGAAACTGTGCTATAACATTGTATTTATTGCCTAAATGTATTTTGTGGTTACTGTGTAACAAGTAAATATTGTATTGTCACTGCCATGCAGTGCAGTGATTTTTACTACTGCCACTGTAATGTCAATGTAATTTTAAGCATAGATGCAAAATATATTTAAATGTATATTTGAATATATTACACAGGCAAATTGAATGTTGGTCTTTTGAACATATGCTGGTATTTCTATTCATATTCCCAAGTGCTTTATAAATTTGAGGATTCCCCATATCAACATCTTTTAAATGTGATCTAATCATATTAAATACTTTTGTTATGACAACTTAAATTTTGTTAGATATTGACATACATTTTCCAACTTGGCCACATTGAAATTTTTTCAAATTCTAAGATTTCCTAACCCAGGCTCCCAGCCTTGCCTTTCCAGGACATTTATGTTGTTATACGAGGACACTATATGTAAATATTTTATTTTTCTTCTTCTAAAGATTGGAAAAAGTTTACAGTAGGTGAAGAATTCTGGCAGGATTTCTTTTTTTCTAGAATAAAAAAATATAGCTCATCCTAGGATTATATTGTCTAACCTGGAGGAATTTTCCCCAACCTCATCCTTCAAAAGGATACTTGAAGAAAGAGTGATTTCCCAGGTTTGACTGGCTTAAAATTTATGTGCTGTTTGGAACTTACTCAGTTTTGACAGTCAAGTGAATAGAAGATAGGGATTTGGGATAAATAATAGTTCGGGAAGAACACTCCAAAGAAGCCTGATGGTTGCTGCCAATTTTCAACACTAATGTCAAAAAGTAAAAATACTGGTGGGCTTATTTCCTTTGCACCACAGTGTCTTAATATAGAGTGTGAAATGTACTTTGAGTTTGGACTATATATTAAAAATAATCCTGGTTATGATAGTTTAGCAACTGATATCTGTACATTTAAGGGAAATGTAGCTTATTCCTTTGTATTGTTATATAAAACTGTTTCATATAATTTAAACTACAGAACCATTCTCACTGTTAGTAGCTTTTTCTATTTGTTTCCTATATTTGCCCAGCTAATAGTTTTGATAATCAAGGATTGTCATGATATTTACTACCTCCTAGTGACAGATGAAAAGGTTGAATTGTTAACGAAATAAACTGCAATTTAATTTGAGGTATGGCATTAAGTAGTTAAGGACATTGCTATGAACCAAGGAAAGAATATGAACTTTTTGTGCATTGTTTTTTCCCTAAAATGACCTTCTATGATTTTATACAAAACTATTCCTTTATAGAAAACACTAGAAAGAACTGATATAAATCGTTGTCTTTCCTGACTTTTCGTTCTTTTCCCTTTTACTTCCTGTAACTGAAAAAGGAGATGTCTTTGTAAGATTTCACTTCTGGGCCTTCTTGTCCCAATATATTAATTTGGCCTTGCTTACCCAGAATTTATAGCTTAATTAGAGATTTGTTTTGGGAAGTGTATGGGGATTGAATTTTCTACCTTTAAAATCATTTTCTGGGGTCCCTGGCGAGCTCAGTTGGTAGAGCATGTGACTTTTGATATCAGGGTTGTGAGTTCAAGCCCTACATTGGACATGGAGCCTACTTAAAAAAAAAAAAAAAAAAATTGTAGGAGTGCCTGGGTGGCTCAGTCGGTTAAGCATCGACTCTTGATTTCTGCTCAGGTCTTGATCTCAAGGTTGGTGGGATTGAACCCTGCATGGGGCTTCACAATGTCAGAGCCTGCTTGGAATTCTCTCTTCCTACTACTCCCCCACACATGCACATGCTCTCAAAATAAATAGACTTTTAAAAACAAAAGTTATAGGGGCGCCTGGGTGGCGCTGTCGGTTAAGCGTCCGACTTCAGCCAGGTCACGATCTCGCAGTCCGGGAGTTCGAGCCCCGCGTCGGGCTCTGGGCTGATGGCTCAGAGCCTGGAGCCTGTTTCCGATTCTGTGTCTCCCTCTCTCTCTGCCCCTCCCCCGTTCATGCTCTGTCTCTCTCTGTCGCAAAAATAAATAAACGTTGAAAAAAAAAAAATTTTAAAAACAAAAGTTATAAAAATTAAAATTTTAAATCATTTGCTAATTATTCACATGAATAAAAAACAACCCTTTGTATTTTAAAAATCATAAAATTTCAAGATAATTGTCAAGATCTTAAATTTTCTGGTAATGTTTTCTAAAGTATTAGATTTTTTCCTAGTTTTCAGACAAAATGCTGTGTCATTTTTAAAATTTAAAACCTTGAAATTAACACTTTAAAAGAATCCTCAAGCTTTCAAACTCATTATCTTACATGTTGATAAACTATTCTACCTGTATTTTTAGTAAGCTGGAAATACATAGACTTATTAAAGAAATCCATAAGTAAAACCAAGAGTTTATTTGCTTAGTGACTTCAATGTGATGATTGCCTGAGATCTGATTAAAAGAGAAAGGAGGCAATAAACAAGACCATTTCACTCCTTATGTTTCATCACAGAAATAAGATGATTGCTTCCTTTCCTGTTACGTACCTGTCAAACAGTGAACTATTGGGAAAAGATAGTCTATTTTAATTGGGAACTATTAATGTGAAATCTGTGTTCCTTTTCAAATAAAATTACTAATGGATATTTGCATTTAAACATATATTAAAACGAGCTTTGGTTCAATGTAGCATGTCAAGATAGCCTGTCATGGTTGGTTGCTTAAGCTTTAGATTTTTTGATGAAGGCATAGCTACAAACTTGCTCAAACTTACGTCAGAACCTCAGTGTATCAAGTGAGGTATATCAAAATACCTTATATAAACAGAGGTATTTTAGGGAAATGTAAGGTCTTGTCACACTGAAATTTGGAAGAACAGAGGAACTTTGCTGCTATATGTGTGTGTATATGTCCATATCAAATCCTTTCACCTCATACACACACAATAAAAGTTTGAATTTTAAAATAGTAATAAGGTGGCTTCATCTTATTCCCCATGACCAACCTTCAAAATGACCAAACTTTACCTGAGCCTTCCAAATTTGAATCTAGTAAATTTACATAATAGAACCCTTTAGAAAAAAAATTTACCTTTCTAAAACAACTTTTTTTTTTAAATTTTAGACAGAATGTGAGTTGGGGAGAGAAGCAGAGAGAGAGAGAAAATCTTGAGCAGGACCCACGCCCATGGTGGAGCCCGAAGCAGGGCTCAATCTCAGGACCCTGAAGTCATGACCTGAGCCGAAATCCAGAGTTGGATGCTTAACCAACTAAGCCACCCAGGGGCCCCAAAACTTCCTTTTTGTAAGAGAAGTTCTGATAGTATATTAAGATGATTGGTTAAAGTCATTAAAATGTCCTCATTTTATGTTGTTTTAAGTAATGTTCAAAGTTTCCAAACATAGAATTTTAATGTACATGAGATTTTAAGATTTAATTGGGTGGCATTTCCTGAATTGTCAGAAACAGTGGATTACTTGAATCATTCTTACAGAAAATTGCCTTCTTAGCATACACTCATTTGTGATGCTTTGTATAATGCTTTGCTTAACTAATTCATCAATGGGAAGTATTCTTACTAAGTCTTATTACTATAGTGATCACTATCACATAATGATAAATCTTTAATGATTTGTTTTAATTAGAAAATAATGGCCAGAATGGTAACAGCTATTACTGACTACCTCTCTGAGCCAGACACTTGAGAACTAGGTATCACTTCATTTACTCAGGAAACTATTCCTTGATCTGTTCTTATCATCACACTGTGAATAACATTCACACACACAAAAAAATCTTTAATTCTATAACTATTCCAGTTGTATGCCTTACATAAATTCTTATTTTGAGGCTACATGAATGTAGACCCAGGGATGTTTAGGTTAGAAACCTAAATCTTTCCTATAAGAAATAAGTTATGGAAAGAAAATTATAGCATCTCCTCTAGACTAGACTGCAGTCTGCTATATCCATCTATTAGTTCATCTTAAATATACACACAATGATGATTAGTATACAAATGCTTGTTTTTTCATGTATGGGAAAGTACAGAAATAAGCAATTAGAAAGTAATATGCTCCACATGGATCAAAACATCAGTGGTAGTCTAGATGTAGCACAAACTTTGTAAAAGTAAACATTGAGCCTAATCTTAGAGAAGATCTTTTGTTTCTACGATCCTTCATGGTTGTTATCCTCTATATTTCAACTTATGTGAATCTTTTATTTGGAACAACATTTGAAGTTATCCTATGTAGTCTGGTGTGACTTCAAATGCTGTCATGAAAGAACATATCTAAATGTGAAATTAAAATATAGATTTAGTCTATAACAAATCCTTCTAAACATAAAAATGTATAAATTACTACTTTCTTCTTTTTAAAATCTTCTTCTCTAACAACTTGAAATGTTCTACCTGTAGTCATCAAGTCACCAAAGTCACCAAGTGTGTTCATGTATGTGACCAAATTTCACATTCGTTGAAACATAACATTTATGCATATTTGCAAGGTCAAAATGTAAACACTATCAAGGGAACTTTTCATACTAAGTTTTTCTATATAATGTTTGCCACTACAAAATTTGTTGGGGGAAGAGTTCTTTATTGGTATTCTGTTTCTTTCCCAGTTTTATGCACCAAAACCGAAAAACACATGTAGGATGGACTTCAATTGTCCACCAGTTTTGACTAGTTTCTTTTTTAATTACTTGAAATATATTTCATTCTTTGAAATACACATTTATTTTTTGTAAGTGAATTTGCTAGTATAATTTGTAACATTAATTGCAAATAGTAATACTTTTACAAATATTTTTGCCAATGTTTCACAAGATATTTGTACTCAAATGTCTTTTTACTGTAGTTCTAGTCTCCTAAAATTTGATTTTAAATTGATTTTTAATGAAATCCCTATTTAACTTCTATGCTCAGGATCATATTATCCTAATTCAGATATTCAAAACAACATTTCCTTCAAGTATTAAAAATGTATTTTATGATTGTGACCTTTTTGTTTGAAATACAAAAGTGTTGTTCATTTTAAATTCTAAATGTATTTAAGAGTATGCACAGTCTTTGCGTGTATTATTCATAATGAAAAAAATTAGCTTAATTATCAGGGTTATTTTCCCCCAAGGCTTATTGAATGTGAGGGTAAATAATAAAGTGGAATTTCTATTATAATAACCTTTCTTTTTTATGTTGTACTTCTGTAGTATTAAGTTACTGTGAACATTTAGGTCTCGGCTATTGAGTTAATTTATTAACAAGTGCTAAATATAACATTACTGGAATACGTAACCGCAGTTATATTGAATGCTACATGGTCCTATCACAGGAGAAAGGAGGATAGTACAGTATATTATGAAAGTAATTGTAATGTGTAGTGTGTAATTACATATAATATGTAATTATTTCATAATAGCACCTTAAGCAAAGTATTGCAAAGGTAATTAAAATGTTGTTCTCATCTGCAATTTTAAAGTTACTGAAGTAGCAGTTCTTGATAAAGCTTAACTTTTATGCTAAAGATAATGTGTATAAAAAGGTAGCTAGATTAATTTTCTTCTTTGTTTTGTTTCACTTCCAGGTGGAGGTTTGGCCGTCGGAACGGTTCTTCTAATTGGTTAGTATGGCATACACACTTTGTTCTTCCTAATCAGAGTTCTCTGTTGTGTATAATGATTTTATGGGTTTGCCTATTCTGATATTAAATATATCACTTTCTATAAGAATTAAGGTAAATTAGAGAGGAAATGCCTTAAGTTTTAATTTAAATTCAAATGTTGATCTGAACTTGAAATAAATGAAGCAAGTATATCTGAAAATATAGCTCTTATAATTTAAAAATGTTCACAGTGCATTGTCCTCCATTTTTTTTAAAAAAAGCTAAAATCGGGGCGCCTGGGTGGTGCAGTCGGTTAAGCGTCCGACTTCAGCCAGGTCACGATCTCGCGGCCCGTGGGTTCGTGCCCCTCATCGGGCTCTGGGCTGATGGCTCAGAGCCTGGAGCCTGTTTCCGATTCTGTGTCTCCCTCTCTCTCTGCCCCTCCCCCGTTCATGCTCTGTCTCTCTCTGTCCCAAAAATAAATAAACGTTGAAAAAAAAAAATTTAAAAAAGCTAAAATCATTGCCAATTGTTTTTTTGTTTTGTTTTGTTTTGTTTTAGAGAATCTCTGTATTTGTATTTTCAGTGGAATTAAAACAGTGATTAGTTTGAGAAGTTGATGTGCCAATAAGTCCATTGTATATATATATATCATACATTTTTCTCATTTTCTTCTTATTGAAAGAAAAATAACAGGCCAATAAATCATATTTTGCTCATCTTTAAGCACCAATGGTTCTTATTTAATTATACATACATAATCCCATTTGCCTTATTGTTTAGTTTAGATCATAGAATCTTGGAATTGAAATAAACCTTGGCAGTTATGTAGTCAAAGCTCCCATCTAGCTACAAATCACTTTTCCATCATCCTTGACAGTAGCAAACACCATTTGAATATAGATTATATAGTTTAAAGGGCTCATTACTTCACAAAAGAATGCATTTTTTTTTCAGTATATGAAATTTATTGTCAAATTGGTTTCCATACAACACCCAGTGCTCATCCCAAAAGGTGCCCTCCTCAATACCCATCACCCCCCCTCCCCTCCCTCCCACCCCCCATCAACCCTCAGTTTGTTCTCAGTTTTTAAGAGTCTCTTATGCTTTGGCTCTCTCCCACTCTAACCTCTCTTTTTTTTTCTTTTTTTCCTACCCCTCCCCCATGGGTTTCTGTTAAGTTTCTCAGGATCCACATAAGAGTGAAAACATATGGTATCTGTCTTTCTCTGTATGGCTTATTTCACTTAGCATCACACTCTCCAGTTCCATCCATGTTGCTACAAAGGGCCATATTTCATTCTTTCTCATTGCCACGTAGTACTCCATTGTGTATATAAACCACAATTTCTTTATCCATTCATCAGTTGATGGACATTTAGGCTCTTTCCATAATTTGGCTATTGTTGAGAGTGCTGCTATAAACATTGGGGTACAAGTGCCCCTATGCATCAGTACTCCTGTATCCCTTGGGTAAATTCCTAGCAGTGCTATTGCTGGGTCATAGAGTAGGTCTATTTTTAATTTTCTGAGGAACCTCCACACTGTTTTCCAGAGGGGCTGCACCAATTTGCATTCCCACCAACAGTGCAAGAGGGTTCCCGTTTCTCCACATCCTCTCCAGCATCTATAGTCTCCTGATTTGTTCATTTTGGCCACTCTGACTGGCGTGAGGTGATATCTGAGTGTGGTTTTGATTTGTATTTCCCTGATGAGGAGTGACGTTGAGCACCTTTTCATGTGCCTGTTGGCCATCCAGATGTCTTCTTTAGAGAAGTGTCTATTCATGTTTTCTGCCCGTTTCTTCACTGGGTTGTTTTTCGGGTGTGGAGTTTGGTGAGCTCTTTATAGACTTTGGATACTAGCCCTTTGTCCGATATGTCATTTGCAAATATCTTTTCCCATTCCTTTGGTTGCCTTTTAGTTTTGTTGGTTGTTTCCTTTGCTGTGCAGAAGCTTTTTATCTCAAAATAATGCATTCTTGTTGTAAATGCTATAATGTTTTAGAAAGTTCTTCATATTAATGTTGAACCTGTATAATTTAACAGATTTGTTGTTCCTAATTTTGTCCTCTGGCATAATACAGAATTAATTTATGTACTTTTTCATGTGACACTCTTAAAATACTTGAAAGTAACTATTTTATCGCTTCAGATCTTCTCTAAATGAAATAGAGAGTTTCTTAATCTGCTTTTTATGTGTTGTAGTTTTCACATTCCTCAGTCTCCTGGTATGTTCTTTTGTCGCACCTTTCAGTCAGCACCATCTCTTCAACTATGCTCAGAACTGAATACAATATTCCAAATTTAGTGTGAACTATATTCAGCATATTGAGACTGTCAAATGTGATAATCCAGATAGAATTATTATTTCTATGTCCAATAAAGTTGCTTTATATTCATTGACTTCTCTTAAGGTAGCAATGAAATGTGTTAAGTATTTTAGAAAACTCTGCTCCAGGAATGGCTAAAATGCAAAATGGTTGTGGGGCGCCTGGGTGGCTCAGTCGGTTAAGCATCCGACTTTGGCTCAGGTCATGATCTTGCAGTTCACAAGTTCAAGCCCCACGTCAGGCTCTGTGCTGACAGCTCAGAGCCTGGAGCCTGCTTCAAATTCTGTCTCCCTCTGTCTGTGCCCTTCCCCTGATCGTTCTGTATCTCTGTCTGTCTCTCTCTCTCTCTCAAAAATAAATAAACATTAAGCAATTAAAAAAAAAAAAAAGAAAACAGTGGTGTGTAAAATTTGCTACATACATAAGCATTTCTCTAATAAATGAAGCTCAATCTGGAAAACTCAAAAGAGATTTGTAGTATATCTTACTCCCCATCTCTGCTGGATAATTGAAAAGTAGTAATAATAATAGTGGAGCTGCCCTTTATTTAAGTCTCACTCGGGGTAATGTATTGTGGTAAATGTTTTATACACAATTTTTCCCTTAATATAACAATCTTATAAGATACTACATGTAATCCATATTATCCCCATTTTATATTTTAAGAAATAAGATTCAGAGGAGTGAAGTAACTTTCCCATTATCACATAGTTAGTGAGAGAACTAGGATTCGAAATCTGGTATGACTGAAAAGTTCATATTTTTTGTAACTGTGCTATGTAGCTTTTTTAATGCTTCATTTAATGATCACAAACACTAAAATAGGAGTTTTATGCCTTTTTTTTTAGAATAAAGTATTAAATAGTTAAAGAAAGCCTACATTTGTGTGGGCTTTTTCTTTTAGTAAATTTTCAAATTTCTAAACTTGAAAGAGTCCTTATTTAATTATTCACAATAAGGATACAGGTTGCAGCCGTGCCAAAATTCTTTGTTTTAAGAGAACAAGTTGGTGGTTGCCAGAAGGGAGAATGGTGGGGAGATGAGTAAAATGGGTGAATGGGAGTGGGAGGTACAGGCATCTGGTTATGGAATGCATACATCACAAGGATGAAAGGCAGAGCATAAAGATTCCAGTCGATGGTATTATAATAGTGTTATATGATGAGAGATCATAACCATACTTCTGGTGAACATAGCATAAGGTATAGAGTTGTCGAATCACTATATTTTATTCCTCGAAACTAATGTAACATTGTGTGTCAACTAAACTTCAATTAAAAATATAGTAAAATAAAATTTTTTAAAAAAGAAAAAACTCTTATTTTACATTATCAGCATTTCTTCATGCCAGTCTGAAGTTTTATGTCCATCATAATAAAACAATATACAGAGAATATTATTTAAGATTTGTTTCAGATATGCAATATTTGTTAAAAATTGGCCTGTATAGTTGCAGCTTATTGCTATCTAAAATATATTAATTTTTAAAGTTTTTTAAGTTTACTTATTTTGAGAGAGAGAGAGTAGGGGAGGGGCAGAGAGAGAATGAGAAAGAGAGAATCCCAAGCCGACTCTGCACTGCCAGATCATTACCTGAGCTGAGATCAAGAATCAGATGCTTAACCAACTGAACCACCCAGGTGCCCCTAAAATATATTAATTTTTAAAAATCATGCCATTGAGTCATTTTGGTCCTGTTTTCAGTCATCATATTTAACACAACCATTAGTTTCCGTGCAGCTCTTGGTGATAAAACATTTGTCAGTTTCTTACCAGCCATTTACTTTGATCACTACAATAGAATTTTCTGGACATTTACCTAGTGCCAAGTCTCTGAATAATATATAACATTTAAGAAAAAATTAAGTAAAATATGTTCTATAAAATATTTGTGTCACCCATCAGTTTTTAAGGACTTAGGGTACAGAATTATTCCTAACAGTAGATGTAAGAGGGAGAAATACCCTGTAATTGAGAATTTCTAGAAATGGTGATGTCAGTCTCATTTTTAAAAACTTATCTTTTAGTTAAGAATTGTTGAAGGATTTTATGGAAAAAATAATTCACAGTTTTAATATCAATAAATAAATACATAAAATACAAAAGGATATCTAGAGAAAATTAGTTTGTCCTTTCAGTTGTTCATCCCCATACCCAGAGACAATACTGTCCTAGTATCTTCCCCAAATATTTTTACTTAAGAAATAAACATGGGAGCACTCTGCTTTTTCCACTTAAAACATCTTAGAAATCAGTCCATGTGCATTCATATGCCTCATTCTTTTAACAACTGTGTAATATTTCATTATATGGATGTGCCATAATTTATTTAAATAATTCCCTATCGATGAATTTAAGTTCCATTTTTCTATTGCTAACAATGCTATTGTACATAATCTTGTATATAAGCTTTGCATACATATGTAAATATCTGTAGACTTGGACTTGGGTGGCTCAGTTGCTTGAGCGTCCAACTCTTGCTTTCAGCTCAGGTCGTGATCCCAGGGTCATTAGATCAAGCCCCATGTCCAGCTCTGTGTTGAGCGTAGAGCCTGCTTGATATTCTCTCTCTCTCCCTCTGCACCTCTCTCCTGCTCATGCTCTCTGTCTCTAAAATAAAATTTAAAAAAATATTTTGAAAAATATCTGTAGAATGAATTCTAAGATATAGAGTTGCTTAGTTGTTAAGCATGTTAAATTGTATTAGGTATTATTAGCATGCTAATTAGCATATTATTAGCATTGTATTAGATATTAATAGATTGCTCTCCCAAGAGATTATACCATCTTTTACTTCAGTCAGTCAGCAGTTATAAGAATACACCAGTGAGTTTACCCTCACCCTGACAACACTGTATCTTATCAAACATTTAAATTTTTACCAGTCCAAACAAGTGAAAAGTAAAGAATGACATTTCATCATTTGGGCCTCAGACTTTTCTCTTTAATAACTAAAAATCTGGGAAGTTATTATAATAGTTTTTAAAATATGCAACTGAAATGTATTTATTTATTTAAAAAAAATTTTATGTTTATTTTTGAGAGACAGAGTCGAGTTGGGGAGGGGCAGAGAGACAGAGACACAAAATCCAAAGCAGGCTCCAGGCTCTGAGCTGTCAGCACAGAACCTGATGCGGGGCTCAAACCCACAAACTGTGAGATCGTGACCTGAGCTGAAGTTGGACACTTAACTAATTGAGCCAACCAAGTGCCCCTAAAATGTGCAACTAAATTTTAATTCTTTGCTCCAGTGGAAGTATCTGGATATGATATGATATGATATGATATGATATGATATGATATGATACTAGGAATCCACTGATTATTTATGATTTATTCAGTGAACGTTCATTGAACACACAGGTATATGCTAGATATTGGGGTTATACATATAAATAAAATACTCACTTCCCTTACAGAACTTTGCACCTGTGGAGGAGACATATGTAAAGCAAATAACTACAATATAATAAGTTAAATACCATAATAGATGTGTCTATTATTATTACATTTTAACATTGGTTGTAGCTAGAACAGGGGACTGCTACTGATTTTTATATATTGATCTTATCACCAGCAACTTTTTTTTTATTTTTATTTTTTAATTTACATCCAAATTAGTTGGCATATAGTGCAACAATGATTTCAGGAGTAGATTCCTTAAGTTTTGAATAGTTTATAGATTCACTTGTGTATTATAATTGGCCAATCATCTTCTGCAAATATTGATAATGTTATTTCATAACAGATTTTGGTATCTGTTTTGGTATCTGGAAGTGGGTGCTTCCATAACAAATACCAAAAAATATGGGAGTGGCTTTGGGACCAGGTAGTAGGCAAAAGCTGGAAGGATTTTGAGGAGCACATTAGAGAGATCCTAAATTGCCATGAACAGATTGTTAGTAGAAATATTATACTCTAATGACAGTGAGAGTAAAAAGGAACTGAAGACCATGTTACTGAAAGCCAGAAGATGGGGAATCCTTGTTATATAGTGGCAGAAAGCATAGTGACATTGTTGTCTGCAGTTATATGGGAACACATACATGCCTAATGATCTTGATCTAGCAAAGGAGATTTTTTTTATCAAGAGTAATAAGGAAAAACTCAGACAAGAATAACTAAAGCATAGTAACATTAAAAAAAAAGTCTGATGAAATATCAGTTCGCCAATGTTTTTATTATACTTGGTATTCAATAACTGTTTGTTGAATAATGATTAAATAAAAGAATGTGACAAGTATAAGACACAGGCCTTACCTTTATAGTCTGGTTTTTCCATAAAGCTAATATTTTGAATCTTCTTAGTATTATTTATGCTCTACTATCAATTTCTATGTGTCGAAGATATTTGAAAATATGTATAACTGTGGGAAACTTAGTTTCATCATCTATTAGCTTGTTTTCTTTAGAAAACCTTAAAGCAAAATTTGGAAACATTTTCACATTTTTGAAAGATTAGATTAGAAGAAGGAGTTTTATATACTAGGTTCTCTACTTTTCTTCATTGCCAAGTCAATACAACTTGTACAGTGAATGAAATTTGCCTTAAAAAAATGGATGAATAGTTCTAAATATAAACCAATTATGGAGATTTAAGGTTAGTGGTTGGTAGCATAGGATATTACTATGTTGCTCATCACTCAAATATTTTTTTTTTAATTCCAGAAGTTGAAGAACATTAAAGCATGAATATGTTTGCATTAATAGTTTATCACTTATAGATTGTCAATTTTTAAACCATTTCTCTTCAAATAGATTACTCACGTACTAAGGCATGTGCATAAGTGTGTGCGTGAGTATGGGCCTGCAGAGCAGTGTGTTTATAATTTCAGTAGCAATGGAACTGTGAAAACTAGAGCTTATGAGCGCTGCCAGAGACCCAGAGCAGGTCTACTTTAGACCTTCCAAATACAGCTAACTAAATAAATATGAATTTATAACAGACCATTCTCAATTGAATGAGTACGGGCCCCCTACATTTATTTAGAAAATCAAAGGTTTTTCCTAAAATATGTTTCATTCTTTAGTACTGGACTGGGTTTTGAGATGTTTTATATTTAAATGCTTTCTGGCAGTCTGGTACAAGGGTAAAATTGGGACATCTTAAAAGTATCAAAAGTGAAGGAATGGCATAAATATTTAGAGTTTTTACAGCTTCTTTTAAAATAAAGGATCTTGATCTGTTTGCAGAGATATTGAGCATCAAAGAGATTTAGTGGAAGTTGCCAGTCATTAAAATACAAGTTATGTGACATTTATGAGCCCATTATTTTTAAATTAATCTCTTATGCTAATTATATCATTTTAGGAGCCTGCTTCAGATTCTGTGTCTCCTTCTCTCTCCCCCTCCCTCTCTCCCTCTCTCTCTCTCTCTCTCTCTCTCTCTCAAATAAATAAACATTAAAAAAATTAGAATCTTCCACTCTCTTCACAATTTTAACTTGTTATTAATTCATGTAATATCAAAAACAAAGCACTCTCCATATACTTTTCACAAGTTATTATAATACTTTCTTGTCAATTGCCTTCAACCTTTTTGAAATTGCTGAGCTATATTTTTTCTTCTACACCATGTAATGAATTCTGAGCATTTTCCTTATTATGCACGAGTTGGCAAACTACAGCCTGTGGGCCAGCGACCTATCTATAAATAAAGTTTTATTGGAACACTACCATGCTTAATGATTTGTACATTGTCTATGGCTGTTCCTGTCGTCACAAGGCAGAGTTGAGTAGTTTCAACAGAGACTGTATGGTTCACAAGCCTGAAATACTTACTTTCTGACTTTTTAAGAAAAAGCTTGCTAATATCTGTTTTTGTAGTATATTTTGTATTTTTCTTAATTTATTTTATATTAGTATAACTTGTCAAAAGACTAAAATAAGACAAACTGGTATCCATGCAGTTCTTTAGTAAGACCTCCTGACCTTTTGTCCTGAAGCATCTAAGCACCTACGCTGTATTTTTTAGCACTGCTAGGCAGTATAAATCTTGAGTTTTACCCTTTCTGAACTTAAACTGGATACTGGTTACACATGGAATAAATGAGAACAGTACATATATAATATATAGATGTTTTTGCAGACATAAGAGATATGGAAAGACTTAAATTGAATCAAACTATGGGTAGAAATTGAGGGGAGAGGGAGGGAGAAAAGTACTCATATGGAAGCCCATATTACCAAATGCACAAAAGTAGATATCAACATAGTATGCTTATGTAGTAAAGAAGTGAAAGCTCTTCTAAAGCAGAAAGTTTATATTGAGGATTAGTCAAAGGGAAAGTTTGGCCTCCTGGGTCTCTTGCCTCAACTACCTACTTGTAGAATTCAGATTGTAAAACCTCAGAACCTTATACCAGCTTCTCAAACTGCACTGTGCAGAGATGAGGCTGTTCACTTTTCATCCACCACAGGACTTCTGGGATTTTTGTTTGTTTAACTTTGTGGCCAGCTAAATCTCTCATGCTTTACCTCCTTGTTATCTTTGGTCGTTGTCCAAGATGTAAGCTGTTCCAATGATCTTTTCTGTTGCTTTTACCTCCATAATACTCTTTTTTGCTCTGTAGATTCAAGTTCCTACTATTCTTATCCCTTCTAAATCTTTCCCCTGTATAATACCTATTTCATATAAAATAAGCTCAAATAGCTTAAAATACTATCATTGAATATTTTATTGAATTATTTACCATTTATTATGGATTTACCGTGTGCTCGGTATCATGCTAAGCCCTTCACGTGTATTTTATCATTTACTTTCACAACAATCAAATGAGATGTCTATATTTTAGAGGAGAGTGAGATTTTGAGAGAGCAAAGTAACTTGTCCAAGGTCACACACTTAGTAGCTAAGATTTGCAAGCAGGTTTCTCTGACATTAAATCATCATTTTACACTAAAACCTGATGATTCATCTTAATTATTTTCCAGAGTAAGATTTATACCTTTGGCTTTTCTGCCTTTTATATCATCTCACTCCTGCCATATATTGACTTCTTAGTTATTTCCTTCCTGATCTCCAGCCCTCAGTGAGCTTTCGGCATTCACCAGCAAACTTTTGTATCTCTCATCACCTCTTTTTCATTCTCAATAAGCTCAGTGATCTTTTAAAACCTCATACTCAAACAACAAACATTACTACTTTCTCCCTCATTTTCTGGGATAACTTGCAGTATTTCACATGAAAGAAAATGGTCTCTTCAGATGACAACTCCCCCAACTTCCCACTGTCAAGCTTCAGTACCCACACATGGGAGAATGTCTCCTGTTTGAGAGTCATCCTTTCACCTGGACGCTAGAGCTTTCCTCCTTCCACCTTACCAAGGAATGGCAATATCAGTTTTCTCTTCTTTCTTTAACTTCTCCCTCCTTTTTAGTTCTTTCCTGTGTGTACTTAAACCTGCTCAAATCTGTTTCCAAGCCTCATTTAAAAGAAAAGGAGGAGGGGGAATTCTTCCTTAACCCCACTCCTCCAACTATCCCTTTTTCTCTTCCTTTTATAGGAATCTATACATTTTCATGATATTTAAGTCATTCCTCAGTTTATTTAAGGAAATAGCACATCACTGAAACTGCCTAGCCAGAGATATTAGTGGCCTTCTCATGGCTAAACCTGAGGAATACTTCTCAGCTCAGCAATTGATGTGGTGAGTCACCCTTTTTTTAATGTTTATTTATTTTTGAGAGAGAGATTGACAGAGCAAGCATCCATGCAAGCAAGGAAGGGGAAGAGGTAAAGGGAGACAGAGAATCCCAAGCTGGCTCTACGCTGTTAGCACAGAGCCCAACGTAGCTCGAACCTATGAAACGTGAGATCATGACCTGAGCCAAAATCAAGAATAGAATGCTCAACTGACTGAGCCACCCAGGCATCTCAAGTCACTTTTTTCTTGAAGTACTCTCTTCCTTTAGATCTTTTATAACATTTTGTTCTAGATTTCCTTCTACCTTTCTGCTTTTATTTTTTTAGACTCCTTTGGCTCAACTTAAAATATTAGTATCCTCTTCCCTCTTCTGGTGCTATATACTCTTCCTGGGAGGTCTCAGTTCCTGCCATAACTAGAATGACCAGGGGTGGAAAAACTCATTTTATGAAATCTGTAGACATTGATGCATACATAGGATCAACAGAGAAATGCAGAGATCATATTCAACTCCCTTTCAACATTTTCTCTTGAATATCTCTCAAAATCAATGTGTCCAGAGCTGAACTTCCCTTATCTCCAAATTCTACCCCAATCCTCCAAATCTGTCCCTCTTCCTATGATTACTAGATTATTCAGGCTACCAAGTGACACATGCCAGAGACCTGAGTGATGTACTTGTTTCTCCACTGTACACATCCAGTAATCATTAAATCCCAAGGTTTTTAACCTTTTAAATATCTTAAAATTCTGTCTACTTCTTTCTATTCTTGCTGCTATGACCCTAATTTGGCCATAATCCACAACTTTCACTAAATTATTATAACAGCTCCTTAGGTTGCTTCCAATGTTTTCTTGCTTCAGTTCATTTTCATACTGTAGCTAGAATGAACTTTCTGATATAAAAATCTAAAGGTAATCATGATATACCCTTACTTAAGACCTTTCTGTGCTATCAATTTTAACATAATGCCCAGCTTCCTTAGCCTAGAAGATAAGGCCTTTAATGATCTGTCACTGCTGATTCACTTCAGGCTTGTCTCTTCTCATGCCCTCCTCACCTCTTTCTTCAAGCATATCATCCTAGGCTTTTAATTCCATCCATTTACCATTCTCTCCAGGCCTTTGCTTAAATTCTTTTTTGCTGCCTCCTTTTTTTCCTTTCTTATCCTAGCTCTTAATCATCTCTTAGATCTCCATTTAGATTCTCTTCCAGAAAGGCTTCCTTAACTATTGCTTTCCTTACCCTCAGCCCACTTAGTATTCCTCCTCTATACTTCTGTAGTATTGTTTATCTACTTTATCATGGAACGTACTACACTTTGTTGAAAATACTTAACCATGTATCTTATTCAGTAGACTGTAAGCTCTGTGACCATGGCAACTATGTAAGGGCACCATGAATAAATGCTTGAATGAATGAATGCTGTGAAAGCCTGGCTAAAAACAGTTACTTTATACTGGTAAGAAATAGGTAGTCATGGAGTATTTTGAGCTATGAAGAACTATTTTGAAGGATGTACTTCAGGAATAAAGTGAAAACTTGAAGTGATGGAAATACTAATTACTCTAATCGAAACATGAGATGATGTCTGTTACTATACTTTTAAGACTTTAAACCATAAATTCATCACATATTTTGATATAACAATGCTACCTAATTTTTCTATTTCTGCATTTCATTATGTGTATTAGATTATAAATGTTTCACTATCTATTCTTAGATTGCTGTGGTATAAAATACCATTTCCCTACATTTTTCCTCTTTTAGTAGGTCCCTCTCAAGAATGTTGATTCTTCTGTTCTTTCTAAATGTGTGGGAGATAAATGAGAGACAAGAGATAGGATGATTCCCAGATGTTTGGCCTGAGAAGGTTTGGAGTTAGTACCATTAGGTGAAGTCAGAAAAGGAGGAGAAGGAGCAAATGTTGATGTGAAGTATGAATTCGGTTTAAACATACTGAAGTTTATGAGTACTAAATTTAGGCTAGAGAAAAATATTTTGGATTTGTCAATATTATTTGACTGATACTTTATGCAACTGATACTTTTTGGTTGAAGTCATTCATAGGTATATATTAGAATGCCCAGATTTGTAGACCATGGAGGATCCATAGATGGAACTTTGGGGGGGGGGGTCTCTTAATTCCCTGAAATTACATGTAAATTTGTATATGACTGTGTATATTGTTAGAATAAGGTATAACTTGCATCATATTCTCAGAGTGGTCTGTGATTCCAGGAAAGACTAAGAATACCTAGAGTAAAAAGAAAAGCAAATCAAAGTCTAAAGCCAAAGCATATCAGTTAAGGGATAGGTAAAGGAAAATAAGCCCATGAAAGAGATACGAGCATAGCCTCTGGAATCAGACTGGCTGATTCAACTCATAGCCCTGATCTTTACTAACTGTGTCACCTTAGGCAAGCTGCTTGCCTTCCCTGTGCCTTCCTTTTCTTACCTATAAGATAGGGATTAACAACATTTATTTTACAAGTTATTATGAGGATTAAGTGAACTAATGCATGACAAGTACATTGCACCATGTTTAGCATATAGTTAGTGGTCAAGATTAGTTATGTATTACTTTTTACAGGATGTTGAGGAGCTCAGAAGTGTTGACCATAGCCCAAAGTGAGAAAAAGAAAGCGAAGATGAAAGTTTCCCCATTCCTGCAGTTGATTTAAATACTTCCTTGCAGGTCCAGAGATCCACCACAGCTACTTCCTCATAACTGTTACCATCACCACCATTAGTAAGCATCACAGACAAAGATTGGAGAGAGCAAGAGTGCAATATTCAAGTTCAAAAGTGATCCCTCACTCAGGCAGGTAAGGCGGTACAATTCCTAAGAGCATCAGTCATAGACATTGAGGATCCTTACAAGAAGCAAAGACTGGCATCCTTGTTTCCCAATTGACTTCTTGCTAAACTTCTGAACCTGTAAGCCCTTCAGTGAGTAGTGCATGGTGAGAGAGTCCTTGGAGGAAGCCTGTTTTAAATCTCCCAGGGTTTGTCATCATTCCCGACAACAACACTGTTTTCTGTGTCTGGTGTAGGAAAAGGACAGAAGTCTGCTGGGAGAGATTATATAAATAGCCAAAATAATAATGATAGCAATAGCTAATATTACCAGAGCAGAATTTGAATATGAATTACTGGCCACCCCCCCCCCCCCCACAAAACCTAGATTCCACCTCAGAAGGGTTTCTCAGCAGCAGATGTGACCAAAATGAAACTGAGCACTACCCACAAAAACCACACTTACCACCTACATAGAAACCACCACAATTTCAAAGGCTACAAAACAGCAGGCTTAACTAGACCAGATCATAGTAAGGCTAAGGACATCTCTCCCTAACCAGACAGCCAATTATGTAAGCTGATCACTGCCACGTTTTTCCCCCTGATCTCCTAACAACAGAACTAGGACTTGGAAAGAAGACATGGAGGCATTTTAGAATCTTCCTTTCCTTTGGAACCCCTCTGTCCCACTAAGACTTTCAAGTTACAAGTCTCAGTCTCCACTAAAGGAGGGGGAAGGTTTGCACTGAATATTAAAGTTTTAAACTTGACTGTTCCAAGTTTTAATAACTGAAACTGGTGAGAAAGTCATGGAATTAGCTCTAGATGTCAAGAGATGAGAAAGGAAGATTTGGCATAGCTTAGTTGAAAGTAGTGACTAGAGGGGCGCCTGGGTGGCTCGGTCGGTTAAGCGTCCGACTTCAGCTCAGGTCATGATCTCACGGTCCGTGGGTTCGAGCCCCGCGTCGGGCTCTGTGCTGACAGCTCAGAGCCTGGAGCCTGTTTCAGATTCTGTGTCTCCCTCTCTCTGTGACCCTCCCCCGTTCATGCTCTGTCTCTCTCTGTCTCAAAAATAAATAAACGTTAAAAAAAAATTAAAAAAAAAAAAGAAAGAAAGTAGTGACTAGAGAAATTTAATAGAAGCAATTCATATTTATTTACCAAGGAATTGAGTCTAAAGAAACAGGGCAATTGGGAACAAGAAGTGTCTTAAAAATAGAGCATGAATGGAGAAGGAGAGTATAATTTCAGGAAGAAATTTGTCCTTGATAATAGCTGCAATAGACAAATGAAATAAGAAAGATTTTAAAGTGTCCCAGAAAACAGACAATTAGAAAGTCCTTGGTGACTTTGTTAGCATTCCCAACACAATGAAAGGGGCAGCTCTTTTGGACTTTGATGTTAAGAAAAATTGATATTCCTGTTATTCCTATCTATTAGGCTTCATTCTACCTCTTGTGTGATTCCATTTACATATGACAGTCCATCAGATATTTGGAGACAGGTCTCACATCCTTTGGGTCTCTTTTTCTTCAACCTAAGTATCCTTTTTCTCATGCTTTCAAGTTCTTTCACCCTCCTGGTCACTTCATTCTGAATATGCTTTAGTTTGTGTAAGTCCCTGAATGAAATATATACTATTGCCAGTATGGTCCACTACTGTAGAATAGACTAGGACTTCCATCTCTCAACCTAAGAATTAGACTGTTAATTCAGGCCAAAACTACATTTGCTTTTTGGTGATTTTGTCACATCGTTATCATTTTTGCTTTTCCAGTGTTATGGGGATTCACTCAATAGATTAATTAAATGCTTAATATACAACCTCAAAATTTGTTTCACAAAAATGGTGACTTTCAGCTTGAAGAGCGTATTGTTTTTTGCTCAACTCTAAATAGGTGATCTTCCTCCTATTAGTTTTGACTGCCACATAGGAGTCTTTGAAAAAACTGTGTGTGTGTATATGTGTGCATGTGTGTGTGTGTGTGTGTGTGTGTGTGTGTGTGCATGTACACTAGGGTGTGTTTTCAGCCAAACTTCAGTAGATCTGGCTGATTTACAAGACAAGATAGATTTTTGTTTTTTCCTTAATTATACAAATTATACTACTAAATGTATAGTATGTGCCTACTGCTAGCAATACAACAATAAAATACATTCTCTGCCATGAGGATCTTTTAGCTTGGTGGAGAAATTTCAGTATGTATATTAAATGCTACTGTAGGAGTTAACAAGATGCTCCAGGGCACTCTGGTCATCTCACCCAGCCTTGAGGAAAGCTTCTCCAAGGATGAGTTTACCTAATTTGGGTCTGGGAGGGACTTTTGAGGGAATTAG
This sequence comes from Puma concolor, assembly GCF_028749965.1. Taxonomy (NCBI): domain Eukaryota; kingdom Metazoa; phylum Chordata; class Mammalia; order Carnivora; family Felidae; genus Puma; species Puma concolor. The sequence continues at coordinate 29,950,908 of NC_141676.1, read as the reverse complement.
CTAGCCAAAAAGGTGAAGTAATTTATGCAACATGTCCTGACTTAAGATGCAGTATAGCAACTAGAGATATTAATTTAAGTTATAAGTGTAGATAAGATCAGTAGGAATTGTATATAGGTAGGAAAAAAGTTACAACTCACACTCATTTAAAACATAAGTAGAAAAAGAGGAATTCTGCCATCTAGTTTATTGTCACTCTTCATTAATGATACATCACTCAATATTTTTTATTATCTGTGACTCTCCCTAGTTTATGCAGTACTTACCTAATATAGTTGTTCATTCCCTTACTAGTGTATAGATGTAACCTTAATTTTACAAATAATTATTTTAGTTAGGCTTATTTCTCATTTACTTTTACTAAGAAGTTGTTAAACAACCACCATGTCCTTTTATAGGGAAATGACAGTATGATACCACTTTTAACGCAAATATTTTTATTATACACATTAAACTCTGCTCTTTGGCGGTGACCACACAGAGCATATAGACCAGGTTAAGGATTTAGTTCTTTCTCCCAACAGCAATGAGAAACCACTGAAAGGTTTTAAGTTGGGAAGTGAAATGATTGGGTTTGTATTTTCAAAAGGTTACTACTAAATTGGAGGATTAGAGTGGATGCAAAGAAATAAGAGGTGATTGCCGTGGCGTAGGCAAGAGTTTTTGGTAGCATGATTAGGGGAGTGACACTGTGGTGTCACAGTGGTGTCGACAAGAGTTGTTGGTAGCATGATTAGGGGAGTGACACTGATTTGAGTGACAATCAAATTTCAGAAATACCTTGAAAATAAATATAACAGGATTTTAAGGATGGGGAAAGGAATGCATTGGTGGGAGAGAGAAAAGAGGAATCAAAAATAAGTCCTGATTTCCTAAAAACTGAAATGACCACATTTGGAAGAAAAAAATAATGAGTTACTGAGTTCCGTCTTGGATATGTGTGATTTGAGGCACTTTTGTACTTCTGTATATAATAACAACAAAAGGGCCCCTGGGTGGCTCAGTAGGTTAAGTGTCTGACTCTTGATTTCAGCTCAGGTCGTGATCTCGTGGTTGGTGAGTTCAAGACCTGTGTTGGACTCTGCACTGACAGTGTAGAACCTGCTTAGGATTCTCTCTCTCCCTCTCTCTCTGTCCCTCCCCAACTTGTGCTTGCACTCTTTCTCTCTCTTTCTCTAAAAATAAATAGATAGATAGATAGATAGATAGATAGATAGATAGATAGATAGATAAAAGATTTAATAATAACAAAAGCCTAAAAGCAGGGAAAGTCCATGGTAGAGAGATGATGAAATAAATTCTAGTACATACATTTTCTAGAATATTATGGCCCCTGAAACATGACAGCTACAAGACTATGAAACATGTGAAAATAGGAGAACATAAAATTCAGTAATAATTGTAACCATGTAGGAAAACACCACAGAAAAAGTACTGAAAGGAAATATAGCACAGTTTAGCAATTCTGTGAAAGTGATGGATGGTGGAAGAGTTTTTAAAAATTTATTTTCCATATTGTAAAATGTCAGCCTTAGAAAGTAAAATTTTTAGTATCCAATTTGGTTTTTACATCAGTGATTTTTAATTACCTGTGTTTATATGGTTGCTTCTGTAAACTAACCCACTAGTAATTCCTTAAGGTAAAATCAATTCTTTTTTTAAACATGACTTTCTTGTTTTTTTTTTTTCCTAAAGTTGAATAGAGATAAATTGTTAGTTATGTAAAGTGAGTGCCCCGCCCTCCCCCCAGTATGATAACTGCATTAGAGAATAGGCAGTGCCGGTCACCTTACCTCCATCCGTCTCTGTTCTCTTTTCCACCTGTCAGCTGTAAGCAGTACAGAGGCATTGAAAGTGTTTTTCCCTTACACACAAAACTTTCATGAAATGCTCCTAAATCCATGTCAAGCCCATTTTGCGTCTTTTAGATTTGTGGATATTCACTTGCAATGATAGTATTAAAGAACTATGTTCTTTAATATATACAATTGAACTTGATGTAAATCTACTATACTTTTGATCATGGATTTGCTCTAATTCACTGTACTGAGAAGGTTTATCAACAAGTTACCACCTGCTGTTTTAATTGCACCTTAAGAAAGCGTTTCAATAAACCAACTTTACTGAACTATAAATTACACACAATGAAATGGACCCATTTTAAGTGTATATGTTAGTTACATTTTACAAATGTGTATATACATAGAACCACCACAGCAATCAAGATATAAAACATTTCCATGCATCTTCCAAAATTTCCTCATGCCCAAAAAAGTTTTCTGGCCCCAAACATCTAACTCCTTTCTATCACTAGAGATTAATTTTACTTTCTGTAGAATGTCACATAAAGGCAACCATGCCATGCATAATTTTTGTGTCGGCTTTTTTCACTTAGCTTAATGTTTTTGAGATGCATCTATGTTGCATGTACATTATTTTATTGTTTAGAAGTATTTCATTTGTGAATGTACCATTCGTCTTTTCCATTCACAAATTGATGGGCATTCGTGTTGTTTACAGCTTTTGGATGTTACCAAAATTGCCATAAACATTCTGTATAAAACTATGTATGGACATGTGTTTTCATGTCTCATGGGTAAAAATGCAGGAGTAGTAGCATTGCTGGTTCGTTTAAGTGTAAGTTTAACTTTATCAGAAATTGCCAAACTATCTTCTGAAGCAGCTGTACCATTTTGCATTGCCACTAGCAATGTAGGAGCATTTTATTTGTTCCACATTCTTGTCAATACTTAGTATTGTATTTTTATTTTACCTTTTCTAGTAGGATTGTAGTGGTCTCTCACAGTGTTTTTTGGGTTTTTTTTCCCCAGGGTTTAATACAGTTAAACTTATTTTTATACATTTACTGGATATTCATATGTCTTCTTTTGTGAAGGATGTATTCAGATCTTTTGCTCGTTTTTATATTGGGTGGTTTGTCCTCATGGAATTAGAAGACTTTTTAGTATGTATACTGGATACTAGTTCTCTATCAGATATATGTATTGCAAATATTTTCTTTCTGTAGCTTGCTATCCATTTTTTTTCTGTTATGGTTCATGCTTCCATACCTTGAGAAATCTACTCCAAGGTTGCAAAGTTATTCCCTATGTTTTCTTCTAATAGTTTTATTGTTTCAGCTCTTATATTTAGTTTTGTGATACATTTCAAGGTAAATTTTTGAGTATTAGTATGAAGCAAGATAGAAATTTTGTTGGGTTTTTTTTTTTTTTTTTGATTTATAGTCTGGGGTAAGACTGAGATTTTTTATTGTGTTTTGCATCTGGGTACCCATTATTCCAGGACAATTTGTCAAAAAAAAAAAAAACAGTTATTTCTCCACCTTTCTAAAAAATCAGTCATGTGGGTTTATTTCTGGACTCTATCCTTTTATATTGATTTCTATTTCTATCCTTTAGCTAATTCCATATTGCCTTGATTATAGCTTTATCCTAAGTCTTGAAATCAGATAGTAAGTCCTCCAATTATTCTTTTTCAAATTTGTTGGACTATTCTAGGAACTTTGGATTTCTATGTAAATTTCAGAATTAACTGATCAGTTTCTCCAAAAATCTTATGGGGTTTGCATTGGAATTCCATTAAAACTATAGATCAGTTTAGAAAGATTTGAGTCTTGTATTCCCTGAACAGGATATACTTCTCTATTTATTTAGGCTTTCTTTACTTACTCTCCCAATATTTTGTACTTTTTTTTTTTTTTTTTAATTTTTTTTTTCAACTTTTTTTTTTTTTTATTTATTTTTGGGACAGAGAGAGACAGAGCATGAACGGGGGAGGGGCAGAGAGAGAGGGAGACACAGAATCGGAAACAGGCTCCAGGCCCTGAGCCATCAGCCCAGAGCCTGATGCGGGGCTCGAACTCACGGACTGCGAGATCGTGACCTGGCTGAAGTCGGACGCTTAACCGACTGCACCACCCAGGCGCCCCATATTTTGTACTTTTAATTGTGGGGCTAATTCATGCACATATATTGTCAAATTTCTCCAAAAATATTTCATGGTTTTTTCAATTGATCATAAATGGAATTTTTAAAATTTCAGTTTCTAAAGTAAGATTTTAATATTTTGAAGTGTTTTGCAACTTGTTTTTTGGAATAGCGTGTGGTTTATCTTGGTGTACATTCTAGATGCACTAAAGAATGTATATTCCAGAAGCAGTGCTATCAACAATAGCCAAATTATGGGAAGAGCCCAAATGTCCATCAACTGATGAATGGATGAGAGGATGTGGCGTGTGTGTGTGTGTGTGTGTGTGTGTGTGTGTGTGTATATGTATATATATATATATATGTGTGTATATATATATAATGGAATACTACTCAGCAATGAAAAAGAATGAAATATCTTGCCATTTGCAACAATGTAGATGTATCTGGAGGATATTATGCTAAGCAAAATAAGTCAGTCAGAGAAAGACAGATATCATATGATTTTACTCATATGTGGAATTTGAGAAACTCAACAGATGAACATAGGGGAAGGAAGGAAAAATAAGATAAAAACAGAGAGGGAGGCAAATCATAAGAGACTCCAAATACAGAGAACAAACAGGGTTGATGGGAGTAGGGTAATTGGTGATGGGCATTAAGAAGGGCACTTGTTGGGATGAGCACTGGGTGTTATATGTAAGAGATGAATCACTTGGTTCTACTCCTAAAGCCCAGACTACACTGTATGTTAACTAACGAGAATAAAAAAAAAAAAAATGTATATTCTGGAACTGTATATTATCTAATTCAAAGTGGTTGATAAGGTTCAGATTTTCTATTTTCGAAATGATTTTTCTCTTTAGCTGTTCTGCCAGTTACTAAGAAATGTATGATAAAATCTCCAAGTTGAACTTATGTCTATCTTTACTTAGTTCTGTCAGTTTTGCTTTAAACAGTTGTATTTTTTTCAGAAATTCAAAGAAACAATTTATCCACACACATCTATGCACATAAGTACATATATACATGATCACAGAGTGTTATAATTTCTTACATATTTGTCATTATTTATATTCTTTATTCCTTCCTGTAAATGCAGTTTAACGTGTTGTGTAATTTTCCTTTAGCTTTTAGGTCCTGTAGTACAAGTCTGCTGTCCTATCTCAAAATAGTATTTCACCTCAGTTGTTGAATGTGTTTTACACATTGATAATTTTTTATTACTTGTTTCTCTTTCAACTAATAATATATAATTACCATATCCTCCAGCCTTTGTTGTTTCAGATGAAAAATCAGTTGTTGATTTTATCATTGTGCCTCTGTATGTCATATGTCATTTCTCCCTGCTGCTTCTAAGATTTAACCATGGTGTACTTAGATTTGGGGAGTTCTTTTTGTTTTTTTTTTTGTTTTTTTGTTTTTTGTTTTTTTTGCATTTATCCTAGGAGAGGCTTCTTATGCTTCTTAGATCTGTAACTGAATATTTGATCAAATAGAAAATTTAAATACTGTTTCTGTTATTGTCTCCCAGTGACTAGGACTCATGTTTTGGACTGCTCTGTATTGTTCCACATCTCTGAGGTTCTGTTCAATTTTCTTAATTTTTTTCCTTGTTCTTCAAATTTCATCATTTCTGTTGATCTCCCTTCAGATGTACTGATTGTTTTTTTTCCTTCCTTCATCTCCAATCTACTCATGAAATCACAAATAAGTTTTTCCTATAAGGAATAATAATTTCAAGCTCTAAATTTTCTGTCATTCATTTGTATAGTTTCTCGTCGTCTTTCGATATTCCTTTTCTGTTCACTTATTGATATATTTTCCTTTAATACTTTTAATGCATTTTACTTTGAGTCCGTTTCTGTAGGTTGTGTTTTCCTTAGTATGGATCACATTCAGTAATTTTTGGTTGAAATCTTTACACTGTAAAAAATGCATTGATTATGAATTCTATTCTGTTTTCCTGAGGATTTCAGGTTTTTTGTTTTAATAGACAGTTAATTTGCCTGATCTTAAATTAACTCTCATTTCAATATATTGTGCAGCAGATAGTATCTCTGCTCGATTTTCCAGATTTTAGGTTTTGCTTTTTTAACTTGGTCACACAGAGCTGTCTCTTACAATCAGAATTTAGAAGAGAACCAAATATTTGCACAGAACTTATACTCGGATTTGGGGGCTCACACTTTCTATGGTTCTCAGCCCTGAGTTTTGTCCTCTGCCACCTCAAGTCAGTGAGACTTCAGCTTTCTTTAATACAAGATTCTGCTCTCAGGTGGGGAAATAAATGCCTTCAGGGGAGCATTAAATTTGTAAATCTCACATGATTTAATTGTCTTTCAAGTTTATCCTGTTCTCTCTTTCCTACTTAACTGTTTCTTTCTCCCTCTCATGCATAGATAATAGATGGCTTAGAGGTCAACCAGGGATTTGGGCACATTTGATAACATTTGCAGAACTCTTACTTCAAGGGTTTTTCCCTTAAACTTTCAGCTGTTTTCTGAACTCTACATTCTGCTATCTCAAGCTGGAAAGGATTTGAATTAAAGCTTCCAGAGCTAAGGGAGGTTAAGAACACTTTTAAGCAAAAAAGCCAGAAATTAGAAATTCTTACATGTCATGATCACAGTCTTTCAAAAGGAAACTGCTGCGGTTTCTGTCTGTTTTTTGTTGCTTTCCAATGCCTTCAAATATTTTTTAATGATTTTTTTTCAGGTTTTATAATTATAGCTGCAAGAAGCTTTGCACATTGCTAAAATTACCACAAATTCAAACTTTCTTGGGAATATTTTTTAATAATGAGACACCTGGGTGGCTCAGTTGATTAGGAATATTTTTTAATAGTGTGGGTTTTACAGATATTAACAATGCCTGACATATTACAGGAACTCAATTAATATTTGTTGAATAAATTAATCATGGCTTCTCTTTTTTTAGATAATGCAATAAATTTACCTTTGTCTCTGGTTTTGTGTTGTCTTCAAAGTATTAAAGGAAAGAAGACTGATATAAAAATGTAGGCATGTAGCTATCAGTAATATTAAGAAAACAAAGATATACTCAAGTTGTTTATATTATGTCACAAAATCACAGAAATATTAACACATTTCTGTCAAACCTGACACATCATTTTTTCATAAAAATTCAGAAAGAAGGGAGGATGAAGGAATAATGAAAGGTAAAAGGACCGTTTACTAGGAAATCATTTAGTACAAATTTAAGAACTCTCAACTGAAAATCTTCAATTTTAAATTGCTATTGGATATAAAGCCTAAAACACAAATGTAGAAGTAATACTATTTTTATAAATTTTATAAATATTAATTTTCAGGCTACATACACTAAGTGCTTAATTGTTGTGACGTAAGAAATTAAGTGTGAGTTTACAAACTGATTGGTAGATAAGAATAGCCATTTTAATGTTTCTTTACTTTTGAGAGAGAGAGAGAGAGAGAGAGAGAGAGCACAAATGGAGGAGGGACAGACAGAGAAAAGGAAGCACAGAATCTGAATCAGGCTCCAGGCTCTGAGCTGTCAGTGCAGAGCCAACACTGGACTCGAACTCACAAACTGTGAGATCATGACCTGAGCCAAAGTTGGATGCTTAACCAACTAAACTACCCAGGCACCCCAAGAATAGCCATTTTAGAGGTGCAATGCCTAAAAAAAAATCTTAGTAAAGACAAAAATATCTGTGATTTCCTTGCTATAAGCATACATAATCCTCTAAATTTTGTGGATATCAGAAGTGGTGCAATAGATTGAGAAAAATTTTGTAATCAGACTATATTAAAAGGACTCACTTCTCATTGACCACTTAAATAAATAAGTTTCTTAGCCTATCTAACTGTACTTTAGGAAGACAGTTATTACCCCACCTCATATACTTATTTTAAGGAGAAAAATTACAAGAATGTCTGAGTATGCTTGCTATATGATAGGATTCTGACTATATTTTTTTCTTTTTTACAGAAGAGGATAAATATAATATTTATTCTTCTTTGCTCTTCAAGTATTTCCTGGCAGAAGGAATCATCAATGGGCATACTTTGTTGGTTGCATCTGCAAAAGAAGACCCGGCTGATATTTTACAGGTATAGGATATACTATTCAATATTTCATTTTGAACATTTCATGAAAAAATATCGCTTATATATATGTAAACAAAATATATGTTTGTATATATACAAACTGTATTTAAATCCATTAATGGGAACATACATATATTTTATTCTCTTAAAATTTATTTGAACATGTAGTTTCATTTAAAAAAAATTTTTTAATGTTTATTTATTTTTGAGACAGAGAGAGACAGAACATGAGCAGGGGAGGGGCAGAGAGAGAGGGAAACACAGAATCTGAAGCAGGCTCAGGCTCTGAGCTGTCAGCACAGAGCCCGACACGGGGCTTGAACTCACAAACCATGAGATCATGACCTGAGCCGAAGTTGGTTGCTCAACCAACTGAGCCACCCAGGTGCCCCCCTTTTTTTTTTTAATTAAATTTTCTTTTTATGTTTGTTTATTTTTGAGACAGAGAGAAACACATGTAGTTTCATTTTTAAATTAATGTTCTCAGACAATTTTTTAACTTAAAATTGATATTGGCAGTGGGAAAAATAATAATAAGCTACTCAAAACTGAAATACATAAAATTATTGCTATACTATAGTCATGAAAATAAGAGAACTCTGTAAAAAGTTAGGTAAAGAAAAACAACAGCAGAATATTATCGGATATTAAATACCAGTATCCTAAAGATGTAAATCAGAAGAAAGATACAGAAATTAGAAGTACTCATTTATTGAGTACCTCGGTGGCTCAGTCAGTTAAGTGGGCGATTTTGACTCAGGTCATGATCTCAGGTCATGTTGACTCAGGTCATGTTCGTGAGTTCAAGCCCCATGCCGGGCTCTGTGCTGACAGCTCAGAGCCTAGAGCCTGTTTCAGATTCTGCGTCTCCCTCTCTCTCTGCTCCTCCTCCACTCAAGCTCTGTCTCTGTTTCTCTCTCAAAATAAATAAACAGTAAAAAATTAAAAAAAAAAAACCTAGGAAAAAAGTACTCATCTATTAATATTATTTTGCTTTGAAAATAACAGAAATTATTCTTTTCCAAGAAACAAGTAATAAAATAAGATATGTGGTCAATGTACTATATCTTTTTAAAACCAAAGCACACTTTAAAATTCAAAGAGGACAATATATATATGCCCAGGACAATATATATATATATATATATATATATATATATATATATTTCATACATATTTCATATATATTTCATACATATTTCATATATCTTTTATATTTCTTTCATTTTTTAATATGCAATAATAAAATAGTTGGATTTAAAAGAATAATATGCCATTCTCATTTTTGTATTAAAAAATTATAAAAAATGTTGTTTTCAACCTGCATACCCTTAATGTGGTCTAGTTAGTTTTCACAAGTTTAGAATAGACTGAATTAAAAATTTATGCCTATACAAATTGTAATTATTTATAATCTTCATAACACCAACATGTAGACAAAGTTTGTAGTGTATCACTGAGAAGAACAAATGAACTATTTAAAATGAGAAGTTGAGGAGTAACATAGATAAGTAGGTTTTCCTACATAATATTCAGTCAGGATTTCAGTGTTCCCAACTCTATTAGAGTTATATAAGAGTCATTTGTATTAAACAGTCCGAAAATGAATGACCAAAACGAAGGTATTAATAGCATTTAGAGATACACCATGGGTCAGTGTTGGGGGGGGGGGGGGATGGGGAGGTAGAGTGGGGAATGCTGTAATTGCTTAGTTTTAATTTTATGATGTATGCTTGGGAATTTCTGGAACCTATAACCAAGACAAATATTGCTGGTACAAGAAAAGGGAAAAGAAAATCTTAGAGACCATAATTATCTTAAAACTGTGTATAACTAAAAGACAAGTAAAGGATAAAAAGCCCCATCAGCTGCCTAAGATATATTATATAACCACCCAGCAATTTATCCATCATCCTTTGAAAACATATTCATGCCTATTGTAGTCAAAGCTCCTTCAGGAAGTCAGCATTAAGATGTAATGTTGAAAAATTACACCCCTTAGAAAATCCTATAGAACAATATACATGATGTTGTTAAAGCTTTTAAAAACACATTGGTAAGTATTTTTCAGTTAACTTTTTTTATCTAAGAGAATGTTCGTAATCATCTCAAATACAGTGATAAGTATTCTCTGAAATTTTTCTATGGAATGTTTTGTAAAATAGCAAAAATTAGAGTTTTAAGTTAAAATATTTGTGTTTATCAGTAGGTAGGCTGATTTTTTTTAGAAATAAGAAATATATTCACACACGTACATACATAATTTCTTTAGAACTTGAAAATGCTGCATTTTTCTATTATATACTTTGCATAATTTTAAACAATATATGTTAATATTTATAATGTGATTTTCAGAAGTAAAATTAAATGCTATTTCTTAATATACTAAGGTGAGTGTTAAAGCTTAATTCAAATACTTTTAGTGACGACATGCTTGTGTTGATTATATTCATGCAGGAAGAGATGTCTAATATCTAGAACAAAGGGTTAATTCCTGACTTATGGAATTAACTTTTTGAGTTATATCTTTTATACATTATGTACTATCCAAAATCTACTACAGTTAGAATAAAGAGGGAGGTTAGGATGATTTTAGGAGCTTAAATGTTTTACTTTTTAATATGCATTCAAGATAAGTAATGGTTATAGGCAGGAATATCGATAACTTATCTTGATGTTTACTAAAGGTTTACAGAACATATTTTTTAACATCAAACATACTAATAAGCAAATAGCCCATATTTAAAAGCATTTATTATGAAAGTACCCATATCTAATATAGACAAAGTCTTTCATAATTGAAAATGAATTACCTTATATTAACCCATGAATCCTGGAATAAGTAACAGTTTATTTAAAATAAACCATATCAGGGGCACCTAGGTGGCTCAGTTCGTTAAGCATCTGACTCTTGATTTCAGCTCAGGTCAGGATCCCATGGTTCCCAGGTTTGAGCCCCGTGTCAGGCTCTACACTGACAGCATGGAGCCTATTTGGGATTCTCTGTCTCCCTTTCTTTCGCACTTCCCTGTTTGAGCACTTGCACATGTGCTCTCTCTCAAAATAACTTTAATAAAAAATAAATTGGGGCTCCTGGGTGGCTCAGTCGGTTAACCATCTGACTTCAGCTCAGGTCATGATCTCGTGGTTCGTGAGTTCCAGCCTCATGTCGGGCTCTGTGCTGACAGCTCAGAGCCTGGAGCCTGTTTCGGATTCTGTGTCTCCCTCTCTCTCTGTCCCTCCCCCCTTCCTCTCTCTCTCTCTCTCTCTCTCTCTCTCTCTCAAAAAAAAAAAAAAACATTAAAAAAATTAAAAAGAAAATAAACTATGTCATATTAGATGAATTAATATAGCAACAAAATATTTAGTATTGAAGTATGAAAATTTAGACTAATATCTTCAGAATTCTTTTTTTCTGCACTTTAAATCTGTAAGTAAAAATCAGAATATCTCAATAATTTAGAGCATTTTTACATATCCCAAATATTAGTCTGTTACCCAAATAATGAACTCATTTATTAAGATCTTATTTATTGTACCTTGTATCTTTTGCTTTGTTTTTTGTTTGTTTGTTTAAGTTTATTGATTTATTTTGGGAGAGAGAGCAAGCAGCGTGGGGGCAGAGAGAGAGAGAGAGAGACAGAGAGAGAATCCCAAGCAGGTTCCATGCTGTCAGTGCAGAGCCTGACATGGGGCTTGAACTCATGAACCATGAGATCATGACCTGAGCTGAAATGAAGAGTCAGAGGCTTAACCAACTGAGCCACCCAGGTGCCCCTGGTTTTTTGGTTTTGATTGAGAAAAGATATATTAATTGATTTAGAATTGGGGGCACCTGGTGCCTGAGTGGCTCAGTTGGTTAAGCATCTGAATTTGGCTCAGGTCATGATCTCACAGTTCGTGGGTTCAAACCCTGCATTGGGTTCTGTGCTGACAGCTCAGAGCCTGGAGCCTGCTTCAGATTCTGTGTCTCCCTCTCTCTCTGTCCCTCCCCTGTTCGTGATCGCTCACTCACTCTCTCACACGTGCGTGCAAAAATGAGTAAACATTAAAAAAAATTAAAAAAAAAAAGAATTTGGGGCCCCTGGGTGGCTCAGTTGGTTAAGTGTCTGACTCTAGATTTCAGCTCAGGTCATGATCTCATAGTTCATGATTCGAGCCCCACTTCACGATGACAGAGTGAGGTCTGGTTGAGATTCTTTCTCCCTCTCTCCCTGCCCCTCCCCCATGCACGTTCCCCCAATCTCTCTCTCTCTCTCTCTCTCTCACTCTCTCTCTCTCTCTCTCTCTCTCTCTCTCTCTCTCAAAAATAAATAAATAACTTTAAAAGAAAAACAGTTAGATGAAATAGTATTATTTGTTAAACAGTAAGTTTGAATTAACATTAAAAAGGTTTCCTTTCCTTGTGTCAATTTGGTGTTAAGTGTATATTTAACATCCATCTCTCATTAACTGATCATGGAACAAGATTTAGAAGTCTGAATCCAGTGAGTGGTTAGTTGTTTGCTTTTAGTACATTATTGTACAGGCTGGGCTTTCTGGGTAAATAGAATAGAAAAATATTTCAGATCCGACTTTTCTTTCCTTATTCTGTCAAAAATTGGGATAGCTGTAAGAATAAAGTAAAAAAAAAAGTACCCCTTGATTGGCCATATACACTACTGAACATTTTTTTATTATACTTATCTTCAGAGTTGTAGTTTTATAACGTTCAGAACAAAAGTAATATGTTATGTTATATATAATTAAAAAAATTTTTTGGCCCTTCTGTCATTCTACTTTGTAAACTTTATGCATGCTCAATATCTTATAAATAACATATCTTCGCACACATTTTTACTTTTTCTAGCCTGTATAATACGTGTTTTATTTCCTATCAAAAGTATTTTATTACTGTGTATCTTCTGTTCATAGTATAAATACACATAAATGAAGAGCCCTTTAAAGGCAGAGCTATAATCAGAATATGTTCCCTTCATTTCTTTGTCTTTGATTTGTTCAGAAAACTACCATGTTATCTATATGCTTTTCAGTGCTTACAACTCTGAAGTGTTGGTTGAGCCAGAAATTTGCTGTTTGACCCCAGGGATTTTTTTCCCCCTAGCTACTTGTGAGAGCTTATTTAAAATTCTAAGTTCTCCCCTGGCAGCCACAGTTAGAGCTTCTTTGGCAAACTAAAAAGACTAAGAAAAATCATGCAAAGGCTCAGTACTGCTTCCAGTGACCTACATTTGTAGCCAGCTTTTAAAAGATGGCATGTGCCTTATTTTCCAACAAAAAAATGAAAGATAAGATCAAAGAATAAAGGAGAATAAACCCACCTCTCTGTCACTAGCCAGTAAAAACCATTTCTGATACAACATTAAATTAAACACAAAGTTCACTTTGATATTTGTGTGTCACCAACATAAGAAAGGAAATTTGCATGCAGAAAAGTAGCCTAAGTCATACAGCAAAAACGCCATATTCTTTGATAGGATATTTATCCTCAGAAGGTGAAATACATTTGGGATATGAGCTTAGATTTTAATTTCTGTGATGCTACTTAACTAGCTGCAGGACTTTGCACAAGTCACTTAACCCTTCACATTAAGATAGAGATAGTTCCCTGGTTACCTTATTCTGGAATGCCAAATTAAAAATGAAATATCAGGAGTTTTGCTTTCAAAATCTTAAAGAACTTCCTCCAGGCCTCACATTTACTTTTAAAAATTTTATTTTGAACTCCTAAAAAATATGGTTGTGGATACTTCATGGTTATTGTCATGCCTAAATGTTAAAATCTTAGAACCATTATATCGTACTTTCCATTCTTTGAAAAGAAGCCACACAAAGTGAGAATTAGGAATATTAAAGATAGAGTTCATTTGTCCTCTGAATACTTTTTCTGAAAACATAGAAGAGAAAGTATTTAATCCTTTTAGAAGGTATAAATGACTTCAAATTCTGAAAACCAGAGCCATTGAAACTTGAAAAAAAATACTCATCAGCTCCCCAAATTAACATATTGCCCCATGAAATAAAATGTTAAAAGATCCCATGAAAGGAGAAAGGCAGCGCATCTTCAAGGGTCATAGATTAAATAGATGGTCTTTGAAGATTTATTATGCACAAAGGGATAACTTTACTGTGTGAAAACCCCAAAGAGGACAGAGCTATCTCTCCAGCTAATGTTGGGATGATTCTTTCAGTGGCCAGTGTTTCCTTCCTAAAATTTTGTTTTGTTCATCAGAAACCAACAGGCAGTTGCAGAAAGTGACCTTAGTACAGCACAGCCATCTTTTTGTATTATGTCATATTAGTGAAATCAGAGGCATTTGAAATGCACTTACCACTTTTTATAAAAGTTTTTTACAGTTCGTGTGTGTGTATGTGTGTGTGTCTAAGTCTGTGCTAGATTTCGAAAACAGGTGGATGGTATTAAAGACTTAAATTGGAAGGAGAAAAGAGATCTGAGACTATGAAGCATCTTACCTTTATACTTCTTAAAACAGATTATAACAGGGTACTATAGAATTTTAAAAACCTATTTTGTGCATTTATCCTGTTGCCTCTACTTTTCAGTACTCAATAAGCAGAAAGAGAATCATTTTGTTCTATTAACACCAAGTGTATAACACAAAATAATGTTCAAATTTAATCAAAATAAAGTGATATCCAGTGTCATTTAGTGCATCACAATGTACTAAGGATTTTTGTGACATCTTCCCTAAACCGGGTTCATTTTGGAAAAATAAAAGAATATGTCATCAAACAAATAAAACCAGTCCCATGTGTGCTCCTGAGCTGGGAATATAACTGATCTGGACCTCTTAAATAAAGATAATGCCTGATTCCATTATTAATTGTGAGATATCTTTGACAGCAGATATCCCCGAAATTTTAGAATATTTCTTTACAACCTTGTAAAAATTCTATGACTTCAATTTAATAAATAATTATGTTAAGATTACTGTCACTATCTTAACTTTTACAATAACTATAAATATTTAATTATATCAGGTTTTCAGAAATTACTTTATGTTCAATAAGGACACTTCATACTTACAGGAATTATATAGAAATCCTTTTCAGCATAAGAATCCTTCTATAACTCAAGTAATTATTGCATAATCTGTTTACTTAGTATAGATTTTCATACATCATTTATTTTAAGAAAACAGGTTAATACATACCCTTATATAGTAAGCATTTACTGAAGGGAATTATTGCACATCGTCTCATTAATTAAACCTGTTAAAATCAATGATTAAGTGAAGAGTTTGGTCTAGTTTTTAAAACATTTCACAAAATGTATTTTAATCAAGGTATTACAAGGACAGCATCATTTACCATTCATTTTCTTTCTGTAACTAGGGATATAGATATAAAGATATAGTAATACACACCCACATACACACATATATATATACATCCCACACATAAAATATATACATAATATGTATACACACACACACACACACACACACACACACGCAGAAAGTCACGTTTTTAATAATGCTAGTTACCTAATTAGTAGCTCTATTCACTTTAACTTATATCATCTCTCTCAGTATGAGTTTTGTTGATTATTCACTTTAACTTATATTATCTCTCTCAGTATGAGCCAGATTAAACATTGATAGCATTTGCTATATGAACTTTATTTTGTAAAGGAACTCAAAAAGGAAAACTCCAATTTTTATGGCTAGAAATATTAATAGATAGCAACAGTGTACCCTTGTCTCTCTATAAACAAAAACATGGAATTTTTATTTATTTTATTTACTTAAGTTTTTTTTTCTTAAGAAGCTTGTGAACTAAGGAGAATGTTTTGAAGGAATATGTATTATAGCTTTTACATTTTGATATATGAAATATATAAATTCTGTATCTAAGTTGATATATTGAAGAAAATTGATAAAATTATCATAGACCTCATAGAGACTTGTTCCTAACAGCTTAACAGTTTTGATTTTTATATATGTTAGAAAATAATTGTGGAAGCCAATAATACCACAATGCCAAAAAATACAGTGCATTTCCCTTTAAAGTTTTTTTAAGTGAGTGCCTTGGTCAAGACTTGGAGTGCTGTTGATATTCGCAGGCACATTGCTAGGACCTGAATCAAGAATTTAAAGTTGCCTGTACTTCATTTTCCTAACCTCACTGCTAAATAGCAGTAGAACTCAGGGATTAATTACATGTCTGAATTGCTTCGAAATCCTTCTATGACTGGAGCTCTTAAAAATGTGATGGTTTAAAAGGTAATATTTTGAAATAATTAGATTATAATTTGCATTTAAAGAAAGTATTATTTTTTTTTTTTACTGACTTTACCCTTTCCCTTTACTTCGGAATACTTCTGATGTAGACTTCCATTTCCTTTTCTTCATGTTATCCTTCTCCTTCCCTCTATCTTAGTGAAGAAAATTGAGTTTTTCCAATCTTCTCAATATAGTTCTTGTTTATATGTGAAAGAGAAATGTGATAAGGATCTGTGGAAAAGCATTGAGAACACTACTCTTAACCTAGTGGTTTCATTTTCTGTTTTTCAATTCATGTAATTGATGCAGTTGTCAAATTAAAAGCATCATTTTTGTCAGTAGCTTAATTTGCGAGTTTAGTTAAAATAATATTTGTATATTAATGTGAAAGTATTTTTCACCTTTTCTTCTTGTAATATCAGTAATTGTTCCCTCTTTATATACAACAGAAAAAAATATATATATATAAATTGCACCAAGATGTTCCCTGTACTGAATTTGATTTGAAATATGGATGGAAATAATTCACTAAATACTAATCTTAAAATCCATGAGTTTAAAAACATTTTTCATATAACATCAGCTATATACCTACAGGCCTTTGACTTACTCCATGCAATCTACATTTCTGAATGCTTTTAACAATTAAAGTAACCTCTCCCATATTTTTAAATATTGAAACGGAGATAATGTGGAGAACTCATCTTTACTAGATGGATACTCAGCCTGGATATTTAGAGTACTCTTGTATTCAGATGATGATAATCAGTCATAATATCTTTGAATTTGTTTCTCTTTCTAACTTTCAGAAAATAAATGTTCCCCAACTCCCCCGAAACCAACAAAGTAATATACTTACTGATACAATATAATATACTTACTGATACATGGATAATGCTTAAGTAGTATTAATTATACAGTTACCAAAACCTGCAAGGATCAAAAGATTTTATTTTTAAGAAGGATTTCTCATGCTGCATGGATTATGTTGCTACATAATAGCTCAGTAGTACTTCTGCTGAATTGTAAAATAGCTTAGAGAGGAGTATGATGCCCATAGTTGGTGTAATGCATTGGTAATTAAGAGGGTGGGAGGTTAAGCTTCATTAACTGCTGAGGGATTGTATCTTGGGTTTTATTATGCCCTAGAGAACATAAAAAGTGAGAAGGGTCAAACTGTTGGAATCAGATTTTGCTTGTGCATCTGCCAAAACAAAGACCACAAAATAATATACCAGTAAGCACAGAATGGCATGAATTGAAAAGGGAAGAAATATATTTACAGCATCTTATGGCTAAGGATAAATGTTTCTGCTGAAAAAAAAAAATACCCTTAATTACTGGAGTATATTTTGGTATTGGAAGTTTATAATAATTTGGTTTCATATAAGTTTTTGTTAAAGTAGAATAAGCAGTTGTTTTTGTCCAAAGGTAGTGCCAATTTCTTTATTCGTCTTAATTTTCCAACATGATTCATCTGATTAAGAGAGAGAAATTTTATACTTTTCATTCCTATCTTCTGTGTAGACCATACGAAGCTTGCTTTTCATTTTTACTTATTCCTGATCCTTGCTACCAAATGTATGGTCACTGTAAGCACCGTACTCTATAAAAGAACCAAAAATCTGATATTCTTTCTATTAAGAAACAAGAGTATAACAATCATGAAACGTGTTCTGTTGGTGCTCTGAGTGAGAAATCAAAGACTGGTGATTCAAAAGCATAGGGGAGAATCTTGATCTTTGATTACAGCTGTAATCATTGAATATTTAAGAGCTTATTTATTCTTAGCATTCTCTTGTAAGACAGATTTTATCAAAACATTAAATAAACTTTTTGTTTGATTAGATATAGACACTGCAACAAATAGTGTAGATTATAGCAGTCATCATCTCTGATAGGGTCAAGGAATCACCATGAGCAGGTTAGGTGATGGCATACTTCAAAAAAAAAATTTAGGGCTTACAAATGTAACAACATACTAAATACAAACTCTTACAGAACAAATTTCAGAATATTGGAAGATTAAAAAACATCTGAATAATCGGGGCACCTGGCTGGCTCAGTCTGTGGAGCATATGACTCTTAATCTTAGGGTCATGAGTTCAAGCCCCACATTGGGTGTAGAGCTAACTTAAAATAAATCGTTTTTTTCCCCCAAATATTGGTTTTGGTATATGTTTAAATAATTCAGTTTTCATTTGAATTCTGAATATCAGTATTGAAACCAGTAAGACCAAATTTTTATATAAAGGATTTTTTTGTCAGAGGATTATATAGGATATCTAACACTATTACCTTAGACTTGAGTTCTTGAGTTCACCACACGTAAAAACCACACAACTCTTAATTTGCGTTGACCAGTTTTTTTTATTTTCTGCTATTTTTGTTCAGATTTCTGGCTAAAAGAATGATGCAAATACTGAAGAGTTACCAAGTGTTCACATAGGTCTAGCTAGGTAAATTACTAGCATGACTTTTTCACACCATGTTGTGTTAAAAGTTTTTTATATATTGTTGGAAGGCTTAAAAATGGAGATGCTAGGCACCTGGGTGGCTCAGTCAGTTAAGTGTCTGACTTCAGCTCAGGTCATGATCTCACAGTTCGTGAGTTCGAGCCCTGCATGGGGCTCTATGCTGACAGCCTGCAGTCTGCTTCAGATTCTGTGTCTCCTCTCTCTCTGCCCCTCCCCCACTTGCATGCTCTCTGTGTCTCTCTCTCTCAATCTCTCTCTCTCTCAAAAATAAACATTAAATTTTTTTTTCAAAAAAATGGGAGATGCTAAAGGAATTTTGGCCCACTTACTAAAGAAATAACCATATTTTATCAAATCTGAGATGCCACTGACCACAAGATGCATCACTTTTATGTACTTTTATGAGACAAAAACACTGCCAAATAAACTTAAACAGAATGTGTTCTTTTAACTTAGGGTTTCTATTTAATTATTTTCAAGTTTTCTTAGACTTTTTTAAAAATCATATCCCACTTGTAGCTAAAAAAGATAAGCAAAATGTAACTTACTCATAAAACTTCACATTCATATTACTATAATGAATTACTTTCTCCTTTATAGTCATTGGCCATTACCAGTTTTTCACATCATACTGTTTTCTGTGTCATCAAGAACACTGGTGATACAGCATTTCTTATTAAATGCTCCTCTTTTTTTCCCACATTTTATTCTAAAACAATGCCATCCATCAGATGACTTTCCCAAAAAGTATCAAAGGAGGTTTTCTGGAAAACCAGGATTCATATTCTTTTTTAATTGAGTTATGTATGGATTCTTGGCTGAAACATCAAAAAATTACATTTGTCCACTTACACACTAAGAATAACAACCAAGTTCATACATACGCAGACAATGATGACTTTCTGTTTGATATAATATCAATTGTAAAATGTACCCCAATTTCATAAATAATGACATATGAAAAAAAACCAGAATCAATGAAATGCAGTAAATGTATGCTTCAATTTTAAACCTGAGCTTTGATGTATTGGAATTACCCACTTCTCAGAACTGTCACAAATCTTAATTGTCCTTGTTTAGCCTAGTGCCACCAATTTAAAAATAATCCCCACTTTAAAAAAAAATTAATATTTATTTATTTTTGAGAGAGAGGGAGAGAGACAGAATCTGAAGCAGGCTTCAGGTTCCTCACTGTCAGCACAGAGCCCGATGCCAGGCCCAAACCCATGAACTACAAGATCATGACCTGAGAGGAAGTTGGATACTTAACCCACTGAGCCACTCAGGTGCCCCAATCTCCATTTTCAATGTGTTGATGTTTTCTTGGGAATACTTCTGTGTCCCTATGAAGTTGGAACTTAACCTATGCTTCTTAAAATGTATTTCTTATCATGTATTTCACTCAGAAGTACCATGCATTCACAAGTGTTACCTTGCTCATTTAGGAAATATTCTACCAGGAGGAGAAATAATGTTAAGGAAAAAAAGAACATTCTCTCTATGTGGTTAAAAGATACTAAAGCTGATAAATCAGGAACTGGACCTTTGGTAGATGTTTTTATGGAGTTTGAAATTTTTTCTAATTTTTGTGAAATACTAACAATAAAATAAGGGGAAATAATCCAGTAATCAAGTTCTTCTAAGGAAGTGCTTTTATCCTTTAAAAAGTATACCTTATTATACTGCAAGAAAATTAAGGAAATTTGCCTTTATTTATAAAATACATTTTTTTCCTCAAGAACTCTTCCACTGCATCTGGGATTGGATACATATATATATACACATTTGAATTTAAAATTTTGAGAGATATACTTTATTACAAAAAAATAACACAGATGGTAGCCAAAAATTTAAACAATAATAGAATACTATTTGACAATTAAAAACAGAGGGAAATTCTGCCATTTGTGACAATATAGATAAATCTTGTGAGCATTATGCTAAGTGAAATAAGTCAGAGAGACAAATCATGCATGATCTTAGCTATATGTGGAATCTAAGAAACCAAACTCCTAAAAATAGAGAACAGATTGGTGGTTGCAAGAGGTGAGGGTGGGGGAAATGGGTGACTGTGGACAAAAGGTACAAATTTTCAATTATACGATAAGTAAATCATGGGGATGTAATGTACAGCGTGGTGACTAGAGTTAACAATACTGTAATGTATATTGGAAAGTTGCCAAGAGAGATTTTTAAATTCTCATCACAAGGAAAAAAGAAAACATAGTAAGTGAGGTGATGGATGTTAACTAAACTTATAGTCATCATTTTATATTATATACATACATGAAATCATTATTTTGTACACATGAAACTAATTCAATGTTATATGTCGGTTCTATTGCAATAAAACTGGGGGAAAATTGTTCCATGCTCAGTGTGGAACCCGACGTGGGCCTTGATCTCACAACTGTGAGATCATGGCCTGAGCCTAAATCAAGAGCCAGATGCTTAGCCAGCAGAGTCACCCAAGCACCCAAGTAGTTCCTTTTTAACATTTTGAAGAATCTCTGTTTCCCATAGTGACTGTACCAATTTACATTTCCACCAGCAATGCACAGTGGTTCCTTTTTCTCTACATCCTTACCAACTTTTATCTCTTGTGTTTTTGATGACAGTCATTCTCACAGATGTGTAAAATAAAATAAACCTTTTATCTTCTGGTTGATAGAAGGTATATGTGTCTTCATTTTATTATTAACATATTACTAATATTTTTATTTTTATAATTTCTACCTCTTTATTGGATTCTTTTTTTAATGGCTAAATTATATCTTCAAATACTTTTTTTAGAAAAGGTTTGTGGTAGGTAAGCTTTAAATATTATATGCTTTTTAAAAAATGAGTATAGTTTGTACTTAATAGACAATTTTCCTCATGAAGAATTATAGGTTCAACATCAGTTTTCCTCATACTTTGAAGACCTTGTTCCCGTTGTCTTCTGAAATCCAGGGTTGTTGAGATATCTGCTACCCATCTATTTCTTTTTCTTTTCCTTTTTCTTTTTTTTAATGTTTATTTATTTTTGAGACAGAGAGAGACAGAGCGTGAGCATGGGAGGGACAGAGAGAGGGAGACACAGAATCTAAAAAAGGTTCCAGGCTCTGAGCTGTCAGCACAGAGCCCGATGCAGGGCTCGAACCCATGAACTGTGAGATCATGACCTGAGCTGAAGTCAGACACTTAACCAACTAAGCCACCTAGGCAGCCCCCCATCTATTTCTTTTTCATTTATAAGTAATATATTTTCCCCCATTTTAAAGCTTGCAGGCTTTTACTTTTAACCCCCAAGTTGTGAAAGGGCATAACAATATTTTTAATGGGTCTTTTTTCCATTCAACTAGTTTAATTCTTCATACATTTCTCCAATTTGTAAAACTATGTCATCTCCATAGCTGTTTAAAAACTTTGATATTTTTCAATTAAATTTTGATTATGTAAGTAATTCACAACTAGTATATATTCTCTTTTCTACAAGTTACATCACAAATAAAGCTCAACTCATATGCCCCAAATTTCATTTAAACCCCTTCTCTCTCTCTCAAAGCAGTTAACTACTGTTAGGGGATTGGTGTGAATTCTTCCAAACAAAAACTACTACATATGTAATAAAATATACCAGTTTTATGTACAATTTGAGTAAATAGGATAAATGTATACATGGCGTAACCACCACAGTCATACACAGAACATTCCATTCCCTCAGAAATGTGCCTATTCATACCGCTCTCCTCTTCCTACCACTTGGCCCCTGGTAGCCTCTAATCTGTTTACCATCTCTATGGTTTGCCTTTTCTAGAATTTCATATGTATGGAATCATGTGGTATATAATATTTTGTATCTGGCTTCTTTCACTTAACATAATGTTTTTCAGATTAACCATGTTTCTATGTGTATCAATAGAGTTGATTCCTTTCACTGCTTTTATTAGCCATTCACTAGTATCATGATGGACATTTGAGTGGTTTTCACTTTTTGACTATTAAATGAGGTTGCTATGAATATCCACGTATACATCTCTATATGGACATATGTTGTTATTTCTCTTGGGTAAATACCCAGGAGATGAATTGCTGGGTCATATTGAAAGTGAATGTTCAATTCTTAAAGAAATTTCCAAACTCTTTTCTAAAACAGCTGTGCAATTTTGCATTCCTACCAGAAATGTATAAGATTTCTAATTACCTCTTTCCTTTTTAACATTTGGTGTTATCACTTTTTAAATTTTATTTGAACAATTCTAGTCTGCACATAGTGATATTTCATTATGCTTTTAATTTGCTTTTTGCTGATCACTAATGGTGTTGAGCATCTTTTCATGTGTTTGTTTGCCATCCATGTATCTTTTAATGAAGTGTCTGTTCGGTTCTTGTCCTATTTAATTATATTTCATCATTGATTTATATTCTGGATACGAGTCCTTTATCAGTTATGTGTGTGGCAAATATTTTTTCTGGATACAAGTCCTTTATCAGATATGTGTGTGGCAAATATTTTTTCCCAATCTGTGGCTTGACTCTTTGTTTTCTTGGCAGTGTCTTTTGAAAAGCGTTATTTATTACTTTTATCAAGTCTGATGCCTCAGTTTTTTATTTTATATTTCATGCTATATTTTTGTCCTATTTAAGAAATATTTGCAAACTTTTTTTTTAAAGGGCTAAATAGTAAATATTTTTGGCTTTGCAGGCCAAATGATCTGTATTGTAACTACTTGATTCTGCTGTTGTAACAATAAAGCAGCCGTAGATAATTCTTTAGCAAATTCCAGTGAAATTTATTTACAAAAACAGGTATCTGATTGTATTTGGCCCACAGGCCATAGTTTGTTGATCCCTAGTATACTCCCAAGTCACTAAGGTTTTCTCCTTTCTTGTTTCCTAAGAATTTGTTGTCATCCTTTCTCTATTGAATTACCTTGGCGCTTACGTAGAAAATCAATTAAATAAATATGTGTGTCTCCCTCTCAACGTTATTTTCTGTTCCATTGACCCATGTGTATGTCTTATATGGACTTCATCATTCTGTTTTTATAATGTCTTCAAATCAGGTATGTTTAACTTTCTTCTTTTGCAAAATTGTTTTGTCTATTTTACAGCTTTTGCGCTTCCATATTAATTCTAAATTAAACTTGTTATTTTACCTGAAAAAGTTGACTAGAATTGTTCTTTTTCTTCCCCAGTTATTTTTTCCCTCAGTCCTTTGTTTTTGATAGTTTCTGTTGCTATCTTCAAATTCAATAATCTATGATTTGTTCACATCATCTCTCTATATTGTTATGAACTTAATTTCTTTTGTTCATTTTATGTTATTTTAATGAAGTTTTTGTTTTTAAAGAGTTTGTAACCACTGCTAAGATAAATTATACTTTCGTTTCTATCAGGTAAATTTTATTGGATATCCAAATGTACAAGTTACTACTTTTTAAGCAAAGGATACAGCAGTACTAAAGCTTGGAGGTAGAAATCTCAGGACTTCCAAGTCAGCACACAATGCCCATTTTGTAAATAATTTGAAAAAAGTTCAAAGGGTAGTCATATCTTCTTTGTGAGCAATTTGAAGAGTTAACTGTGAGTTCTATGAATACATTCTGTTAGGATCAAAGAGAAGTTAACTAGTCTTGAATGAATGAAAAAATAATTGTAGAGAAAGCAAGGAGCGGGAGGACCTGAGAGAAAAGGAGAAAAGAATGAAAGAAGATAGCCTGATTGAGTATACTTTGAGCTTGACATGCAGTTGAAATTCAGATAGAATATCCAGATGCAGTTAAAACTTTAGACGCAGAAACTGGGGAATAATTGAAAATAGAGATTTGCTAGCCATCATTTCTTTCTCCGTCAGACTCTTGTTGAATGCCTACTCTGTGCCAGAAACTATGTTATGGACTGAATGTTTATGTCCTACCCCTCAAATTTATGTCCTTCTAGCCTAATAACCTCAAAAGTTATCCCATCATCAACTATAAGTTTAAAATCTCATTTGTCATCTAAATCAGGTATGGATGTGATTTGAGGTGTGGTCCATTCTGAGGCAAAATTCTCCTCTGGCTATGAACCTGTGAATCTGTTAAACCAGACAAATTATGGGCTTCTAAATACAATATAGAACAGGCATAGGATAGACATTCTCACTCCAAAAGAGAGAAATCAGAAGGGAGGAAGGAGTGATGGATTCTAAGCAAGTCCAAAATTTAGCAAGGCAAATTCCATTAGATCTTAAGGCCTGTGAATAAACGTCTTTGGTTCCATTCTCTGCCTCGTAGGCCCACTGGAGTGGCAGCATCACACCCCTTCAGCTGGGCGGGACACCACCCCCATGGCTCTGCTGGGCTCCAGTCTTGCCTTTTGAAACCCAGCTGGAGGCAGCCATGTCTCCCAGGCTTGTGTCTCTGGGCCTGTGGTAGAAGTGGCAGCCTTGATCATCTCTGAATCACCTTTGGGTTCTTTCTACTTTTTATTTTCCACCCCCCAGGATAGCTTGTGTTTGAAACCAAATTGCACCATGGTCAAGACTGTAAAATCCAAGTCCAACTGCCTTCCTTAATTCCATTCTTCTTTGTCTCTAGTTCAAACTGGCAGTGTCTATGCTGGTATAATATCTGTATTCCTGGCTTCTGCTGAGATGACTGGTTAAGTCCATGAGTCACACCCACGATCTCTTTATCAGCCATACATTTAGTGTTCTCTTTAGAACAAGCTTTTTCATTTCTTTGCAATGTGACTAGGTGGAGAATTTTCGAGTTCTGGTTCTTTTGTTCAAATCTTCGAGTTCTGGTTCTTTTGGCTTAACAATTCCTTGCCTAATTCATTTCTCTCATTTTGCATTTTACTAGAAGCAGTCAGAAGGAACCAAATGATGCTTTCAAAACTTTGTTTAGAAACCTTATCTGCTAAATACTCAATTTTATTGCTCAAAGTCCTGCCTTGACAGAAAACTAGAACACAGCTCAGCCAAATTTTTTGCTGCTATATAACAAGAAGTGCCTGTTTTGCAGTTTGCAGTAATATGTTCCTTAGTTCCGTCAGAGACTTACTGGAATCTCCCTTAACATGCATCTCAAAATTCTTTCAGCCTTTACCCAATACCCAATTTCAAAGCCACTTCAACATTTTTAGGTATTTGTTATTATAGTACCTCATTTATTTTGGTACCAAAATCTATCTTAGTAAAGTTTGGGCTACCATAACAGAACACCATAGACTAAGATTGTTTAAACTGTGGAAATTTGTTTTCTTACAGCTCTGTAGGCTGGGCCAATTTAGTTCCTGGGGAGGACTCTTCCCAGCTTATAGGTGACTCTTAATGTGTTCAAGTGTCATCTCCCAAGAGTCCTCCGTCCTTGTACTCCAGATGGACTGCTTGCTCTCTAGGCAGTCCTACACAGGTGTTTTCTGGCACTTTCGTTTTTCATCCTAAGAGTTGCTCTGACTTTGTTGCTGGTAGAGTACGTCCTCTAATAAGTTGAAAGTGAATGGAGATAGAGGTGTGTGAGGTGGTAGAGATTTTTAAACTTTGAATGTCTGAACTTGTCTTAATTTCACCCTTAAATTTAACATTACTTTGGTTAAATATAGAATAGTAGGCTGAAAATAACTTTCCCTCTGAAAAGTCCAAAGCCTAGAAGCTTTTTCAGATACTTTCTTTTTTTCCCTCTTGTTCTGAAATATCAGAATTATATGCTTTGGTGTATGTCTATTTTCATTCATAGTTTTAGTACTCAGGATTTTAAATCTGTATTCTCCCACTTTTCATTTCTGGAAATTTCTCTTAGATTATTTCTTGGATATTTTCCTCTGTTGTCTCTGTTTCTCTAAAATATCCTTTTATGGTGTCAACCTCCTGGACTAATTCTCTAAATATTTTTTTTATCTCTTATTTTTTATCTTTTTAAGAGGTAGTATTGCATAATTGTTAAAAGACTGAGTGATAGAATAAGACTGTCCATTACGAATCCTTGCTCTGCCATTTACTGTCTTTGTGACCTTCAACAAGTTATTTAAATTTTATGCTCCAGTGTCTTCATCTATAAAATGGTCTTAATAATAGTGCATACTTCTTAAGATTGTTTAGGGATTAAATATGTTAATTGTATAAAGTTCTTAGAATAGTACCTGGCAGTTGGAAAGCACTTTAACACATGTTAGCTGCTATGTTTTGTTGTGTTTTTTTTAAATTATCATTACTGTCATAATTATCATCATTGTTCCTTTATTCTTAAAGATTTGATCAACTTGATATTCTTGAACTTCTGGTCCTTTTTTTTTTTTAATCTCCTATTATACTTTTAATTTCTAGAAGCTCAGGTTTTTCTGACTCTTTCCTTTTACTGAAGTGTTTTATTTTTTACATACCATCTCATATAATAGATATTACTTTCTCGTTCCTTTTGAAGTTTTTTTCTGTTTCTGCCATTGTTTCTATTTGGCTTAGTGTTTCAATTCCATATTAGATGCTTTATTCAAATATCTGGTAATTCTTGGTTGTCTTTTAATATTAAAGAGTGAGGGACTGGAAGGCTAGTTGGAAGTACTGTGTATTGGGGCACATAACTTGTGGTATGATAGGTTTACTGTAAATTTAGCTATTGGTATCTCTCTAAAGACCTTTTCCCTTAATTTTGTCAGTTTCTCCAGGGAGGATTCCTCTGATCTCCTGATCTCTTACCTATTCTGCTTAAGGATGACTTCTGGCCTTGTGAGAGCCTAGCAGTGGGAGCCAACTGTGTACATGTATTGGGGATGGGGGTTATCTCACCCTTCTGTATGAAGACTTTCAATAAGTTAGCCTGTCTTCAATATGATGTCTCACCTGTGCCCTCTATTGTGTTCCTACTGCCAAAGTTTGTCTGATTTGACCCCTCCATTTCTCTTACACAGTCGGGGGAGGAGTAGTATCCTGGCTTTTAGTAGAAAATAGGGGATCTGAGGGGTCTTACTTTTTCTTTTAAAGATTTTCAAGCAGTGCTTCTGCTTTGACACAAAAGTATTTCTCCTTACTTCCTGAAATTACTTGTCTCTTCTACAAGTATGACAGTTGTTAAGATTTGTTAAGGGCAAGTAGTAGAAACTGTGGTGTTTATGTTTGTTATATTATTCTTTATTATTTTCTATGTGTTTTATATATCCCATAGAAAAAATAATAATTTGAGACGCTAAAAGTTAAAGTTACAAACAACGTTTATCGTAGCATTCTCAGACTGCAAACAACCTAAAGATCCAACCGTGGGGAAATGATAAACAGGATTTTAATTAAGCCATATAATATATATGTCATTGAAAATCTTATTTTTGAAATGTGGGAATGGTCACAATACCATATTAAAATGTAGAATCCAAATAATATACATTATCATATGTATAATAGGCAATATACATTTTGTTAAATATATACATATATATATGTAAAAAAAGATTGGAGGGAAATACTCAAATATGTTCAGAGTTATTATTCCTGGATGGTAGGTTAGTAGGTGATTGTTCGCTTTTTTAATATGTTTCAGTATTTTATAATTTTCTTTGTTCAGCATTTACCACTTTTAAAATCAATTGCTGTCCAATAAATACTGATTTTAGAAGGATAATTGGGTACTTTTTTTTTTCATGGTGAAGAGATATTTCTTTTTTTAAAGATTTTATTTTAATTCCAGTTAGTAAACATATAGTGTTATATTAGTTTCAGTTGTATGATAGAGCGATTCAACAATTCCATACATCACCCAGTGCTCATCACAAGTGCACTCCTTAAACCCCATCACCTATTTAACCTATCCCCTGGGGTAAAAATATAGTGAAAAAATACTGTTAAAAGTTTTTGTAAGTGACATAAGATAAGGGAGAGTGCAGGAAGGACAAGGAAGCCTATTACTGGAAAATAAAACAATCTCCTGGTTTTAATTAAAAAAAAATTTTGTTTAACATTTATTCATTTTCGAGAGACAGTGAGAGACAGTGTGAGCAGGAGAGGGGTAGAGAAAGCTGGAGACACAGAATCTGAAGCAGACTCCAGGCTCTGAACTGTCAGCACAGATCCCGACGTGGGGCTCGAACTCACAAACTGTGAAATCATGACCTGAGCCAAAGTCAGACGCTCAACCAACTGAGCCACCCAGGCTCCCACCTGGTTTTAATTTCAAAAAATTAAGTTATGATGGTTCTTTAAAATCCTAGTTGATATAAGTGTGAAGTGTGCAACTGACAGTTACAAAACCTCACAGTAAATAATTTGAATTGTTAGATGAATAAATAAATAATTTTTTCCACTTTCTAGACCTGCACTAACCAATAAAATTTTCTGTGATGTCAGAAATGTTCTCTACCTGCACCACCCAGTAGAGTAGCTATTAGACGTATGTGTCTATTAAGCATTTGAAATATGGCAGTTGAGGCACTGAATTTATCATTTTGTTTAATTTTAATTAGTAAAAAATTAGCCACATGTGGATAGGGGCAAGTATATTTAATAACAGAATTGTAGACCAGTGGTTTTGTAAATAATACTATGTCTTAGTATCTGATTAATAAAACTAATTTAGATGTTTGGACTGATATCTAGTATTTTTTTAACACAGAAAAAGACAATTGAGGAAAAACAAATTTTAGATAATTATACATGTCTAAAATAAATAGATTTTGTAAGGTAGACATAAATTCATTAAATTTAAATTTTTATAATATCTTATTTAAATTTTGCTTTATTCCTCATTTCAGAAATAAAAATAGTGGTTCTTTACCCTGAGGATAGGATTGTGGAGCAGGAGTAAGGGTTAAGAATATCAGAATCTTCGGGGCGCCTGGGTGGCGCAGTCGGTTAAGCGTCCGACTTCAGCCAGGTCACGATCTCGGGGTCCGTGAGTTCGAGCCCCGCGTCAGGCTCTGGGCTGATGGCTCGGAGCCTGGAGCCTGTTTCCGATTCTGTGTCTCCCTCTCTCTCTGCCCCTCCCCCGTTCATGCTCTGTCTCTGTCTGTCCCATAAATAAATAAAAACGTTGAAAAAAAAAGAAAAAAGAATATCAGAATCTTCAAACTTTGTTTTTTAATGTTTATTTATTTTGAGAAAGAAAACAGTGCACATACACATGGCTCATGGAGGGGCAGAAGGAAAGGAGAGGGAGAATCCTTAGCAGGCTCTGTGCTGTCAGCAGGGAG
Organism: Puma concolor; assembly: GCF_028749965.1. NCBI lineage: Eukaryota > Metazoa > Chordata > Mammalia > Carnivora > Felidae > Puma > Puma concolor. Next base: position 29,921,002 of record NC_141676.1, on the reverse strand, counting down.
CCCGAAGTGGGGCTGGATCTCACAAACCTTGAGAACATGACCTGAGCTGAAATCAAGAATTGGATGCTTGGGGCACCAGGGTGGCTCAGTTGGGGGTCTGACTTCAGCTCTGCCCCTTCCCTGCTCACACTCTGTCTCTCTCAAAAATAAATAAACATTAAAAAAAAAAAAAAAATTCGACACTTAATCAATTGAGCTATCCTGGTGCCCCCAAACTTTTTTTTTTAACATTACAGATTTTATCTTTTCCCCACAAGACAATAAAAAATGTAGATGGAATTAAATTATCTTTGAGAATGGATAAAGCCAGGAAAATAATTGAGAACCAATCATTTAAAATAATTTACTTTAAAATAATTTATAATTTATAAACTTAATCTAGGTGTAAAAGGATGCCCATCAACCCATATATGGTAAGAAGACAGTTTTTGTATGTTTGAAATGTTCTAAACAGAATTTTCAATTAGTTCTCTTAAAGCAAGGTTATGGATATTTATATTCCTACTTTATCTCTGTTTGAAATTTTCCCAAAGGTTACTTTAGAATTATTGAATATGGGTTTTATGGTTAAGATGTCAGGATACTAAATTTATATCATAGATTCTCCTATATTACCAAACAAAAAGTAATTTAAAATACTCCAAAAAATCAGTTATACTGAACATAACAAGAGTCACAGTCCAACCCAATGCCATAAATTTATAAAGTCCATTGCCAAACAAAAGTCACCATTCAGTACTCTTCCTAACTTCACCCTCACACCCAGAAACCAAAGAAATATTACCTTAAAAAGGTAATTTGGGCTGATGGTCTTAAACTAAAGTAATTTTTCCAGAAAGCAACACTGAATTCGGTATGTAATCCAAACCTTAATAGTATATCATCCCCTAAATGAGAATAAAATACTCACTGAACCAACTAATGTGAACTCAGGAAGTTGCCATTTTATGAAATCTCATAAGAAAATGAAGATCCTAGGTCTTCCAAAGAAGATGATGTTTAATTTTGTCTAAGCTCTCATCACATAAAGATAGAGAAAAATGAGGTGCGTAGCACAATACTCAGCCTTCAAACTTTAGCTAGAGGAAAAAAAGTCTGAAAGAAACATAATCCAAGAAGAGAAGGAAATTCTTCCATAAAAGATTTATATAAGAGCTTAATAAGAACATGAGTTCAAAACAACAACAAAAAGAACATGAGTTCAATAAAATATCACAGAAATGAAGTGGGGGAAAAAAACATGAGAAGTGGATAAAAAGGATAATGGCAGAATTAAAAATACAATTTGACTTAAATAATATTATTACCCAATATTAGCAGTAAGGAACAGGCTTGCAATAGTCACGACACAGTTAGAGAAATGAGATTAAAACAGTAAGTGAGAATATATGTTATCTAATAAATTTAAGTGGCTTGTAGCTACCGTATTGCATAGTGCTGATATAGAACATTTCCAACATCACAGAAATTTCTATAAGTCACAGCTGGTCTAGAAAATGGGAAAATTTAATCGTCTAACATTTAAATTGTTTACTGTGTGACATTTTACAACTGTCAATGATATACCTAATATTTATATCAATAAGAATATATTCTAGTATCGTGTAGAAGAGAAAAATAATGTTAAATGTGAGACACAAAAAATTTTACCTGAAATTACAATCTTCAGCTTAAAGGGGCCTCCAATATTACAGAGGAGAAATAACACAAAGCAATAGACATAGATATAGCCCATTTAAGTTATTAAACTGCAAGGATAAAGGAGAAATTATTCAGGCTTTCAGTTAGAAAGAAGCAAATCACCTACAAGAGTGGAAGCCTTCAATATCACAGCATCATTCCTTGTCCGAAGATAACACAGTGGCAATAGCAACACCTACCTAGTGTTAAGCTAAGCTAATAATAAATCAACTTAGTTATTAGCTAATAACTAAGCTTATAACTATATATATCTATATATATACATATAGATATATACTATATATACTATACAATACTATGTATCTATATCTATATATATACATATATCTAAATACACATATAGATATAGATATATATAGTTATTTACACACACACACACACACACACACACACACACAAAGCATTGGTTGGATAAAAAAAAATTTGAAAATATAATCCATGTATTTACTTCATCACTGAGAACTTCATTGACTACTCTATGTAAAGTGGCATCTCCTCCCATTACTCTGTATTCCTTCCCTCTTTTGTCTTAAAATCCGTATCACTATCCTTCCTTTGTTTATTTTGCTCACTGCTTCATCCCTTGTATCTTCCTGGAATTGCTAAATGAACACAGGTATCATTTTTAAAAACCCAAGAATGACAGAACTGTGGTAAAAGGAACCATGGTGAATCCATTTCAACAAAAAACCTAAACTAAACAACTGTGTATCTGGTTGCAGACAAGAATATAAATCTATAAAGCTTGACATTATAAAAATAATAGGGAAAAAGTGCTACATGCTGATTTCCTCATTCTTTACAGGAAAGAAGAAAAGAGGAACTGATTTCACTGAAAACTGAAACACATAGAAAGGAGCATAGGGACTCCAACATCTTAATGTGCTTTGTATCACACTTCTAATCCTAGAAGAGAATGTGTCAGGAAATAATCTCACTCAAAGTAAAGAATCATTGATGAGAATCATTCTTTCAATTTTGCTTTGTTTTTGTGTTCTTGTATAAATTAAAGTAAAATGTTCATTTTCCACTATTAATAGTATTTTATTACATGCTATTTTTTTGGAAGTATTTTGTCTAATATATCCATGTATGTATATAAGTTTATGCTAGGAATGTGGTTTACTTAATGATTATTGTGGGGGAGGTTGGCTTTTTAATTTTTTAGTTTGATACCTTTGTCATAGCTATTTTTTTTGTAATTTCTCTTGATATGTCTTGAAGTTCATTAATCTTTTTTCCTGAAATGTCTAATCTGCTCCTGCCATCCAGTGGGTTTTAAAAATCTCAGATCAAGGGGCGCCTGGGTGGCGCAGTCGGTTAAGCGTCCGACTTCAGCCAGGTCATGATCTCGCGGTCCGTGAGTTCGAGCCCCGTGTCGGGCTCTGGGCTGATGGCTCAGAGCCTGGAGCCTGTTTCCGATTCTGTGTCTCCCTCTCTCTCTGCCCCTCCCCCGTTCATGCTCTGTCTCTCACTGTCCCAAAAATAAATAAATGTTAAAAAAAATAAAAATAAAAAAATAAAAATCTCAGATCTTGAAGTTTTCATTTCTAGAGGTTCATTTGGGTCTTTTAATAATATGTCTTCCATATCTCTATATGCTCAATCTTTAATGAACACATGGACTATAACCATAATTGTTTTTTGTCTTAGTCTAATTATATTTGTATCACTGCTGCATCTCCTTATTATGGGTCCTATTTTCCTGTTCTTTTTCATTCATTTTTTTTATTGGCTCCAGATAGTATGAATTTTAACATGTGCAGTGCTGGATATTTTACATTCCTGCTGACATTCTTGAGTTAATTTCTGGGATTCAGTAAAGTTACTTGGAAACACTTTGATCACTTTGAGGCTTGCTTTTGAGCTTTGTCAGGTGGGATCAGAGCAGCTTTTGTTCTAAAGCTAATTTTGCTTCTCTACTTAAAGCCTTATGAATTACAACGTTTCTCCACTCTGGTCGGTGAGTCTATGGACTTTTTCTGGTTCTATGTAAGCTGCAGAAATCGTTCAGCTTGCTCCTTTTGAGTGGTTCTTTCACCACATTTGGGTAGTTTCCTTATGTCTATGTACTGATCAGTACTCAAGAGTTACCTCCACAGATCACTGGAGCTCTCTCTCTGTGCTCCACTCTTCCCCTGTAGTTTGCCACATGGCCTCCTTGAACTCCTAGCATAGTCACTTCAACTCAGGAACACTATTAGAAAAAAAAAATTTTTTTTAACGTTTATTTATTTTTGAGACAGAGAGAGAGCATGAACAGGGGAGGGTCAGAGAGAGGGAGACACAGAATCTGAAACAGGCTCCAGGCTCTGAGCTGTCAGCACAGAGCCCGACGCGGGGCTCGAACCCACGGACCGCGAGATCATGACCTGAGCCGAAGTCGGCCGCTTAACCGACTGAGCCACCCGGGCGCCCCTGGAACACTATTAGGTTCCTCCTTTCTGCATTCTGCACTAGATATTTCCTTTTTTCTTTTTTTTAATTCAAGTATAATTAACATACAGTGTTATATTAGTTTTGGGTGTACAATATAATGATTCAACCATCAATACATTGCCTACTATTGCCAACACAAAATATGTGGCTCTGAGTAGTGGTTAAAGCAATTATTTGACTGAATTCTCATAATCAGATATTTTATTAAGTGCTTAACATGCAGCAGGCACCATTTCTTACATTTCACATTCTTTACTCATTTATTCATTACAAAAACCCAATAAAATGAATATTGTTATTTCTATATTTCAGATGATGAATAGAGATATAGAGAGGTCCAATAGGTGGTCAAGGTAACCACAGACCTAGCTACTAGTGTGTAAAGTCAAGACTTGGACCTAAACAATTTAGTTGTAAGATTCAAACTCATAGCCACTATACTGTATTATACCATATGCCTCACAAATATTTATTTCCATTAGAAGAAGTTACTTTATATTTTGTAAGATGCTAATGCTTTGCTAGGAATGATGGATTCAGAGTTAAATGATATAACTCATCTAATACTAGCATAAATTAAAGTGTAGATCTATTTGGAGGTCTTTTAGTAGATAACTAAAATATATAATGGTTAATGTGTTTTCCAGCTGCTTAGTTGACATTATTCTAAGAATAAATACATTTGATCTTGCAAAGTAAAAGTTGCAATTTAGACTAATTTATGACATAACACAAGATTGTGTTTATTAATCCAGCACCCCACATTATCTTTATGATTTTGACTAATAAAAAAGGCAACAATTTCATGTGCTTTCCTTCTCCAAGAAACTTATGTACTTTTTTCTTTGCGTTGTTACTGTAGTACCTCTTTACACACACACACACACACACACACACACACACACACACACACACACACGTTTTCAATGTTTTTATAGCTGTTCCTCCCTAGGTCAGCTTCCAAAAAAGAAAAGATAAAATTGGACTTCAATACCTCTTCACTTAATGAGAGTTAAATCTATTTTCATTGTTAACAGAAGAGACAAAGGTTTGCATTTACAAAAGTAATGTTTGATAAGGGCAAAATAAATGCCTGTATTCTTAGTTGTTACTTCAGCTGTTATTTTCATGAATGAGTTTTTTGCATTCTAGTATTACAAACCAGTAAACAGATTGCACACATGCTGTATTTTTACCTTGTGGGAAACATAACAGTAATTAAATGCAATACATAAATGCTAATTTCAGACTTTGCTTTAACTGCAATACATAAATGCTAATTCCAGACTTTGCTTTAAATATATAGTATATATATATGAAAAGATCATACCTCTTGTTGCAATGGCATTTGGCTTTTCATGGTATACAAGTTTGAATATTTTCTTTAAATTCTAGTTCATTCCTAAAAAATTAAACTTCACAATATTATATATATAATATTTCCTCTGTTTTAGAAATAGCTATATTGTCATGACTTTATGTTTGAATCATTTTTAAGGCATCAAGACGTTGGAAAGTTCTAGTATTGCTAATATTATCATTTAAGAAAATTGTTACATTTTTAAATCACAGATGCTGAATAATGTGTCATTCTGTTTTCTTAGGAACTTCCTGCACCATTACTTGATGATAATGTTAAAAAAGATTTTGATGAAGACGCATGTAATCATAAAACAGCAGAATCTAACATTAAAATGAAAATAGCTTGGCGTTACCAGTTATTACCCAAGATGGAGGCAAGTCAACATAGAAACTTTTCTAAAATTTGTAAATGTACTTGTTTTCATCTTATAGACTCTTTTGTGGTATACCTGTTATTCTTTAAATGCACTACGATGTCTATTTGCTCATTTAAATGACTAATATTTTATTTGTATTTTATCAAGATGATATTTCTTACAAATAAAATTATGGCAATTTTTTTTTTTACCAAAATAGATTTCATTTCTTCTATACCCTCCATGTAGAATCTTTTATTATATGGTTGCAAACCAGAGTAAGCAAACGCATTAAGGCTATTTCTATCCAGCTTGAATACCTATAAATACTCGGTGTGGATAGACTAAGAGATAGGAAGTGAAGGGAAATTTTCTGAGAAAACAGATGTCAGTGAATCTGCCCACTAAAGCTTATGAACTCTGCTCCTAGGGAAGGCTCTATTCACTTAGCTCCTTTTTTGATTGTTTACTTCAGTCTTCAGAACACTTTAATGTCTACCGGACATTATCATATTGGTAGAAAAGAAAGAAATTTTAATATGAGACATGGCACCCATCGTCCACCCTTCCTTAGTCTTCCACATTGACTGTTCCTTCCCCAAGGACAGAAATATGTTTATAACACTCCTTAACTGCAAATGCATAATTTGGTATACTGTTTCCACTGCCTCCTTCTAAATGCATGGTAGACTGTATATCATAGCACCCTTCCAACCAAGCTTAGACAAAGCCTTAGTATTCTCTGCAATATTCTGGGTGGTCACTACCAGTGAATATGTAAGATGAAACCTGTTTGCCATTAAAAGCCTGAAATATAAAATACACACTTCTCAAGATTATGTATAAGATCTGTAGAACCTTATCCAAACCTACCTTTTAACTCCTCCTGTGTGATTATAAAACACTATATTCACCTGTCCTATGAGATTTGCTCCTTATAAATAGCTTGTATTTATGCTGGTAATGATCTTCCCTTTCTTATTCACCAACTCAGCCTTCTCCAAGTGCGAATGTTACTACTCTGACAGTTTTCCATACATTATTATCTAATTTCTTATTTTTGTGTTCACAGCCCTTCATGTATTTTATTTTTTTTTAATTTTATTTTTTATTTTTTAAAAATTTCTTTTTAACGTTTTATTTATTTTTGAGACAGAGCATGAGCAGGGAAGGGGCAGAGAGAGAGGGAGACACAGAATCTGAAGCAGGCTCCAGGCTCTGAGCTGTCAGCACAGAGCCCGACGCAGGGCTCGAACTAATGGACCGTGAGATCATGACCTGAGCCAAAGTCGGATGCTCAACCGACTGAGCCACCCAGGTGCCCCAGCCCTTCATGTATTTTAAAGTACTTCTAATATAATGTTATAGGTAATTGTTGGTATAACTGTCTTCTCCACCAGACAGAATTCTCTGTGGAGAATTCTGTATTCTCTGTGGAGAATTCTCTGTGAGAATTCTCTGTGGAGAATTCTCTATGAGGGCAGAGAGCCTGTTTTATTTTCTCTTGTATCTCCAGCATCTGTATTAATGCCCAGATTATAAGCATTTGGTGTTTGATAAATGTATTCAGTCGTTCAGCAAATATTAAGTATCAACTGTGTACTAAGTATAAAATATGGTACATAGGTACATATTAAGCAATGATAAGTTGTTCTAATTTAGCTGAAAAAGCTATTTGAATACATTTTTAAGCATGATTTACATGACTGTGAACAAACTACAAACCAAAGCAAGGGTATTTGCAACTGATAGAATAAGGAATAAATTTTCCTTATATACAAAGAACTTCTAAAATGAATAAGGAATAGTCTACCAACCTAATTTTTTAAAAATGGGTGGAAATATACAAAGGAAATTTAGTGGCTCTTAAACACATAGAAGCAGATGCCCAGTTTCACTTACAATAAGAAAAATGCAAATTAAAACTGCACTGACCTGCTGTTTTTCTCTTAACAGATTGTCAATACCTAAAATGTTTGGTAAGACACTAAATTAGCAGAGGTGTGGGTAAATTAGTACTTTTATACTTTGCTGGTGGAAATGTAAATAGGTACAATTTCTGTGGAGGGTAATCTGGTAGTAGCCTTTAGAATTATAGAAAATATATACCCTTTGATCCTTTGGGGCATTTACATTATGAATATATTTACTTACATGTAAAATGAAATATATATGAGCTATTTTTGCAGTATATTTTTAATAGCAAAAGATTGGAAAGAACCTAAATGTCCACCAGTAAGCACCTAGTTAAATAAACTATATACCATATAAATGAACATATACCATAATATGTGTATTATGTGTATGGTATATGTGTACAGTATAACACCATATATTTGTATTAAAAAATAAAGGGAAGAAGCTCTGCCTAGTCAGTTGTTACAGACATAGCCTAGCTTGGATGTGATTGAGAACTGGGTAGAAGAGGCCAGTTATTCTGCTTACGAAAATGTGAGTAGAGTGATAGAGATTAAAATAGACAAGGAGTGTAGGACTAGCACTTGAGAAGCCTAATGGCAAAGAACTTCATTCATGTCTTTCAGCCGATAGTTTCACTTAAGTTACTGGGCTTAATGGTGACTCTTTGGTGAAGAATGACTATATTCTAATTTTTCTAGTGGGATTCTGAAAGAACCTGTAATGAACAAAAGCTCTAAGTTAAATCAGCTTTCTTGTAAAGACAGTCCAGTTTTAGGTTATATAAATCACTTGTCTCTCGCATTTACTTACTTTATTTTAGTCTTATCTCCATTATATTTTGGTTTTTTCATTGGTCACTAACATTCTTCACATGAAATTATAAGTAAAGATGCAAATATCTGAAACTTTAAGCTTTATTTTTTTACTGCTTGTTACAAAATCTGTTTAAACATGGGGTAAGGGGTGCCTGGGTGGCTCAGTTGATTAAGCATCAGACTCTTCATTTTGACTCAGGTCATGATCTCATGATTCATGGGTTCCAGGCTGTGCTGATAGCCTGGAGCCTACTGGGGAGTCTCCCTTTCTCTCCCTCTGCCCCTCCTGGCCCCACTCTCTCCTTTAAAAACAAAACGAAACGAAACGAAACATAAGCCCCATGGTCAGTTTTCAAGGTTTACAGTTTGTTTTAAAAATTGTGCTCTTCTTACACTGAACTTTCCTAGATGACTTCCTCTCCCATTTTCTTGAGTTCTCCGCTAAAATATCACTTTATCAGGAATGTATTTTTTTTTCTCATTCTCTATAAAATAAAATCACTCTCTCACTGTTATCTCCTTTCAAGGTCTTATTTTTCTCCAGGGCACTTATCATCACCTAACAGATAATATTATCTCTGTTTTCCTACTAGTAGGTAAGCTCAATGGAAGAAAGGGACTTTGAATATCTTGTTTTACTGGCCTGTAGTGGGTGCTCACCAGTTATTTGTTGAATGCATGAGTGAATGAATTATGTAGTATGTGAATTAAATGCAAAACTGAGTTAAGTTGCATTAATTAATATAAATAAAAAAAGGCTTTTTTCAAATTTACTGTCAGTGGTCAAACTTAAATTTCTTAGTATTTATAAGTTAGCTCTGTCAAGTTTACAAAATAGAATCGTCTTCTGGCTTCTTTGCTTTTCTTTGAAATTTGGCCAGCATGTGTATTCGCCTGTCACAGAAATTTTGTGAATGAGGATTTGCTGAGATTAATAGACTTTGGTCGTCAGCTGTCATCTACTTTATAAATCCAGATTTTACTTTGCCATTATTAGTTTAAAAACAACAAAACCCTGGGTTTTCTGTATTTTATCTGTGACAAAATATAGTTAACACTATTACGAGTATAGATCAAACAAGTAGTCCAAACTAGCTGTGGCATTTATCAGAGATGCTTCTTAATATAAGTTGCCACCAGATCCTAAGACTGTAGTCACATTCCCACTTAGGGAATGCAAAAAAAAAAAAAAAAAAAAAAAAAAAAAAAGATAAGAATATGCACACCTAAATCAGTAACAATAGCTCAATAAAGCATAAAACAGTGCTTCTTCCAGTTGGAGGGGTGTGTGCCTTTAAAAAGTCCCCCTTCTCTTGTCCTGTCATTTTGACTGTCTTAGGTAGGCATGCTCTTTTTTTCCCTGTCCAATCATCAAATCCTATTCCCTTTTCACCCCAAGAATTGGTAGCTTACAGGTTATTCTGAGACCCAATTTCTTTAATATTGTATAGTTCTACTACCAGAGCTTATAAGGCTCTCGCACTTCATGGCAATATATTAGATCTTTGTTATATTAAATCCTCATTATACCTTGGCTTTCTGTCTTAGTGATTCAGCCACGATAGTCCTGTGATAGATATGTGCATGGTACAGGTGACAACAGATATCATTTTTTCAATAAGGCAATGTTACTGCAAAGGATAGTGATGGATCTTCTGTTCCCTAGTGAATCATGACACAATAACAATAATTAATATCACTTATGTAGTGCTTCACAATTTACAAAATATTCATTGCCAGTGTTGCATTAGATTCTCACAGCAGCCTAGCAAAATAGTTATTAGTGATTGAACTGAGGCTCAAAATGGTTAATTAATCATTTGGGCTCTTGCTTTCCATTATGCCATACTGAGAAACAAGAAATGGTAACAATAATAAGAAAATGTCTTATTTAGACTTTATTTGTGTGCAACTTTTCTCTGAAAGTTTTGATTCTTTGTAACATACTGGAGGTAGGGGATGGTATTGTTTTATTGCTCTGTACCCCTGCTGGCCCCCCATCAGAGTTGATTTTCCCTTATCATAGTAAATTTTTACTGAACCAGTCCATTATACTCTGTTCCACAACTGACAAACGTAAAGGATAGTTTGAGACTGTGAAATAGAAGTTTTCATAATGTAAAACTAAAGCAACATGTTCTTAACAAACTGAGTAAAACTGACTTAGCTATTGATGATATTTTGATTTTTTTAATGCATCTTTCATTTGTGGAGTTGACATTTTTTCATAGAGTATTACTATTGTCAGATTTAAAACATTTAGTTATCTCTTTTCCGAGGAAATATTTTAAGTCTTTGTTTTATGATTTCACATTATTTAAAAAATCTGATTGTATGTTAATGCTTTGTGTCATGGGTAGAAAAAACCTTACAGAATCGTTTTTCCTATAAATATATATTTATTTTCCATTTTCATTTTTATTGAAGGATTAATAAAATTTCATCATTAATAAAAATTTTTATGTCTACCTTGTGAATATTTTAGTTACCATATTTAATTATAATTTCTAAAAAATTAATAATGGTAATAAGAAAAGCTTCCAAATTTATTCTTACATTTTAATGAATTATTTGTGTTCTATATGTAAACTGTCACAGCATGAAATCAATTTTCTGCCTTGATTCATCCCAAATCAGAGATTTCTATCACATTAATATTATAATTAGAAACATTAATAGAGACGGCAACTTTAAAAGCATACTTTGCTTCTTGGCAATTTAGCATATTTCTCTGAGTGCCCAAGACTTCAAGAACCTTCAGTGCACTAATAAATTTATTAACTCAAACTTAAAAGAAGCGAAAAGTCTCTCTTTCTTTCTCTCTCCCCATGGCCAGTCTGCTAAAATAGATTATTCATGCTTATTTGATTCAGGTAGGCTTTTGCAAGCTTCCCTACTAGGCCTGGGAATGTGGTACATTGAGGCCTTTTCAGAGGCTTCTGACATAGACCAAGCTTTTATTGCATGGTGTTTTATTATTACCAAATCCTAGTCTCCACCCAGTTTGTAGGCACTCTGCTTATTCTTTTGAATCAGGAAAGGTTATCACCTACCTTAATCCATGGAGCAGCGTGGATTAAGGACACCAGTGTGCCCCAGGATTCTCAAAGAGGATCCTGGAAACTTCTTGTTTCTTCTTTTTTGCTGTCTTTACTAAATTCTATTGGGCCTTAGGAGGATTTGCATCTGAAATGGGCAACCTGGTGTTTTTCTCAATGAAGACATCAGATCAAAGTTCAGTTAGTCAAGGCCTTTCTAAAACATTAAGGGGGCCTGGACTTACACAATAAAAAGATGAGCTCTAGCAGAGATTGCAGTAAAAACATTCTGAACTATAATCCGGATAAAGAATAGATTATAGGCCAAAGAACAGACCTTGTTTAAATTGCTTTATACTAATAACTTTACATTTAAAAACTTTACCCTATTTTTAAAAAGTATACTTTAATGTCTCATACTTTATTTGTTAACACTGTCTTGGTAAACAGATAAATCATGTTTTGAGAACCACACTTGTGTATATATTGTATTGTAAACATTAGATGGAGCCAATTGATAGGTCTCTTTCCTTAATGAAAGTGAACAGTATCTTATGGAGGGATAAACAGTCATTTTATTTAGAAAGTAAATGCCAAACTCACAGACTCTGTATCAGAGAATAATACTTCTATTAGACTTAAATTTGTTTATCCTGTGTTACTGTAGAGTTGATGTTGGTAGGCATTCAGTTGAAGGATATTAATCCTTTAAGTCTCAAAATGCAAATATCTAGTGTCAAGCAAATGTCTGTTTCTTATCTAAATTACAAAGTTGTCAGTTACTTCGTAAAATGAGAATTTACTCTTCCATTTCTGCAGAGATTATCTGCAGATTATCTGTTTTGTTGAATGTTCTGAAATATGTCTGTTTTGTAGCATTCAGGACAGTGGAAACTATGTAAATTTAGATTAGAAACTATTGGAAACTATTGCCAGGTGGAACCTGTTAGGAGTTCAACTTTGTACAGAGGTGTGTACATATTTCTAATGAGTTGAATCAGCACAGAATCCATTCAAAGCAATATAATGAGAATGTTCTGTTACTAGGCCTTTACTATCCTATGTACATAAATTCAGCATCAACAGTTATTAGAGTTACTTGTGTAGAAGATAATTTGTTGGAGAAACTGATAATAGCACAAAAGAGGAGGCATCAGTGAACTAATGATGATGTCAGGTTTCTGATTTATCTAATGTAGTTTATACACATTCTCCCTCCTTATCATGTGCCTTGTTCCCATCGGGAGTATCCTCAATACATTTTATACTATGAGCTTAATTTAAAATTAGCAAGAAATTTTGAATGTATATACACACTACCTTGTGAGAATTTAGCTTTTAAATGATGCTCAGCTCAATATGTTTAAAAAGCTAGTTTTTTTGAGCCCCTCACCAATGATTTAATTGGCTTAAGTTTTCATTAGTTCTTAGCACCTCCATATTTAATTGATCATTTAAACCTGGAATCTTTAAAAAATAATTAAAACATGTATATTAATTTTTTTTCAACTCAGGAAGGTAAGAAAAGCAAAGAGAATTCTTATCAAATTTAGTGACCACCAGGAGTGAAGAAACATGGGAAATGAAAAGGTTGATTTCTAACTATCATTTAAAATAATAAAAGTTGTTGTATGCTTCTTTGAAATTTAATAAGTCTATGTGTATCAGCTCTTCCTTATCAGCATTAAAATGCATAAATGTATCAATATTTTGCTGAATGTAGTTCAAATACATTGTAGTTTAAAAACACAATAATTAAAAAATAATAATAATAGTTTTTTTCATGACCAGTATGGCTTTTCTTAACAGGCTGGACCAGTATCATCTTCAAGATTTGGTCACTATTATGATGCATCAAAAAAGATGCCACAAGAACTGATTGAGGCTTCAAAATGGCATGGATTTTTTTTCCCAGAAAAATCATCTTCAACTCTTAATATAGAACCATGGTAAGTAATGACCCATTTCTGATTTCACAGGTCAATAGAATGCATTTTTACCACACTCTTGGAAATAATGCATAACTAAAGGTACATATCCTAATAAATGTTTCCTATAAAATATGTGATCTTACTTGTGTATATGTTTCATAATATTTCTTTATGTTTCTTTATATTTAGTTTTCTTTTTCTGGTCCTATAACTGTTGTATATGCTATTATCCTTAATTTGCAGTTTGAAAAGTCTGGATACCAAATTATAATACCTCCTGTTTTTAATTTTGAGAAAATGTGGAATAGTTTTTAAATTGGGGTCTTTTAGTCCTAAATGCAAATAGATATCTAAAAACTACTTAGCAGCGAAAATAGTATAAAGTAATGCTGTTTTTCAATAAATGTTCTTTCAGAAAGTAAATATGTTTTCCGATATTTTATTTATTAAGGCTTTCTATTTGTAGTTAGTTATTCTGTAAGTAAACAATTTGTAGTTTTTTAGATTGCCTTAAGAGCAATGTAGGGTTTTTTGTGTTTTACAGTTAAGGGCTTTAAATATTAAACAAATACAACATGTTTATAGTGATACTAACTTTATTAAGACAAAAGTCTGAAAATTACAGTACTTGACCTTGAATAATTTATGTATAGTGTTAAGAATATTTAATTTCAATTCTTAACTGTTGAATCATAGAAACTAATCCATGGAATAGGGTGTTGCCTCTATTTTCTTTCATATTGTAAAACCATTATTTTCAAAGTGACCTGATCTTCACTGACCACATCTTCAAAGTGATCTCCTTAAATGGAGATTTAATAGACAGGAACTGAAATGACTTACAAGTCTAAAGTCTCTTTTCCAGGAATATTACTTGAGAATTTAGTAAAGGCTGTCTTATTTATTTTTATTAAATCTGTGTCCCCCCCCCCCCCAAAAAAAAATTCTTTGCTTCATTATGGTTTCTCCATTCTGTGGCTTGAGACTTACCAAAGATGGTACTCTGATGTTGTCTTAGTGTTAATAGCAATGATTAATGATTGACTGCTGTGTGTCAGTCACTCTACTACACATTGCATTTGTTGTCTAGTAAAACCCTTGTATGAAACATAACTGTATTCCCATTTTCCAGAAGAAGATACCAAAATTTAAAGAAGTTGTTTACTTGAGGCTCAACTATTAAGTGATAGAACCAGGATTAACCTAAGTCAGATCCCTCTCTTTCTTTTGCTTTACTGCTTCAAGAGACTTTGTTGTCCTTTGCCTTTACCTTCCTATGTTATGGAGGAAAGAACACTGGTAAAGAAACAAAGAAAGAAATCTGGGTTCTGATGCTGAGTCCATCCTTAGGAAAATCCCTTAAATTCAGTGAAAATAAATATCCTTCTGTGAAAAATTAGCATAGGGGGGATACCATTTGTCCTACCTACATCAGTAATATTTTGTTAAGTTTGAATGACTATACTGATTATACTCATTCTTAATTTTTGTCATTCAGTAAACCAGACATACATATGCTTTTATGGCTTGGGAAATAACTTTTCCCTGATTCCTCAAGCAGTAAGTGGTGGAACCCAGATTCAAAGTTGGTTCTTTCTGACTCAAAATTCTGTGTTAGCAATAATGCTATATTGCCTCCATTTATAGAGTGCTAAGGGAAATAAAAAATATAAAATGTCCATTAAGAATGATGTAAGTGAACAAAAAATATAGTGTTACTTTTGTAACTAATAAAACATTTAAATAATAAAACTTTCTTTAATCCCCAAAGTACAAGATTTTTGTTCATTCAATCAGCAACTAAAAGAAGGAGGGAATTAACATTTATTGACTACCTGTTCCATGTCAGGCACTGTTCCAGGCATTAGACCATGGGATAGCTCATTTAATCCTCCCACAACCCTCCGAAAGAAGTAATATTTTCTCCATTTTATAGGAAACTTGAGGTCAGAGATGCTAAGTAGCTTTCCCACTTTTTCAGGCTGTTGGTGACTAAGTCTTCAAAACCTCTGCTTTTTTTTTTGTCTGCCAGGCTGTCTCCATTTGCTCCTGCAGTAAATGTGCAGCACATGAAGCTGGGTGCCAGGAAAAAAAAAACTTGATCACCTGTGAGAATATAGTCCTCTAGTCTTTAAAATACATACTTTTTCAGAATGTTTTTTGAGAGCTAGCAGTTTTGCATAGAATAGGAAAATTTATAGATTTCAATTATCAAGGCAATATTTCATTTCATAGTCGTTAACTGATAATTCATTTATTTCATATTAAACTTAAATGCTTAATTAAATGTAATTAAACTTTAAACATGTAATTAAATTAATTTTGAAAATGAGTACTTACCATGTGGGATTTAATTTATGAAAAGCATGTGCTCATTTCACTAAAATGAACTTTACTGGTTCATTTATGGAACAATAAAGCTAAGCTTTACAGTTGTATATACTTTTCCTGCTATTAAGACTAGAGGGTATAGTTGTGTCCCACTATCAGATGTGAGGATATAATATATAATTTCATATATTCTGAAGGCACTGTTGAAACATAAAGTTTTTTTATGGTGAGAAAAACTGAAGATCATTTAAAATTTGCATTAACTGATTTAAAATCATCGGCAGGTTTGCCCATGGAAAATGTTCATACGTATAATTTAAGCTTTCAAAGCAAAGCCTGGCTATAAAAACCTGAGAAATATCACACCAATATTACCCGATAGTTTTGTTTTAATATTTCATTGTCATAAATCAGATAAGTTGACACAAAACAATGATAGGAAAACTGATTTTGAGAATAAGTTTGTGATCTAAGATTATTTTTAACTTGATGTAGTTTTTTTGTTTTTTTTTAATGTTTATTTATTTTGGACAGAGAGAGAGAGAGAGAGCATGAGCGGGGCAGGGGGGTGGGGGGCAGAGAGAGAGGGAGACACAGAATCCGAAGCAGTCTCCAGGCTCTGAGCTGTCAGACCAGAGCCTGATGTGGGGCTCGAACTCACAGACCACCAGATCATGACTTGAGCCGAGGTCGGACACAACTGACTGAGCCACCCAGGCACCCCTAACTTGACATAGTTTTGAATTAATCTTTGCTAACAGATATGCAAAGACAGTTCTGTTTTCTCACTAGAAAGATAATGCCATTCTTCATACTAGGGATGGTGTTTCAGCTTTCTTATTTATTAACAAATCTACTAACATACTGTTACAAAATGAATGTTTGTGGTTCCCTCCCCAACACCCCAAATTTATATGTTAAAGTACATATGATGGTATTTGGAGACAAAACTTTGGGAGGTAATTTTGGTTGCATGAGGTCAAGAGGGTAGGACCTTAGTCTGATAGGACTGGTGTTCTTAAAAAAGAGGGAAAGACATCCAGCTCCTACTCTTTCCCTTGAGCACAAATCCAGGAAGGGCCATGTGAACAACACAGCAAGAAGGTGGTCATCTATAACCCAGTGGTGGAGCTCTCACCAGATACAACCCTGCTAGCACCTTGATCTTGGACTTCTAGTCCCCAGAATTTCTACAGAATTAATTCTTGTTGGTTAAGCCACTCAGTCTATAGTATTTTGTTATGGAAGCCAAAGCCAATTGATATACCTGCTATATTGTAAAATATTACTTTTTTTAATTGATAGACATATCTTGAATATTGACTTTACATACAGTTATCTTTTTAGGAGAACTTCTAGGAGAAAATCAATGGAAAGAGGATAAGAATATTACTTAAGATTTTAGAATGCCTTCCTTTTCTTATTTGGCCAAGTCTCTCTACCACTTAAATGGAACATATGTATAAGCCCTCTGTAATATTTTCCTAGACAAATTATAGTTATGTACCCCCCACCATAAATTCCAACTTAATTTTGTTCATACTCTGTCAGGACACTTAGCACATTACAGTATAGTTATTTGTATTGTCTACATTTTTATCTTCTCTCTCAAGCAGTGGAAATCCTTGAGGAAGGGGGTTATGCTTTCTACACCTCTTTATTTCATGAATTTAGGACACAGGTGTTGAGTTGATAGTTGATGAACTAGTGAATCAATGGACAAAGTATAGTAATAACTCAGATTAATACAGCCTTGTTCTTACCTCAAAGATTTAGTGGGGTAAAACTAGCAACTGAAACATAGCCATGTAAGAGTACATTCTATTTCAAAACTACAAATCTCTTACATTACAAAGCAGAGAACCACAATATATTTAGAAGTTATAAGTAGAAAATTCACTCATGAGAAAGGAATTTTGATAGAGAACTTCTAGGTAAGTCTAAAGATTCAGAAGTATGCTGAATTACTTTATTAAAAAGGTATAGTAAATGATATATTAATACAAATCTCAGAGCTGAGGGAAAAGCAAGATGTAAATGTGATTAGGGATTTTACACATTGGTCATTCTGCTGGTGATGTGATTAAAGTAAAAAGATAATATCTAAAATTTTTGAGAGAGAGAATTATTAATCCTGAAACTCATTTTAACCAATGAAGACAAATTACTTGCTTACATGTGTGCCTTTCTTCATTTTTCTATCTTTTAAAGGGGACTTCATGTATGCAGAATTTAGTCACTCATCCTGGCATGCTATCCTCATTGATATGCATGGTTTTTGATTATTATTTCCCACCTAATTCCCACATTTCTAGTCTCAGTCATCTTCCCCTAGGCATACATCCTCTTATTTATATATGTCCTTCCAAATTTTCTTTTCCTTTCAATAAAGTAATCTTAGACCCTTGACTCCTCTCTCTCACTCCCTGCATCCAATCAGCAACTCCTGAAATTTTATTTATTTTTTTACGTTTTTATTTAAATTCCAGTTAGTTAACACACAATGTAATATTAGGTTCAGGCATACAATATAATGATTCAGTACTTAAATACAACACCCAGTGCTCATCACAAGGGCACTCCTTAATCCCCATCTCCTATTTAACTCATACCCTGCCCACCACCCCTCTGGAAACCATCAGTTTGTTCTCTGTTGTTAAGGGTCTGTTCCTGGTTTGACTCTCTTTTTCTCTCCTTTGCTAATTTGTTTTTTGTTTCTTAAATTCCACATATGAGTGAAATCATACATTATTTGTCTTTCTTTGACTGACTTATTTCACTTAACATAATGCACTGTAGCTCCATCCGCATTGGTGCAAACGGCAAGATTTCATTCTTTTTATAGCTGAATAATATTCCATTGTGTATGTGTGTGTGTGTATATATATATATATATATATATATATATATATATATATATACACAACATCTTCTTTCTCCTTTCATTAGTTGATGGACACTTGGACTGTTTCCATAATTTGACTATTGTAGATAATGCTGTTACAAACATCAAGGTGCATGTATCACTTTGAATTAATATTTTTGTATTCTTTGGCTAAATACCTAGTAGTGCAGTTGCTGGATCATAAGATAGTTGTATTTTTAACTTTTTGAGGAACCTCCTTACTGTTTTCCACAATAGCTGCACCAGTTTGCATTCCCACCAACTCTGCAAAAGGATTCCCCTTTCTCTACATCTTCATCAACACCTGTTGTTTGTTGTGCTGGTGATTTTCGCCATTCTGACAGCTGTAAGGTGATATCTCATTGTAGTTTTGATTTGTATTTCCCTGATAATATTAATGTTGAGCATCTTTTTATGTGCCTGTTGGCTATCTGTAGGTCTTCTTTGGAAAAGTGTCTATTCATGTTTTCTGCCCATTTTTTTTCTTTTTTTTTTTTTTTTGTCTTCTGCCCATTTTTTAATTGGATTATTCATTTTTATGGTGTTGAGTTTGATAAATTCTTTACATATTTTGGATTCTAACCCTTTATCAGATATGTCATTTACAAATATCTTCTCCCATTCCGAAGGTTGCCTTTTAGTTTTGTTGATTGTTTCCTTTGTTGTGCAGGTTTTTTTTGTTTTGTTTTGTTTCTATTTGGATGAAGTCCCAATAGTTTATTTTTGCTTTTGTTTCCCTTGCCTCAGGAGATATATGTAGTAGGAAGTTGCTAAGGCCAATGCCATAGAGGTTATAACCTGTGTTCTCCACTAGGATTTTTATGGTTTCAGGTCTGACATTTAGGTCTTTCATCCATTTTGAATTTATTTTTGTGTTTGGTGTCAGAAAGTAGTCCAGTTTCATTCTTTTGCATGTTGTTGTCCAGGTGTCCCAACACCATTTGTTGAAGAGACTGTCTTTTTCCCATTGGATATTCTTTCCTGCTTTGTCAAAAATTAATTGACCGTGTAATTGTGGATCTATTTCTGGGTTTTCTATTCTGTTCTGTTGACTTATGTGTCCCTTTCTATGCCAGTACCATACTGTTTTGATCTCTAGAACTTTGTAGTATAACTTGAATTCTGGAATGATGATGTCTCCAGCTTTGCTTTGCTTTTTCATGTTGCTTTAGCTACTTGGAGTCTTTTGTGGTTCCATAAAAATTTTAGGATTGTTTGTTCTGGTTCTGTGAAAAATACTGTTGGTGTTTTGACAGGGATTGCATTAAATCTTATAGATTCCTTTGGATAGTATAGACATTTCAACTGTATTTGTTCTTCCAATCTATGAGTTTGGAATGTCTTTCCATTTCTTTGTGTCATCTTCCAATTCTTTCATCAGTGTTTTATAGTTTTCAAATAACAGGTCTTTCACCTCTTTGGTTAGATTTATTCGTAGGTATCTTATTGGTTTTGATGCAAGTGTAAATGGCATTGATTCCTTAATTTCTCTTTCTGCTGCTTCATTATTGGTGTATCAAAATGTAACAGATTTCTGTATGTTGATTTGGTATCATACTGAATTCGTGCATCAGTTCTAGCAGTTTTTTGGTTTGGGTTTTCTGTATAGAATATCATGTCATCTGCAAATAGTGACAGTTTGACTTCTTCCATGCCAGTTTGGATGCCTTTTATTTCTTTTTGTTCTCTGATTTCTGTGGCTAGGACTTCCAATACTATGTTAAATAACAGTGGATGATAATGGATGTCCCTGTCTTGTTCCTAACAGTACAGTTTTTACCCATGAAGGATGACATTATAACAATATCTGTTCTCCCAACCTATGACACTGGAATATCTTTTTCTTTGTTTGTGTCACCTTCAGTTTCTTTTAGAATATTCTTTCAGAATACAAGTCTTTCACCTGTTGGTTAGTTTTATGCCTAGATATTTTATTCTTTCTGGTGCAATTGCCAATGGGATTGTATTCTTAATTTATCTTTCTGTTGCTTCGTTATTAGTGTATAGAAATACAACAGATTTCTGTATATTGATTTTGTATCCTGTGATTTTACTGAATTCAATTATCAATTCTAGTAGTTTTTGATAGAGACTTTAGGGTTTTCTCTATATAGTATCATATCATCTGCAAATAGGGAAAGTTTTACTTCTTCCTTATTGATTTGGATGCCTTTTATTTCTTTTTGTTGTCTGATTGCTATGGCTAGGACTTCCAGTACAATGTTGAAGAAAAGTGATGAGAATGGACATCTTTGTCTTACCTTAGGGGAAAAGCTCTCAGTTATTTACCACTGGGTATGATGTTCACTGTGGGTTTTTCATGCATGGTCTTTATTATGTTGAAGTATGTTCTCTCTAAACCTACTTTGCTGAGAGGCTTTTTTTTTTTTAATGTTTTATTTATTTTTGAGAGAATGCAAGTGGGGGAAGGTCAGAGAGAGGGGTACAGAGGATCCAAAGTGGTTCTGCGCTAACAGCAGTGAGCCCAATGTGGAGCTTGAACTCACAAGCTGCAAGATTGTGACCTGAGCCAAAGTCAGATGCTCAACCAACTGAGCCACCCAGGTGCCCCTGCTGAGAATTTTTATCATGAATAGATGTTGTACTTTGTCAAATGCTTTTTCTGCATCCATTGAAATGATCATATAATCCTTACCCTTTCTTGTATTAACATGATGTATCATGTTGATTATTTGCAAATATTGAACACCCTTGCAATCCAGGAATAAATACCACATGATTTTGGTGCATGATTTTTTAAATGTATTGTTGGATTCAGTTTGCTAGTGATTTATTGAGAATTTTTGCATCCATGTTAATGATGTATATTGGCCTGTAGTTCTCTTTTCTGGTGGAGTCTTTATCTGGTTTTGGTATTAGGGTAATCTGGCCTCATAGAATGAATTTGTAAGTTTTCTTCCCTTTTTTGCATCTTTGGAATAGTTTGAGCAGAATACATATCAGAGAAAATCTTCAGAAACAATGACAATACAAATAATAAAAAGGTAATAAATACATATCTATCAATAACTACTTTGAATGTTACTGGACCACTACTCACTCCAATCATACAACATAGAATGTCATAATGGATAAAACAAAAACAAAAACAAAAAACAAAAAACAAAAAACAAGATTGATCTATATGTTGCCTACAAGACACTCATTTTAGACCTAAAAACACCTGCAGATTGAAAGTGAGGGTGTGAAGAATCATTTATAATGCAAATGTGTCTAAAGAAAGCTGTAGTAACAATATTTGTATCAGATAAACTAGACTTTAAAGTAAAGACTGTAAAAAGAGACAAAGAAGAGTATTATATAATCATAAAGGGACAATCCAACAAGAAGACATAACAATCGTAAATACTTGTGCACCCAACATGGGAGGACCCAAATATATGAAACAATTAATAACAAACATAAAGGAACTGATTGATAATAACACAATACTAATAGGGGACTTTAACACCCCACTTGCATCAATGGACAGATCATCTAAGCAGAAAAGAAACAAGAAAACAATGGCTTTGAATGACACACTGAACCAGATGGACTTACCAGATATATTCAGAACATTCCATCCTAATACAGCAGAATACACGTTCTTTTCAACTGCACATGGGAGACATTCCCCTGAATAGATCACATGTTAGGTCAGAAATCAGACCTCAGCAAGTATAAAAAGATACAAATCATACCATGCACTTTTTGTGATCACAAATCTGTGAAACTAGAAGTCAACCACAAGAAAAAATTTGGAAAGACCACAAATATTGGAGGTTAAGCAACATGCTACTAAACAATAAATGGGTCAACCAGAATATCAAAATAGAAATTAAAAAATACATGGAAACAAAAGAAAATGAAAATACACAATGGTCCAAAACCTTTGGAATGCAGCAAAAGCGGTCCTAAGAGGGATGTATACAGCAATATAGACCTACCTCAAGAAGCAAGAAAAATCTTAGATTTTCTTAGATAAATAATCTAACCTTACACCTAAATGAGCTAGAAAACAAACAACAAATGAAGCCTAAATCCAGCAGAAGGAAGGTAATAATAAAGATCATTTATAATCTTTATAATAATAAAGATCATTTATAATAATAATAATCTTTATATAATTTTATATATTTAATAATATATAAATATATAATTTATACAAATATATAATTTAATAATATTATAAAATATTAATTATATGTTTAATAATCTTTATATAATCTTTATATATTTATATAATAATAATATAATCTTTATAATAATAAAGATCATTTATAATAATAAATGATAGAAACTAAAAAAATTTTTTTAATAAAACAGATCAATGAAACCAGGCACCTGTTATTTGAAAAAATTAATAAAAGTGATAAACCTCTAGCCAGACTTATCAAAAAGAAAAGAGAAAGGACCCAAATAAATAAAGTCACAAATGAGATAGGAGAAATAACAACCAACACCACAGAAATACAAACAATTATAAGATAATATTGTGAACAACTGTATGCCAACAAATTGAACAACTTGGAACAAATGGATAAATTCCTAGAAGCATATAAACTACCAAAAGTAAAACGGGAAGAAATTGAAAAGATGAGCAAGATCAATATGTAACAAAGAAATTGAATCAGCAATCAAGAAAAAAAATCCTAACAATCAACAGTCCAGGGCCAGGTGGCTTCACAGGCAAATTCTACCAAATATTTAAAGAAGAGTTATTTTATTTTAATTTAATTAACTTAAATGTAAGTAGCTATATATGATTAGTGGCTGATCTTGTTAAACAGCACCGTTTTACAACATAAGTCAGTTCTTATCACTACTCTGGCTCAAACCTTCCAATGACTTACAATCTCACTCAGAATAATAAACCCACATTCTAACAGAGATATTATAAGGCCCCAGGGCCCTACATGTACTTATGTAATATGATTGCTAGCTACTGCTCTAATCTCTTTGATCTCATTGAGGTTGGGGAAAGAGTAAAGGGAATATCAAGAATGCTTTCCAGGTTTCAGACAATAGAACTAGGATGGTGTCATTTACTGATGTTAAAAAAACATATGTCCAGCAATATTCTTTGGAACATTCTCTGACATGAACACCTTCTATGAACCTGAGCACCTTTTATGAGCCTTACATAATGCTAAACTCCAGGTTTATTGCAGTAAACAAAGCAGCTGTTATTCTTGACCATGTGTAGTGTTTAGTGAGAAAGCACACAAAAAAATTTTTAAAGCCAAGTAAATAAATGTATATGTCATTAGGAGTTGTGATAAGTACTATAAGGAAAAAGAACATTTTCCACAAGTTATATGAGGGGGTAGAGGGATATGCTTTGAGTTGTGTTCAGGTATGGTCTCTCTGAAAAGGAAGCTTTTGAGCTGAGACCTGAAGATAAGAAGGCCATCCTACAAAGGTCAAGAAATATTCTGGAGGAATAGCCAGTGTGTTAAGGAAAGACTTAGTGTGTTCAAAGGAATTGAAAGATCATGTTGTGAAATAGAGTAATAGAGCTATAAGGAAGATGTGTTCTGTGAGATAGGTGAGGTCATATTCTCATAAGAAATTTGTTCATGGGGGACAGAGAAAAAGCAATAATTGGAGGAGATTTAGGAAGCAACAAGTTTTTGTTGTTTTGTTCTATTTTAATGTAAATGAGAAAAATTGAATAGAGAGAGAATCGATGGAGATTAGAAAAGGAAGTAATGGTTTCTATTTGTATGGCATTAGGCAAATTACTAAACAATTTGGCAGAATTCCCAAGCCACTCAAGGCCAGGGATGGGCCATTAAGATGTAGTAACATTTCCTCCACTGGGGGGAAGGAGGGAAAGGAATAAGAAGAGAACAGTGTAGATACAAACAAATAGGTTTGTAGGGTTGGAGTCAGGAGCTTGAGTAGTGTTGAAGGTATGGACCGAGGTCTTCTCTTTACTCAGTGAATAATAGGCAGGGTCATCCACTGAGGAACAGTTAGTTACCTGTTAGGAATTTGGGTTAAATGGGGAAGGTTTGAAATGGTTGTTTCATGGACTAGAAGAATACACCAACTAGAGAAGTATCAAATATTTATAGGTCTGTCAGGTTGTGTGACTTTCTTGCACTGTGATAAGATTCCTGGTGCAGGCAGGATTGAAGTTTTGCCAGGTGCAGGCAACAGAAGGAGTTTAAGTATTAAAAAGTAAACGTGATCGATCACAAACTCTATGGCTAAGAAAATGAATTGAAGACAACTGCTGTTGATATATGAGGAGAAAAGGGACAATGGACTGGTAGTGGACTTACTAATCTTAATAGTGGGGGTAAATGGACAAAGCAAGTTACTAAGATCAGAAGTGTTGATTGAGAATAAGATGTTTGAATTAGAACTGTAAACCATGTAGTATCTTCAGTTGATAGAGGAAAATGTCCAGGAGCTTGATAAAGACAGCAGCTTAAAAAGGGGAATGGTTGGAATTGGTTAGATGTAAAAAAGTCTGGATATTTGTTTGTTTGTTTTGTTTTACCAGAAAGTGAAGGAGGAGGAGTGGTTTGAAAGTAACACTGGAGAACAAAGAGAATACCAATCAAATCTTTCAAATGTTGAGGAAAGGTATATAAACTACAGCTTTATTTGGGCTCAAGTGCCTGTTGCCTTTCAAGAGAAATACTCTTCGGAGGGTGGTGGGGCCGTGGCTTTTATTAAGGTCTACAGTTGATGCTAGTTGCAAAGACTGTAGTAGTGGTTCTAGCAGGTGATTTCTGCAGCAGTGTTTTCTGCATAAGAGAGTTGAGGTGGGCTTAGCATCCAAGATATAATAAAGTGAAAAAGCAGATTTTAGTAATGGGATATATGGTATATAAAATTTTATATAGCCAATCCCAAATTCTTTTCTAATACTAATTCAGGAGATGTCAATTTAGGTTCCAAAATTTTAATGATATGTGGTCAGAGAAGCTCACGAAAGGCTCAAAGTAAATTTCCTTCTAAGACCATTTTAGAAACTCATAATATATGTAGTATGTGAAAGGCTGTGAGAGAAATGTCAAAATTAAACAAATATGTACATAGTTCTTATAACCCTGCTTATATTTGTGTATCGGTAAAATATTCTTCACAATGAAAAACATTTTTATCAGCATACTTCTCAATATCCCACATTAGTTTCTCTCAGTAAGAGAAGGAAGGGCTGGTACAGAGAGATGTCAGAGAGGATGTTCATCATAATGTTAACAGTGTTCACTTCTGGGTAGTGGGTTTTGGTATTTTTCCTATTCTTTGTATGTTTTATGTCTTTGAATTTTTATGATTAACAAACATCATTTTTGTAATGGGGAGGTATTTCAAATAAGTGGGGAAAGCCTAATCACTTGGGAATAATATAGTGAAATCCATTTTTCATATTTCACATCAAACTATATTTCCAAAGATTAAAGATTTAAATATAGTAATTGAAATTATAGAAGTATAGGAAGAAAATAGAATGCCTTAAATTCTTGGAGTGGGAAAATGGCAAAAACTGTATCTAGTGATCAGATCTAAATACTATTCTCCATATGAAGGACTCAAGACTGGAGAAATGTTTGATTCACAGGAAAGACAATGAGGGGTGCCTCAGTCGGTAGAGCATCTGACTCTTGATCTCATGGTCATGAGTTCAAGCCCCACATTGGGTGTGGAGCCTACTTTAAAAAAAGAAAAAAATGTTTTCAATTCAAAGGAAAGATAAGGAGACACCTGTAATGTCTTTTTTATGTTTAGAAGTGCTTAAAGAATGATGAGGTCAGGGCAGGGCATGTCAAAAGGATACAGAAGCCAGCTCAAAGGAGTTCCCACTGGACAAATAGGTAAAATTTTGAGCATCAGAATAAATAACGATAGTAAATGGATTATAACCCATTTAATGAAGCAGGAAGCCATGAGTACATATTGATGCAAATAAATGAATGAATAAATAAGTTATTGAGGAAAAAGACATTTACATAACCACAGAGTACCTTCTCACAAAATATTTATTGACTACAAAAGGGAAAGAATAATTATATGGTACAGAAGCCTGACAGACATAACTTTAATCAAGTTAATGTCAGCAGTTATGGGGCAAATTGAAATCATGTATCATCTGATAATATGCGTTGAGAATTCAGGAATGCTCCTGTGTTTCTACCAAACATACATAATTTAAATCTAATAATCATAAGGAAATACCAAACAAACCCAAATTGGGAGCATTCTACCAAATACCTGGCCTGTAATCCTCAAAACTGTCTAGACCGTAAGAGTCAAGAAAGTCTAAGGCACTTCCAGATTGAAGAAGACTGAAAAGAGACATGATAAGTGAATGCAACATGTGATTTTCAACTGAGTCCTTTGCTATAAAGGATTATATTGGGACAAGTGGCAAAACTTGAATGGGCTCTGAGTGTCAGATGGTAGTAACAATTTCCAAATTATACCAATATCTTAAGTCAGGAGGTTATATTATTGTTATGTAGAAGAATGTTTGTAGGAATCATAACCTAAATAATTAGGAAGTGACGGGTCATCAATGTCAGCAACTTATCCTCTAGTGGAGCAGGAAAATTTTTTTTTCTATGTTTGCAATTTTTCTATAAGTTTAAGATTGTTTCAAAATTTAAAAAAACACGCATATATGTACATATGTTAATATTTTTAACAAATTTAGAGAATTTTTAAACTGCTAACAAGTTGAATATCCTAATACAAAATGGGGAAAAGATAACAATGTGATGTTCTTGAAAGAAGAAACAAAAATAGCTAATAAGCCTTACTAATGATCAAAGAAATGTAAACAAAAACCATTTTTCAGCTATCAGATATTTAAAATGATAATACCCTGTGTTAAAGATGATGTGGTTATCACTCATGTTAACTATAGGAGTGTACATTGTTAAAACAATCCTAAGAAAGGATATCAAAAGTTGGAGTGTACATTATCATTGTTGCCATCATCCCATTTCCCATTCTTAAAGAAATAATGATACAAGTTAACAAAGATGTGTGTACAAGAATTCTTACCATAATTTGTGTGTAATACTAAAAATCTGGAGATAACCTAAGAATTGTCCGTATAGATGGGTTGAATAAACTATGTTATATCCACCTAATGAAGTACCTTGCATGCAAAGTGATAATAAAAACAAAGTGGGTTAGAAAAAATATAATATATGTAATATATGATATATGTATGCAGAAAGTATTCTGTAAAGATTTGCATCAACAGCCTAACAGTCATGATCTCTGAGTGTTTAAATTATGGATGATTTTGCCTTTTCTTTTTCTTTTTCTTTTTCTTTTTCTTTTTCTTTTTATAAACCTTGTGAGACAGCATAGTTTAGATAGGGGCCATTTGGTTAGACAATCTGGATTTGAATCCTGAGTCATCCACTTACTAGCTGTATGACATTGTACCAGTTACTTTACTTCTCTGGGCTCACATTTCTTAGGCTTCCATCAGAATAATAATAATAGAAACTACTTCTTAGGATTGTTAAATGAGATAACAAAAATTTACCACTTAGCAAACACTGGCTAGCATAGTAAGGACTTAATGAATCTTGGCTTCCATCCTTGTTATTATTTCTGCTTATATGTTTGAAATTTATTCTAATCAACATTTTTATTAATAGGCCAATCAATAAAGCTATTTCTCCTTTGGTAATGTAACTACTTAAGCAAATATTTTTAATCTGGACAGTCAGCTTTCTTTTCCCTATCATATTCTCACATTCGAAAATCAATTCCTCCTTAGAAAAAAGTCTGTGAGTGGATAGTAGCCATATTTCTTGTGCCTCCTACACTACTTAGCTCACTCCTGAAAGCTTATTAAAAGACTTGATAACAGAATGCTTCTTGCTACTCACTTGGCAGTTGTAGGTGGTACTGTTGTAGTGGACCCATTCCTTCTTACTTCCTTAAGTGCATACCTTGTTCCATCTCACCATCCCACCTGACTTTCATCCATCCTGTAAGTGGAGCATTACTATGGTATATTGACAACATGGGGATTGATAATAGCTAACAATTACTGAGAACTGACTTTCTCTCAGGTATTAACATATTACTTTTGTTATTTCATTTAATCCTTACAAAATGTCATGAAATTTATAATATCACCATTTTGAATATGAGGAAATACACACATCAGGCTTAATTAGTTTATTTAAAGTCATACAGGGACTCAATCTCAAGGGACTCCAAATAGCTAAAGCAATCTTGCAAAAGAACAAGGTTGGAGGTCTTATACTTCCTGACTTCAAAAAGTTTTACAAAGCTACAGTAATCAAAGCAGTGTGGTTTGGTACTGTCATAAAGGCAGATATTTAGGCCAATAGAATATAATAAAGGACCCAAAAGTAAACCCTGGCATACATGGTCAAACAATCATCAACCAGAGTGCTAAGACCATCTAAGGGGAAAGAGCAGTCTTCAAGAAATGGTATTGGGAAAACTGGATATCCACATGCAAAAGAATGAAGATGAACCCTTATCTTATACTCTATATAAAAATTAACTCAAAATGGACTAAAGTCCTATCCATAAGACCACACACTATACACGTTTTAAAAGAAAACAAAGGCAGAAATCTTCATGACATTGTATTTGACAGTTATTTCTTGGATATAACACCAAAAGCACAGGCAAAAAAAAAAAAAAAAAAGCAAAAATAGACAAATGGGACTACTTCAAACTTAAACACTTCTGTGCATCCAAAGACACAATCACCTCAGCAAAAGGGCAGCCTAAGTAATGGGAGAAAATCTTTTATCTGATAAGGAATGAATATGCAGAATATATAAAGAACTACAACTCGGGGCGCCTGGGTGGCGCAGTCGGTTAAGCGTCCGACTTCAGCCAGGTCACGATCTCGCGGTCAGTGAGTTCGAGCCCCGCGTCGGGCTCTGGGCTGATGGCTCAGAGCCTGGAGCCTGTTTCCGATTCTGTGTCTCCCTCTCTCTCTGCCCCTCCCCCGTTCAAGCTCTGTCTCTCTCTGTCCCAAAAATAAATAAACGTTGAAAAAAAAAAAAATTTAAAAAAAAAAAAAAAAAAAAAAAAAAAAAAAGAACTACAACTCAACAACAAATAGCCTGATTAGAATCTGGGCAAAGGACTTGAACAGACATTTCTCCAGAGATAAATACAAATGGCTAACACAGTCTCACCCTCCACAATGACTTTTTTATACTTTCTCTTTTTTTATACAAACCTGTAATATACTTACCAGTCTTTATTCTTAGCTTATGACCTTTCACTGAGAAAACAGATAAAACCAGCAGAGACATCTATTACTACATTTGCCACCCATCAGCATCTGTACCAACAGAATACTGTCTTTCCCCACGTTACCATAGGTGAACTACTCATTAAACCTTTTTTTTTTTTAAGCAAACTCTATACCCAATGTGGAGCTTGAACTCACAACCCTGAGATTAAGAGATACAGTACCGACTGAGCCAGCCAGGCACCCCAATAAGTGAAATATTTAAACACCTATACTAAAGGCCTATTGAAGTTTGAGGTCATGAATTTACAGTGAGACCAGTCCACTTAGATGGGGCCACATCTCCCACCACTTTTAGCTGTAATGAGGCAAATGTGGAGTGGGCAGAGAGTTAAATTTAGCCTAACAGTTTTGCTGAGCAAGTGAGACAAAGCAAGAAAAGAGCAAGGAAGTAGGGACAAGGTTTGATCATGGATCAAGATGGTTAAATAGTTGAAAGAGTGTATCAAGGGGAGTGAGTGATGAGGTGGTAGGCAATGGTATGGAGGTTTCAGTGCGGTCAAAAGATTACATATGGACTCTAGGGAAGATAGGAAGTGGTGGTTGTGGGGAGGAGAGAGCACGAACTGAGATTAAATAGGTATAGCAGTTATTGATAATGGCAAGGTCTAAGGTATGATCATAAGAGTGAGCACCATAGGGGCACCTGTGTGGCTCAGTCGTTTGAGTGTCCGACTCTTGATCTCAACTCAAGTGTAGATTTCAGGGTCATGAGTTCAAACAGAACCCCTGCTTGCTCACAGACCTCATCCCCTAGGATGTCACTCTAGCAATTCTTCCATCTCTCTCCTGTACCATTAGCTTTTCCTTTCTACTGGATGCATTCTATAATATATAAACATACTCTTATCTCTTCCTTTTAAGAAAATAAAAACATCTCCCATCCCACTTCCTCTGCCAGCTACTATTCTATTTTTCTGCACCAGAACTCCTTGAGTTTTCTAATATTTGGTATCTCCAATTCCTTCCCTTACATTTTCACTTAAAACCACTCCAATTAGGCTTACACCAACATCATTCCCCTAAAGCTGTTATAACAGTTCAAGCCTCGTCCGTGTTGGACTCTGCTCTAGGCATGAAGCCTACTTAAAAACAAACAAACAAAAAAAAGAGTGAGCACCATAGGTAGGATGGAGATAAGATAATTGGGAGAGAAGTGATCAAGAAACTGAAAGGCCAGCATGTTTGAAAGATAATTAATGAATCAGAGTTGGATAGATGACAAAAACAATGATGGG
Source organism: Puma concolor (assembly GCF_028749965.1). Taxonomy (NCBI): domain Eukaryota; kingdom Metazoa; phylum Chordata; class Mammalia; order Carnivora; family Felidae; genus Puma; species Puma concolor. Next base: position 29,889,679 of record NC_141676.1, on the reverse strand, counting down.
TAGTAGGAGACATAATCTAATGACTTATTTACATTAGTAAGTAAAGGAAATCAGAGTAATGTTGAACTGAATTATTTTTCATGAAACACCATAACCTCTCTCAACTAGAGATAGTATCTCTATCTGACAGTGGATTATTTGGCCTATGCACGCAATTCTTGCATCCTCATGTTCTTAGTATTTTCCCAGCTATGACTCAGAGATCTGTGCTAATCATTTCTCTCCTTGCATTTCTAGCCTCTATATGTTCTACTCTTAGTTAAGTATTCATGGTGAAGAGAATCAAACTCAGTGTTGTTAGGTTGAAAAGCATCAGAAAAGGAAAATCAGTGACAGTCCTCAGTGTAGTAGTAATGGAATTTTTAACTTGAAAATTAGTTGTGAATAGACTTCACAGTCTAGATAGTCACATGCAAATTATATGCTAATATAACTTTAGCTCAGCAAACCAGTTTGCACAATTAGTTGAGACATTTGATATTGCACCTACTGCCCTGTGAGTATATCTTACTGTTTGTCATAAATGAATATTTGAAATATATGTATAAATAGAATTTTGGTAATACAAGTCATATTTTCTGAATGATTTGCATAATAATGTCAAAAATCTTCACTTTAAATTAATCCTAATTGGGAGTGATAACAGTTTTTCTTCCTAAGTATTTCTTTCAAGTGGCTAAATCAATATTTAAATGCACCAAAAGTTGTTATTTTTTAAAATCCAGCAATTAAGCATTTTAATGAGAAAAATCAGTCTTAAGAAAAAGAAAAATCGTTCTTGAGCCATTAATTTTAAGTTAGGAAGGACAAGAGAAATTATCTAGTGCAACTCTGTCATATGAGAAAATTTTGAGGCCCAGAACAGAAAAATTAAATACTTTGCCTCATTATCACCCATTTAGCTATAATTGCTGATATAGACCTAGAACTCAGATCTTGATATTTATTCCATATATACATAATTTTATTGTTATAATCTATCTTTTCACAAATAAAATCTTGTCTTTTGGTATCCAAGCTTTTTTGTTGTTGTTACATTTATTCTTTGATTACATTGAGACTTTTGTAAGTATTGCTTTGTTCATTCTTTGAGAAAGTATAAGGTACTTAACTGCTCTTTATTATCTGCTTGATTTCTTTTCTAGATATACTACATCTATACCTACAGCTAGCTATATTACAGCAGATTGTTTTTATCTTTCTTAATGAGATTGACAAAATTACTTTTCATGGAAAAACCATTACCATTTGTTGATAGAAATTGAAGTTCTCTGGTACAAATGTCTGTCAGACCTCTTGCTGAAAATTGGGGCAGGGGGAGAAGTGATAGGTACAAAAGTCTCATTTTTTCCTATCAATTTAAAAAAGATGTAGAACTTGGTCATCAGAATATAGATTTAAATTTTGTGTCATTAGACCCCTTTTATACATGTTTAATATTAATATGAAGAAATAAACTATAAAAAACATGGTAATTAAAGCAGGTATATGGAATAATTTTATTTTTTTAACTGAAAACAATTTTAAATGCTTGGTATTTTAAAGATAAAAATTAAAGTTCTAATAATTGTTTTTACGTTCTTTATATGTTATAGTTTTAAAGAGAAATTGTGATATCAAGTTAGATCATTTTACCATATAAGTTGTTGAAAATTAAGAAAATTGGCCAAAATAATACACATGATTTGAAATGTGCTGTCTTTGGGACATGTTTTAAATACTTTGATAGGCTAACCTTTGTTAAATGCCTGGAAACATTAATAAGGAGGACAGGGACATATTTGTAACTAGATTTCCTTCTGCCAACTCCTGGTTTATAAGTTACTCTACTGCTAAAAAGCAACAAAAAAAGACAATAGCCTCAAAATTAAAGGGGTTTAACTTAAAAAAATTTTAGATGACAATAGAACATATTTTTATCTTTTACTGATTATTATAAGTATTGCTGACAAGGAAATGTATCTCATGGAGATTAATAATACTTAGTAGTAGTTTAATATCAATACCATATAAACTAGTTCAATTTTAAATGCTATAACCCATGCATCATAAATGAATATTATCAATTTATATACCTAAATGTATTGTCTTTTTCCCATTTAATTTTGTTATCAGAGTGTTTATTGTCCTAGAAATCTAATTAGTTTGGGGAAATTTATTGCTTGTAAAGTTCTGAGCATTGTTGGTGATTGGATTGTTTTATGTTAGTGATAAATAAGGAAAGAGATTAAGATGTATTGGCTTTATGTCTTTGTTTTTGTTCTGATATCAAATCTCTCCACCACTTTTGAAGAGAATCTTAGCTTTACTATGGTTACTATCAGAATGGGAGAATATGAAATAAATAATTGATTGTATTGGTTGAACAGTGGCAACAAAAAACTAAGAAGTAATTTATGTATGTGGTGTTTTATAAAGTACCTCACATAGTAAATTTACTACCATGCACTTAAGACAAATTTTATTATTGAACAATTTGGGGCAGAAGGAATAATGTTTAAGAAACTTTTTGTAATATATGCAATAATAATGGTCTTGGGTAGATTCATTATTGGTGGATTAGAATGAACTGGCTATATTCTTGATCCACCCTCCTTTAACCCATACTGACATTCATCAAATGGTTGGCTGAAATTCATTTCATAATCTGGGACCTTGGAACAGAGTTTACCCCTTGTGCAAATCTAATTGACCCAGATAGGAATTGAATATGCAGGAATTCAAACAGCAGCACTGTATTCTGAAAGTTGAGCTACCCAGGACAAATATGTTACTTATTTATTCATATATATTTATGTATTTATATATATATAAATATCCATATATTTATGAAATAGTTGCATCACTGTCTTTATGGAATTTCATTTTTCATAGACACATTTATAGACTCATGAAACTGGAAAAATGTGACCATGTGATCCAATGTATCTTCATCCAAAATGGAGATATATGAGAAATAACCATACTGCCAAAGCCTTCAACTGGAGCCATATTTGTTTTGCATATAACAGCATTCTTTTTTTTCTAATAATCTTTTTTAATGTTTATTTATATTTGAGAGATAGAGACAGTGTGAGGGGGGAGGGCAGAGAAAGAGGGAAACAGAATCTGAAACAAGCTCCAGCCTCTGAGCCGTCAGCACAGAGACCGATGTGGCTCACACTCATGAACTGCAAGATCATGCCCTGAGCCAAAGTCAGACACTTTACCAACTGAGCCACCCAGGCGAACTGCATATAACAGCATTCTTTTCTCTTGGTTTTCTTTCTTTTCTTTTCTTTTCTTTTCTTTTCTTTTCTTTCTTTCTTTCTTTCTTTCTTTCTTTCTTTCTTTCTTTCTTTTTTGTTAGTTGCTTTGGGGCTAGATGTTGCTGTTCAATAAAATATTTGCAGAGATGTGCATATATTTTTATTGAACAACCTACCATTGATTTTGCACACTAAGTAATCTGCTACTTTTCCTAACTTCTTATGTTCTTTATTGTTGCATGTGTGCTTCAAATTATATTTCATTTTTTCTTTAGGTCATTTATTCTGCATATGTGATTGCTTTACTTAGGATCATGGTAGAGCAAATACTTTTGTATTTTTAAGGTCACCCACAGCTTTTACAGCATTAGTTACTGAAATGTCTATGAAATAGCTATGTTCCAGATCCTCATTATCATGACTTTTAATGTTCAGCCATAGCACACAGGTTGTCCGTTATCAAGAATATTAAATTCAGACAATGTTAAACCAGATTTTCTTCATTGTAACTATATTTTCTTTGAGGTGTTTTATAACGTTTGTAAAAAAAAGTTTTAAGTAAGCTCTGTGCCTAACGTGAGGTTTGAACACACAACCCCAAGATCATGAGTCTTATGCTGTACCAACTAAGCCTACCAGGCTCCCCATTTTTCTAAAATATTTTAAAACAGTAACATTAATGCTAACATTCATGTGAAAGATAATGTCTTCTTAAATTTATACATTTATTTTATTGATTTCATTTTACAAAGTAGAAATTATATTCATGTTCATATGTCTTAAAAGATCAAATTTTTAAATTACTATTATTTTAGCAGTTCTAAGAAAATTAAAACTTTTCTGGAAGATGAGCTCAGGTGATCAGGACATTGATTCAGGTGTACTTGGCATAGCAGTTCATTAACTAAGTGTTAATTACCCATGATTACTCCTGAAAAGCTATAGTGGCTTCATCTTTTAGGTTGCTTCATTAAATCATTAATTTTCTTGGAGGTAACTAAGCTTGACATAATTAAGACATCTCAGTCTCCACAGATTTTTATTTTCCCATGATGTCAAGAACACTGAGCTAGTTAATATAAGGCATTGTAACGTATTCCCTGGATGTACTGACTTTATATTTTTAAATTATTTATACTATTTGGGTTAATTTTATATTTTAGTAGTCTCATAAATTTTAATTACTTCCTCCATGTTGTAGCTTAGATTTTGAATTGTATGTGTAATATGTCCATTTCTGTATTTGAACCACTTCTTACCAACAGTTCTTTGACTCATGGCTACATAAAGCTGCTTCAGTTTATCCAGAACATCATATATGAGGAAGGATTTGATGGATCCAATCCCCAGGTATTGAGTACCTTCAAAGTTTTTTATAATCATCTATGTAATGTTGTTTTTAAACTCTCTAGGGGTAACCCAGAAGGTTTTAGAATAATTAACAGTGAACAAGCTGTTTCCAAGCACAGAAGATGTAAATAAGCAAGGCACAGGCAGCCTTTGTTTGATTTTTGATGTGTAGAGTTTTAGCTAAGTTCTCAGTGGATGCACAAAAGACATATACATACATTGTCAACATAAATTATTTTTAAATATATATTTGTGGCACCTGGAATAACTAAACTGCTGCATTTTGAAAATTACTCCTAAATCTGCAAGACGTGTACTTTTGTATCTAAATTTTTTTTAAGTTAATTTAGTTTGAGAAAGAGAGAGAGAGAGGGGAGAGTGAGCAGGGGAGGGGCAGAGAAGAAGGAGAGAGAGAGTCCCAAGTATGTTCTATGCTGTCAGTACAGAGCCCAACACAGGACTCAATCCCATGCGCCACGAGATCATGACCTGAGCTGAAACCAAAAGTCAGATGCTTAACTAACTGAGTCACCCAGATGCCCCTCTTATCAAAATTTTTTATATTTCTGTCATTCAGTCCTTAATTGAATAACCTGGTGAGTAAGAATTAATTATTTTAAGATTTTATTTCTTGTTATATCATGCTTTAGGTTATTTCACTGAATAAAAACTGCATTTTTTATTTGCTATATTAAAATATTTTATAACTTAATTATTTCTCTGTAGCTCTGTTTTTAAGAACGCAAGTTTTTAAATTCCCACTATTAAAGATTCCAAATTCCCACTATTAAAGATGTTCTGGTTAGTTTAACTTGAACAAAATGAGAGAAATTTTATTTCCAGTTATAATGCCATTTAGAAATCTTTCTCGGTGATTTTAATTGCTAAAGCTGCTAAAGATTTTCAGTTCATGTATATTATTTCAGCAGAATTATTTCCAGAGCACCATTATTTTTATTGAAGAAAGTAAAGAATCCAAAAGTCTTATTTTTGTCATTATCAACTACATTTGCTCTTAATCCATAAATTTTTAAGTATTCTTATAAACTTTACTGCTATATTTAATGTTTTTTCCACAGCAATGTTAATAAATTTTAAATTTGTTTTGATCATCAGTTTAATACAAAGTTGAAAATACCATACATGTGGTGAAGTATATACATTTATTTATAGATAGCTTTTCACGTGTGTTACAGTTTTTGTGATGGTCCTTGGTTTTTAATACAGTTTTATTTTGTTCATTGTTGCTCCGTTTTTGGTCCTAGCTAAGATTTATGGGCACTATGTCCTCCCTTTGGTGGCATTGTCCGTCTGGAGAGGTAAATTGGTCCCTGACAGACACCTCTCCCTCCCTATGTGCTGTGGTTACTATGGAAACAGACATGTCATAACAGTTCCTATGATACAGTGTGCAGAGCTCCTGTTCTTGCAGGATGATGACACATCTTCTAAGAGCAAGAAATTTTATAAAATACAAAAAATCAAAGGCAATAACAAAGATACACACATACTTCCTTGTATATGTATATATACATATGTACACATATTTATATATATGTACACACACCCATCCATCCAAAGGACCCTTGATAAGTAAGCTATTATTGGAATGGAATAAAATGTTTGTTTTCTTAGTTGTTTATTTGAGTATTAAAAATACCACCATTTTCAATAAATAGTATTTTATTTGATGAAAGCTGATAAACTGAACTGGTTTGTCTCTGAACCAGAAGTTCCACAACTATTGACTTTTATAAAGGTTAAAAGGGTTGAGGTAAGCATTTATATACTGAATACCAAGAACGCTGAAAAAGTTTACAACATACCGATAAGTTATAAAATATATTTCCAATTTTATTGGAATTAAAATATATCTACTAAATTTCCATATTGTTATATTTTAGAGTATATCATTTGCTAAATTACCTCAACTATATTTCTGTCTCAGAAACTTTAGATGAGTTCAAGAAGCCACAAAAATTCATCTATCAAGCACTGCTTCAAAAAATCTTATTCCTGAGTCAAAATAATGTTCTGATACTGAAATAAATTCTTTTTAAAAGGAAATTTTCATCTTACTTTCTGTATCACTACATTTTCAAATAAATTTACATTTTCAAATAAACTAACTTAATTTGAGATAGGCTATAAGGAATTGAGTATTATAGAATACTGTATAATAACTTTGTAGTAAGTAAAGTAGCTCATCTGCAAAGATATTTGGAGTGGAGATGTTTACAAATTGCTGTCATAATTTCATTTAAGTTATGATTTTTAAATATCTAAGAAATATACAATAAAAATGAAGTTTGAAAATTGATTTCACTTAGATATCCAGATTAAATATTTTAGATGTTCTCATTGGAATGAATTTAATATTTATTATTCAGCTTTCAACAAAAGTTTATTTTTTAGTTTGATTAGACCTCAATAAATTATATTAAAAATTTTTTGGTTATGCCTCACAGTGTGCCCCATTATTATATGGCATAGCAAAGGAATTATATGCCTGAAATTACACAGGAAATTTGTAAATCAGCCTTTGCTTTTGCACTTACTATTATATTTTTAAAAATATAAATGTATTCCCAAGTCACCTAGGTGGCTCAGTTGGTTGAATGCCCAACTTCAGCTCAGGTCATTATCTTGTGGTTCGGGAGTTCGAGCCCTGCGTCAGGTTTTGTGCTGACAGCTTAGAGCCTGGAGCCTGCTTTGGATTCTGTGTCTCCCTCTCTCTCTGCCCCTCCCTGACACTCTGTCTCTATCTCTCTATCAAAAATAAATAAACATTAAAAAAATTTGTTTAAATATATAAATGTATTCCCTATGTTGAAGTATCATGCTCAAATATGTTCTGATGTGGTGAGTACCTACCTCACTTAAATATCTTTTTCATTCTTTGGCTTAATATTGTCATTCTTTATACACACACACACACACACACACACACATATATATGTGTGTGTGTGTGTGTGTGTGTGTATGTGTATATATACATATATATACAGGTATATATGTATGTGTGTATGTGTATCATCATATCTGTCATAGTCACTAAACTTCTACAGTTCTCCTGCTTCTGCACCTATCATCATTTTTGTTATAAACTTTTAGCAGATGCTTTTTGATACAATAGTTGGTAATGGTGACTGGGTTAAAATACAGCTGACCTTTAGTTTCTGAAATATTGGTAGGGAAAACCGTATAATGCTGCTCTCCTTCTACCTTCAGATTTTGTTTTAATACCTAGATTTTGGGGGCAGGTTTGTCTCTCCATTTTTCTAGATTGCTCTTTCTGTTGCAAATCTAATTTAAGCTACAGTTCAAGAGAAAACAAGTTTGGGATGACAAAATGAAGCTTAATCTTGCCATTTTACTTAAATTCTGAGTTTCTAAGTAATACAGTAAAAGGCATAACCTATAATTTCAGAGATATCTTACACAAATTCATCAAAATGCATTTAGATTTCTAATACATACATGCCCTGGTACATATTATTACTTCATTTCATTCAAGTAATGCAGAAATAAAAAAAGAAAACAATTTTTATGGACTGCCAATGATGTTAATATATGTCTTAAGGGTTGCCTATCATAACCTTAATACAACCAGAAAAGAAAACTGGACTAGCTGCCTTGATGGTATCATCACGTTTCAGGTCTTTGGAGTCAGGAAGAACTTTTCAAATGTGCTTAAACTAAATTCCTTTTTCTGTAATCACATTTTAATAGCTTTATCCAGGCCCTTTATATATCATGTCCCTTTATATATTTTAAAGGATTGTGTGATCTCGTAGAACAATTTTTTATTGTAGAGATGAGAGAACTAATGCCTAAGTAGTGTTGTGTCTTGCTCAGAATCACATCTTCTTAGTTGCACAGTCCAGACTGTGAATCTATCTTACCCATCTTACTGATTACTGTCCCCTTCTGTTTTTCCTCTTCTAACTTTTCAGTGTTTTATTCATTTCCCTACTTTCCTTTGTTAATAAATTCTCAAAAATACACAAACTCAACTTTCATGTGTAATATCAGAGAGAGAGTAGTTGATTAATACATTTTATTAGTTAAATAGATTTTATTCATTTGTTATAACAATAACAAGCAATATGTTGTAGGATGTGACTTCATCAAAAAACACACTCAAATGACACATGTTCCAAATTTTTGATTTAAGGGAGAAAATGTATTTTCCCCATTAGAATTGTAATGATAAGTTTCCAATTATCTCCATGCACCAGGTTTTGCTAATGTCTCCTTCCTCTGCCCAGAAATTTTGCCAGATTGCTAAAGAAAGCATTTATAGGGGTGCCTGGGTGGCTCAGTTGGTTGAGGTTCCAACTTGGGCTGAGGTCATGATCTCATGGCTTGGCTTGTGAGTTTCAGCCCTCATTGGGCTCTGTGCTGACAGCTCAGAGCTTGGAGCCTGCTTTGGATTCTGTGTCTCCCTCTCTCTCTGCCCCTCCCCAACTCGTGCTCTGTCTCTCTCTTTCAAAAAACAAATAAAACATTTAAAAAAATTTAAAAAAAAATTTTTTTAATACAAAATAAAGAAAGCATTTATAAAACATTTGTTTGGTTAGGATAACACAAACAGTAGAATTTGTTATAAATACATCTCTGGCAAATGCTTATTGATAATCAGTGTAGGTTTTGTTTAATGGTTTTTAAATGCTCTTTTCCCAAGAAATATCAGTCATCATTATGACCTTGATATCAGTAGTCTTGAGTTCCAAATGTTCATTTGTTCAATTTTGATAAGTATTGAACTGAATTATTTTGTAAAAATAGCTTCAAGAAGAATAAGTAAAAGCAAATATAAGGTATAAAAGCAAAACACACATTTTTAAACTTCTTTCAAACAAAATATCAGGCATTGGACATAATAGCACTAAATGAAAAATACTGAGCAAGTTATAGTTTATTGAAAGACTTGTAGAATTTTATAATACTAAGAATGGTTTCTAAGTATTCTAGTTTAGATGTTCTTTATTGCTAACTGATTTTTTTATGTATTATTTCAGCTGTCGCAAACATAATTCGTAAAGTGGTCACTTAAAATTTAGAAACTTGAGGCTTTTGATACTCTTCAAATTTTCCAAAAGTGAGAAAAAAACAGCTATTTTTTAATACTCTTGCAATATAGATGATTTCCTTTATATTGCCGTATATTAATATACATAAAGCTTTTTACCATCTCTACTATCTCCCTGCTATGTTATAAATTTCAAAAACTGGCAAATAGAACTAAAGGAGGTATCCTATTTGTTAATAAAACTTAATGTGTTTGTCTCCCCCCCAACCCAACACACGCATTTCTTTAGAAAAAACAGAAAAACATTTTAAGAATAGGAATCCAGAATCTTGGTTCACCTTTGTGGGGGGATGACATCTGCTGTATGGAAAATGGCAACAGTCACAGCCTTACGAAGTTCCTGTATGTCCTCCGTGGTCTTCTGCGAACCTCTCTTTCAGCTTGTATGATCACAATGCCAACACATCTCATCCAGGTAAGAATCTTTCCAAAACTCCTTTCCCCTAATTAGTGCTACATAATGAAGAGCAATATATAAACACTCGGAGTCTGAGTCTGATAAATTATTTTCATATGCCATTTAAGTAGAACAGATTTCAGGAATGCCAGAGAGCAAAATGTCCTTTACTTTAGATTGTTAAATTGTTGTGTATTTGTAGTTTTAATATACAGTGAGTATATGGTAAGTCTATCTTTAATAATATTATTTTTTTCTTTGATTTCTTGTAAATGCATAATACATTGTGTTATGTGGTTGATTTTTTACTGATATCTTTTCATTAATCATTAGATTAATCATAAAGATCTAAGATATGGATATAGATCTTGAAGAAATATTTGCACACCCATATTCATAGCAGCATTATTTACAATAGCTAAAATGTGGAACCAATCTGAGTATTCATTAACAGATGAACTTGATAAGATATGGCCTATATTGCAATGGAATATTACTCAGCCTTGAAAATGAAGGAAATTATGAGGTGCCTCGTTGGCTCAGTCAGTTAAGTGGCTGACTTCAGCTCAGGCATGGGTTCAAGCCCCGCATCGGGCTCTGTGCTGACAGCTCAGAGCCTGGAGACTGCTTCAGATTCTGTCTGTCTGTCTGTCTCTCTCTCTCTCTCTCTCTCTCTCTCTCTCTGCCCTCCCTCAGCTCGTGCTCTGTCTCTGTCAAAAAATGAATAAAAATGTTAAAAATTTTTAATAAAAAAAGAAAAGGAAGGACATTCTAACATATGCTGCAACACTGATGAATCTGAGGACATTATCCTAAGTGAAATAAGTCAGTCACAAAAAGACAAATACTGTGATTCCATTTATACGAAGTACTTAAAGTAGTAAAAATCATAGAAACGGAAGGTAGTATGGTGGCTGCCCTGGGCTGAGGGAGAGGGAATGGCAAGTTACTTAATCGGTACAAAGTTTCTGAAAATGGTTGTTGGTGGTAGTGGCACAACATCATGAATGTACTTAATAACACGGAATTATACATTTAAAAATGGTTAAAATGGTAAATTCTATGTTATATATATTTTGCCACATTCAAAATTTTGAGGAAAAAAAGAAAAGGGGCACCTGGGTGACTCAGTCAGTTAAGCCTCCAACTCTTGATTTCAGCTCGGGTTGTGATCTCGCAGTTCGTGAGTTTGAGCCGCATGTTGGGCTCTGTGCTGACAGCCGGGAGCCTGCTTGGGATTCTGTCTCCCCTTCTCTCTGCCCCTCCCCTGCTTGTGTGCACTCTCTCTCTCTCAAAATAAATTAACACTAAAAAAATGTAAAAGGAAAAGAAAAGACAAACACTGATCTAAATAGGACATGTCCTTTTCTTCCCTTGCTGTTTCTATGTGTAAACCTCCTGAAACAACACTCTTAGGGAAAAAGGTCCATCTCCCCAGACAGAAAAAGAGGGATTTTTGCAAGATTTGCCTCATCAGCTCAAAAAGTCCTTTTCTTAAGAGTGTTCAAGAGGCTGGGGCACCTGGCTGGGTCAGTCAGAAGAGCATGCAACTCTTGATCTCACGGTCATGAGTTCAGGCCCCACACTGGATATAGAGATTCGTTAAATAAATAAAACTTAATTTTTTTTTTTATAAAAAGAGTATTCAAGAAGCAAGTTTGGGACAATTTTCATCATTGTTGTTATTTTATATGTAATAGAGAAAGTACAATTACATTGTATATTTTTCCACAGTATTTATTATTAAATATATTTCTATAACAAACACAATACTAGAAATAATAAAACTAAAAAAAAATCACCTGCAGTGAATGAATCTGAAAGTCAAAATAAGCTAAATCACTGAAATCATCTTTTCTAATGTACATACACTAAATTAACACTTTGATATAGAATGACTTTCGTAGCAGAATAATGTTGAGCTTTGTTTTCCTTTACTTCCCTAGGAAGTCTCAATAATAATAATGATAGCACTAACAAATACAAAATACTTAAAGTCAAGATCTTAAAGTTCTTATAAAATCCTTACATAACTACTGTTGTAATCTACATTTTACATGTAAGGAAACTGAGATACAGAGAAGTTAAGAAACTAGATCAATGTTTAATACCTGAGAAACCATGGTTTGAACCCAGAAAACTGGGTTCCAGCACCTCATACTAGAATACGTAGCACGTTTTTATTCTGGAACTCATTCTCTCAAAGCTAGTAGCTCTCATATCTTTTATCTTGGAGTTAGAAAGGACGTGGGGCTCATCTGAGCTAGGCTCCTGCCTTCAGCTGAGTAAAGTAGTATCCCAAGTGAAATGACCTGTTCAAGCAAATCACAGAAACAAAGACTATCCTTGGTGAGATTTCATGGATCTATGCAAACTTTACATTTGATTAAACTAACAGGAATAAACACTGACAGAAATTAAATCAAATTAACAGAAATAAAAGATAGAATTGAAATTTGAAGTTCACCAAGGAGATAAAGAAATGCCATTTAAATTAAATTAATAAACATTAATTAAATTAACAGAAATATAAGATATAATTGAAATTTTGAGTTCACCAAGGAGATAAAGGAATGCCATTTTAAGATGCTGTATCTAAACATACTGTATAAGGGTTAAAGCTGAGACATTGTTTAAGGGCTATTAAGTTTGTAAAGCACCATATTCCTTCCTGCACAGGTAGAGAGAGGAGTATGATTGACAGCATACCCCCATACATTGTCAGTGACTTGTGCTTTTGAGCTTTCTAAGGGTTACCATAGCAACTTCCTGCTGTTCAAGTTAGCATTCCTCTTTAATAATTGCAAACTTTGAGCAAAAGAAAAATTAGATCTTAATCAGAAAAAAAGTTTGACTTTTCACATCAAGATTTCCTTTTTTTAAGTAAACTCTACCCCCAACATGAGGCTCAAACTCACAACCCTGAGATCAACAGTCACAAACTATCCCAACTGGTGTGTCTCACATCAAGCTTTCTTAAATCCAAATATTTCTCTGTCAACAAACTGTGGAGAAAATCCGCATTTCTTATAAATTTTATTATTGAAGCTGTGTTGTATCTCATTCATTCATTCATTTCTTCTACACTGCTTTTGAGTGACTGACAGTGCTATAGTCCACTATATATATAGTGGAAATTTTAAAATGAATGAGAGACACTGGTTCCTTTCAGGCACCTTACTCTGTAGTGGGGAGGTGAATATTAAAAACTTGTGTTTCAATCTGAAGATGAAATGCAGAAAACAATTGCATTCATAATAGCATCAAAAAGAATAAAATACTTAAAAATAATTTTAACAAGAAGAATGTACAACTTATACTCTGAAAACTACATAACATTGTTGAAAGAAATTTTAAAAGATCTAAATGAATGGAAAAACTTTCCAGGTTCATGGATCAGAAGGTTCAAAATTAATATGACCATTGTCTCCAAACTGATCTGCAGATCCAACACAGTCCCTATCAGAATCCCAGCTGACTTTTTTGGAGAAATCTGCAAGCTGATTCTAAAATGGCTATGGAGGGGCGCCTGGGTGGCGCAGTCGGTTAAGCGTCCGACTTCAGCCAGGTCACGATCTCGCGGTCCGTGAGTTCGAGCCCCGCTTCAGGCTCTGGGCTGATGGCTCAGAGCCTGGAGCCTGTTTCTGATTCTATGTCTCCCTCTCTCTCTCTGCCCCTCCCCCGTTCATGCTCTGTCTCTCTCTGTCCCAAAAAAATAAATAAACGTTAAAAAAAAAAATTTTTTTTTAAAAAAAATAAAATGGCTATGGAATTTCAGAAGACTTAGAATAGCCAAAATAATCCTTTAAAAAAAGAATAAGCTAGGAGAGCTCATACTTCTCAATTGAAAAACTTTCTAGAAAACAATGGTAAAAGACAGTGTAGTACTATCATAAGAATAGGCATATAGATCAATGAAATAGAATTGAGAGTCCAGAAATAAACCCATATATCTATGGTCAACTGATTTCGACAAGTGTGCCAAGACCATTCAATGAGAAAACGATAGGCTTTTTCAACAAATGGAATAGGACAACTAGATAGCCACATGCAAAAGAATGAGGGTGAACCATTACTCCACAGCATGTACAAAAATTAATGCAGGATGGATCGGAAAACTGAATGTAGCAGCCAAAACTATCAAGAAATGCATGCTCTACCAACTAAGCCAGCCAAGCACCTCAAAATTAAAAACTTTTATGTTCGATGGACACCGTCAAGAAATTGTTAAAGGCAGCCCACAGAGTAGGTGAAAATATTTGCAAGTCATATCTGATTAGAAATTTTTATCTACAATATATAAAGAATGCTTACAAATCAATAATAAGACAACTCAATAAAAATGGGACAGTAATTTGAGTACACATTTTTCCAGAGAAGATGTACAAATGGCCAATTAGCACATGAAAGATGCTCAACATCATTAATCCACAAAAATGCAAATCAAAATTACAATGAGATACTACTTAACATTCCCTAGGATGGGTAAAACAAAACCTCAGGTAACATTAAGTGTTGGCAAGGTGAAGACAATGGAATCCTTATACCCTGCTGGTGGGAATATAAGAGGGTACAGTTGCTTTGGAAACAGTGTGGCGCTTTTCAGTGATTCAACCTGGAGTTACAGTGTGACCCAGCAATTCCACCCATTAGTATATACCCAATAGAAATGAGACCATGTGTCCACATAGAAACTTGTGCCTGAAAGTTTATAGTATTATTATTAATAACAGCCAAAAGATGAAAACAGCCTAAATCTCTATTAACTGATACTGGATAAGCAAATGTGGTATATCCATACAATGAAATACTATTTGGCTATATAAAGGAATAAAGTTCTAATACTTGCTATAAGACAGATGGACCTTAAAAAGATTATGCTAAGTGAAAGAAGCCATCACAATAGAACATATATGATTTCATTAATATGAAAGTCCTGAATAGGGAAATCTGTAGAGACAGAAAGTAGATAGTGGTTACCTAAGGCTTTGTAGTGCTGGGAGATAGGGAGACCTTGAGTATGTGTTGGGGTGATAAATAAAAAGATTGGTTTGTTTTTTGTTTTTTTTTAAGGTGATGAAAATGTTATAAAATTGCCTTGAGTAATGGTTGCACATATCTGTGAATACTAAAAAACCTCTGAATTGTATACTTTAAGTAGGTGAATTGAATGGTATGTAGATTATATCTCAATAAAGCTGCTGATTTATAAAAATGTAGGTTACATGGGGCACCTGGGTGGCTCAGTCTGTTGAGTGACCGACTTCAGCTCAGGTCATGATCTCACCTTTTGTGAGTTCGAGCCCTGCGTCAGGCTCTGTGCTGACAGCTCAGAGCCTGGACCTGCTTCAGATTCTGTGTCTCCCTCTCTGCCCCTCCCCCTCTCATGCTCTGTGTCTCTCTGTCTCAGAAATAAATAAACATTAAAAAAAAATTTTTTAAATGTAGGTTACAAAATAGTTGGTAAATCTGGTAGCAGAGTTATAAGTATACCAGATCAGAACTTTAGTTCAGTGGTTCTCAAACTTTTTAATCTTAGAACCTCTTTACACTCTTAAAAACTATTGATGATCTCAAAAAAAACATTATTTGGGTTGTATCTATTGATATTTACCATATTACAAATTGAAACTAAGAAATTTTCAAATATTTATTTACGAATTCTGTTAATAATGAACTGATCACATGATTGTAAAAAAATGATTTAAAAAAAATTTAGTTAGAAGAGTAACATTGTTTTACATTTTTCCTTAGTAGGAAACAGCAGGTTCTAATATTGGCTTCATTATTCAATCCATTGTGATATATTGTTTTGGTTCAAGTATGAAAAGAAAATCTGACTTCACACAGATACATTGTTGGAAAAGGGAGAAGTGTTTTAGTAGCCTTTTTTTTTTTTTTATAATTGTAGAGATTCTTCAATATACACTGAAACTCAAAAAGTAATAGTTTTACAAACATTACAAATATTACAATGTGAAATCAAAAACTGTGAATGAACTTTTTCATATTATGCTACACTAAAAGGCATTCATTGCTTTATCTTGCACTTTGAATGGGTCTTTTACTCATTCAAAATATTGACATATCATTCCTTGGTCATTTGGAAGGCATTGATTGGTTCATGGAGTTATGCCAATCTTCCAAATATTTGCACATTTCATTATACAATATAAACAATCATATTGGTTAATATCAGCACCATCTACAGTGTTGTACATGTCACCAGTTTACTTTTATTGCTAATTAGTTTTTGAGCATAAAAATATACCACAATTTCTTTATTCTTCCACCTATTTATGGACATTTGTGTTATTTCCAGATTGAAGCGTTTATGAATAAAGCTGCTATGGACATTAATGTATGAGTCTTTGTACAGATACGTATTTTCATCTTTCTAGGAATCACATCCCTCTAAACCTTTTTATTTTCAGTCTTTCACATTTTAGCCATAATAGTACACTTGAACTGTATGACATTGCGATAATTTGCATTTCCCTGACAACTAATGATGTTGATCATCTTATCATATGCTTATTGGCTATTTTGCCTGTCTTATTTTGTCTAAGTGTTTTGTCCATTTTTTAACTGGGTTATTTATCTACTTATTATTGAATTATGAAATTCCTGAAATATTTTCGGTATATCTTTGCAATAATTTCTTCCAGTCTATGGCTTGCCTTTTCTAATAACAGTATCTTTTGAAGAGTTAAAGTTTTTAATCTAGATAAAGTTTATCTTATCATTGTTTTAATGGTTAGCAATTTCTCTCTCCTACTCCTCCCAGTTTACAAATCTTTGCCCTCCGTAGGGTCTTTTTCCTGTTTTCTTCTAAAAGTTTGATAGTTTTATCTTTTACTAATAGATCAGCGTAATCCAATTTGAATGTTTTAAATGACTGTAGTTTACATTCTCAAATAGTTTTTGACTTATTAGTTAACATTCTAATATATGTTAACACACTTTACATTCACTAGTTCTCTTTTTATTAGAGTTACTATTTACCAAGGTACTTATTGTCTGCCTCAAACATGTGATTTCATATAATCTTATGTATCTAATACTTTGTAACCTCTGGGAAGTCAGGGCCACATATTTATAGTTTTCTTTTTTCCAGGTTAGGTTTATGAAAGTAATACATCATTAAAGGCAATAAAGTATAAAAATTCATAGCACAGTAACTAAGCTTTTTCTAGATGTTTAATAAATGTTTAAGGAATAATGATTCTTACTTAGGAAATCATTTCTAATATCTGATTGTTGAAACTTCTTGAATCTTTATTATAAATTTTTGTGATTTTAGATCTTTTTTCTAACATACCCAAACCCTTCCTGCAAATGGCCAATTTATTATAATGTCATTTAGTCATCTTAATTATATGCAGGATATATCAGCATATTTCAAGTCTTATTACTAAAAATTTAGGCATAAGCAAGATAAGAATTTTGCCTCCTTAGCCAGTAGAATTTATTTATAATTGTTATAAAAGGATGATTTATTTTTCCTGCAAAGACTTTTTACAGATTTTGCATGAACCTAACTTATTATTGTGAGTTTATAATCACACCAATATCATAGGGAAACTCCTTTCTCTAATCATTTTAGATATTCTACACATACTTGTATTGTTTACATTGTTAATGATGTTAAGTCATTATAAAATTAATACTTTAATACTAGTTTGGTTAGCTTTCATGAGCTTCTTGATTTTGATGAGAAGTAAACCTGGAACAGACTTATCAAATACTCGTAAAAATAGTGCTACTCTCAGTACCACTACAACTGTGCTATTACTATAAGTATTTATTAGGTACATACCACATGCGAAGCACACTACAAGCGTTATGTCCTTGAATATCCACCACAAGCCTTACCTCTATTTTTACAAGGTTACACAGTTAATAAGAGGCAAGGCCAGTAATGTTCTACCTCATGTCTTCCCCTGACTCCAGACTACACCATCTTCACTTTTAGGTTATATAGCCAGCTGCCCTAATCATCAAAAAAAACTCTGCAAGATAGTCATGATGCCAGTTGCAAACAAGATTAAACTGAAATTAAGCGATGCAACAAAGTCACGTATTTAATAACATGTTTAAAGCTAGTAGCAAACTCTGATCTGTTTAAATCTAAAACTTACTCTTTCCTCCCTGTCACACTACGTCTTTATGTATCTTGAATTATTAACTACTTCTGATGGCAGTAACTTCCCATGAGGAAAAAAAGTTCTAGACCGGCGTTGCTATTCAGCATTTTTAAATTTTTTTTTTCAACGTTTTTATTTATTTTTGGGACAGAGAGAGACAGAGCATGAACGGGGGAGGGGCAGAGAGAGAGGGAGACACAGAATCGGAAACAGGCTCCAGGCTCCAGGCTCCAGGCTCCGAGCCATCAGCCCAGAGCCTGACGCGGGGCTCGAACTCACAGACCGCGAGATCGTGACCTGGCTGAAGTCGGACGCTTAACCGACTGCGCCACCCAGGCGCC
This sequence comes from Puma concolor, assembly GCF_028749965.1. NCBI lineage: Eukaryota > Metazoa > Chordata > Mammalia > Carnivora > Felidae > Puma > Puma concolor. Next base: position 29,871,101 of record NC_141676.1, on the reverse strand, counting down.
CCTATTCAGCATTTTTAAAGAGAAAACTATCATTGTAAAATTGTTGACAAATTAGTACATGTGAAAGATTAAGTAAAAAGTTTCATTGCAGTCAAGGGAGGAAAAAAGGATGGAAACATATTTCCTTATGTGTAATTGCAAAGCAAAGAAAACAGTTATGAAATAAATACGTGCATATATGTAATTTTTTTATTTATTCCAAAGGGACCTATGCAAGAAAAAAGAAAAGAACATTTTTCCAAAGCTATTTTGGTGGCCATGATGTTCATTATTTAGAAGGAGATTCCAAACCCATTGTGAATGCTTGTGACTGTGATCCTTGCGGTCTCTGTAGAAGGAAACAGCCGTCATACTGTCAGGTATCCTCAAGTCAGCCTGTCTACGTCACCAATTAAATAATGATCGAGGTGATTAAATGGACTAGATATCTAAACATTATGCAATATTTGCATTTTGGTATTTTACAGATACATTTAAAACATTGTATAACTGGAAGAGATATCATTTAAATTTATGTTTTTTAAGGTTCTAGTAAAAAGACTATTTTGAAATGGAAATAGGAAAATGGGGGGTCAGACTTTGGCGATGAGTATAAGGTTAAATAATGTGACCAAGAATTACGACGTATTCCTCAAAATATAAAAAAAAAACAAACTGCCCATCCATCTACAATTTTCACATTTTCCATAATATCTTTTCTACGCAATTTTTCTACCTATCCATTTTTTAATGTTTTTTAAATTTATTTTTGAGAGAGACAGAGAGAGAGAGAGGAAGGGGCAGAGAAAGCGGGAGAAACAGAATCCGAAGCAGGCTTCAGGCTCTGAGCTGTCAGCACAGAGCCCGATGAGGGGCTCAAAATCACAGACTGTGAGATCATGACCTGAGCTGAAGTCAGACACTTAACCAACTGAGCCACCCAGGCGCCCTTCTAGCTATCATATAGTAGTTTTCTGGTCCTAATATCAGTTGAGGTATTAAAATGTATATATATTCTTTTGCTCTATGACTATAACATCTCATTATATATTTGTTTTTATGTCAAAGTACTTAAGAGAACATACAAGATTTAAGAGTTTGCTTCAACCAATCATGATGTAAACAGGGGATAAAACCCAAGAACTCTTAAAAAACCAGCAGAGAAAACCACAGGGTTTAGGGTAAGGAAAGGGAATAAGAACCAGAAGCAGTATGCTCACAAATCTAATCAAAGACATATGAATACACAGAACCAGGAGACTGTGAGTTTATTTAATAAATCTTACATAGTACTTTTTATGAGCCAGATGCAGTCCTCAAATCTTTTTAAATATTACCTCATTTTATCCTTACAGTAACCCCATATGGTTGGTGCTGTTATTGTCTCCATTTTACAGATTAGGAAACAGGGGACAAAAAAGTTGAAGTGACTTTCCCAAGGTCACACGGCTAGTGAGTGGCAGGATTTAGACCAAAGCAGTACCCTGTAAGTACCATACTCTTAACCACCATGCTCTGCAGCTTACTCAATAGAAGTACTAAAAGAAGGTCAAAATTAAGACACAGACTTGTGTACACAAGGTAGCATTTAATGATGAAAGAGCCTGGGCTTTTGGAGACAGATAGACCCAATTAGTCATATGGTTTTAGTCAGGTCTTAACTTTCTCAACCTCATCTTCTTCATCTTTTAAAAAATGGAGTGAGGAATACCTAATTCAGAGGATTAGCAAAAACATGTGCTGACACAGCGCTAACACATAGTAGTCACTCAATATATGCGAGCAATCATTACCTTCACTATAATTACTTTCAAGAGACTTCCAAAGATGAAAATTTGAACAGAGATCAGGCCATAGAAATAAGGTGTACAAGTTCATCAAAGCAGTAGAAGTCCTCAGCTTTCTGTCTCTTTTTATGAACGTCTCTGACAGAATCTTCTAACAGGTCAAGCCTGAGATAGACCAGGAGGCATGCATGAAGTCAGGTGGCCATCTAAGTCATAGTAACATCACCATGTTGTTCCAAGACTCTTCTAACATCGTACATCAACTTCCTCTCCACTATGAACAGTGCCATTCCTATAGACTCCAAGTCAGAATTTAAGTGGTGATTGAATGTCTAAGGGTAATTTAGCTTATTCATTCATGAACAGATATTTATTGCTGAGGCACTAGGCACTCATGAGGATATAGCAGTGAATAAGACAAACAAAATTACTATCCTTGTGGAGGTTTTTTAGCAATGTAAAAGACAGCATGAATGGAGCAGAAAATTAGTATATGGAAGGTATTTACAGGCTTGAGCTTGGAATTTGATACTAAAGTGGTTTCTGCAAGAAATAGAAATGTAGTTTCATATCCTTGGAAACAATTAAACATCTATAGGTAATAGAATTGTGATACTTTTATTTGAATATGTTGTATAGAATATCACTATGTTAAAAGTATATAAAATATCTATATCTCTTAAATTGGTAAAAGAGCCAATCAGTGTTCTTACTTTAGTTATTAGCATTCTGTCAGACTTGTACAGTAATGATTAGTTACCCTTTATTATACTTTTGGCATGCTTCCCATGTTTAATTTCATTGTAGGGAAGGAACACATAGTTAAGGAAATTGCAAAGAGGAGGAAAAGTTAAAATAGGGAAAATAATGACATAGATTCAAAACTGACTTGAATTTATTATTATAATAAGACTTTTGCAAGTAGAACGAAAAAGAATTATTTTTAAATTTGCATTTGAAATATTTTGTGTTTAGCCTGACAACTTTGAACTGAGAATTTTTTATTTTCTTTAGGTTAAAACTTATTTCCATAACAGCAACAGGGAAAAATAACAAACACACATTGAAACAAATACATAAAAATAAACTCTAAGTATCTGTTAAGAAAACGCTAAAATTATCCATCAAATATATTATGAGTATCTTAAAAAATATATAGCCCTAAACAATTTTCCTGCAAGGTTGTTATATTACTGATATTGTCTCCTTCTAGAATATAATTTTAGCACCTGCTCAAAGACATTGTATTAAAAAATGTATGTGAAAATGGCCAAGTTAAATAAGACTTTGTTACATGCTAAACTGTGGTGTAAAGTGTCATTAGAAAGAGCAGGACTACGGACGGCTCCCCCATATTCGAGCATTACCCAGTTCCCAGATCCCTGCTGTGTAGTTGTTCCACTCGCCAAGAAGCCTGTTAAAGAGCCCCCAAGAGCATGTGTACAGCCCTCCATGTTAATAGTTAATTGGTGAGGATGGCAAGATGAGAGGACAGCCGAACATGTGGTCTCTCAGACTCAAGCCGTAGACAGACCTTTAGTTATAATAACAGCAGCTGCTCACGTTCTCACAACTCAACTGTTCAAAACTGTTGTCGAATGAAGGTTGCTGTGGATTGGAAAAAAAAAAGGGGGGAGGGAAGGTCACATCTAAGAAAAATAACTAAAACCCTACCTTGAAACTCTTACTATTTATTATTTAAGTATGAGAATATTACTTGAACTTTTTAAAACTTAAGTACAAATTTCTATATTCAAAGCTGTTCTGTTTCAGACACATATAACACTGCTGCTTTTTTCCTATTTACTGTTAGAAACAGAAATGCTGGTGCAATGCTCGAAACTTTTTAATGAGATTTTTTGCAAAGTGACACCTTTGAAGCAGTTACAGTAGGATGCTGTTCGATTTCCCCATCTAGCAAGATATGAAACTTAATTTTTTTGGTTTTATAAATGGAAACTGGCTTCCTATAGTGAAATTTGTCATCCACCTCCACATTATAGAACATTTTGTGCCTTTTAAGTTAATTTTATTTTCAATTCCCAGTGACAGTTGTGTACTTGAGGAAAATGATGACCAATAACATTTATTCTTTTTGAAATTAAAAATTTAGTTTTATGCCTTGTTATGATTTCCTTGGTAAGGTGAAAGGAAAGTAAGTTTCCCTTAGCTTCTGCATTTTGTTTACATGATCTATGACAGGTTGTTGGTGACTTGTTTTAGTGATCAAAAGCATTTTTACTGGAAACCGTCAGGAAGTAAGTATGGAAGAACTTAGAATTGTGATTCAAATGGGAGGTGCAAATATTTTTCTGTGGCTTTCTCACAACTTTCCTTTCAGGAAGAAAATGTACTTTTTATTATTGCTAACTTACTCAAACTGTTGTAATCTACTTTTTAAAGGAATTTTTAAATATAAACAACAGCCTAATAAATTACTCCTTAACTATCATAATGAAGGGGTGAAAACTTCTTTGACATTACTCACAGTAAAATATTAAATAACATTTTCTCATTCTAGAATACTTCTCAATATCACCAGCATTTAATGTGTTTGCTTATCAAACATTAGTTTATAAACTATTCAAACTTTCTTTTATTCAGAACAGATTTCAGATTTGAAAGTGTCCCAGAACATATTTTGATTGGTCATTATCGTCATTTGCTCCATTAATAGCCTTACTCAGTTTTTATCCTATAATCAATGTTTTCCAACAATTTGATCTGTGGACTTCCCTCCACACCCCCGCCCCACCTATCTGTTTGGAGAATACCATCACCAGTATGTTAGTTTATGCCAAGGAAAATTTATTTTCTACAGAAAAGCAGGAAGAAAGTGCTTTGTTATTTAGAACATCTCTTGAAAATTGAGGAAGCTTTTATTTAGTGTGTTATTTTAATTGATATGTCTTCCAATTAATATTTTACAGCATTAATATAATAAAGTTTTGAAATGAGTGAATGTTTCAAAGTAGAGAAATTCAGAACAAGCCTTTTCACATCCATAAACTTTTGTGTTCATGCTGAGTATCTTAGCAGTTAAACTCTAAGTCAAGTAATGGACTGCTTAGAACTAACCACTAATATGGGATTATGAAATGTGGACTCCAGTGGCCTTGTGAATTTCTCTCAGTGTGAAATCTTTTATTATTAAAACAAGAACTAAAAATAATTGCATGGTAAAGGAACAACAGACTTTTATGAGTTTACAACTATAAAATTTTGGAAAATATTTTTAATGTAATTGTTGATAAGAGCATCATTATAGGAAAGCATAACATCATCTCTGTCCCATAACTTAATCTATTTTAAGTGCTCTTTTTAAATGTACTTTATTAAGGAGAAAATTTAAGGATGAAAATTAGAGATTAGATTTAATCTCTTGATCATAACTATCAATTACTAAAGGATAAAGTCAGATATTCTGGCTGTCATTTTTTCATGAGTTCCTTTTATTTTTCTAGATCTTCTCAACTACTCTAAGGTAGATTGTAAGAAATTAACATTTTTAAAAGTATAAAAAGAAGCAATCTTAAAAAGTCAACTGAATCATACTAAACCTATTTTAATGTTATGCCGTGTATGTTAAATTGTAGTTTTTGAAAATTTAGTAACTTCATATGAGTCTGGTGTACTGGAAACAGAGTCATTTATTCTTTATAATAACAAATAATAGAGAAATGGGTGTTTCAACTTTGCTACCATACACTGCTTATAAAAATCTATAAATTCTTATAGCTCCAGTTTTTTTTTCTTCTGTTTTATACTGCACATGCTGGTATCTGATTAATTTTTTAAATCAAATCTTAGCATGTATGCATTATACATATGTGTTGAATTTACTTTCTTGGTCAAGGATGTTTGAAGCTTTTTACACAAATAAACTCCAAATTATCTGTAAGTTTCTGTCTATATAGAACATTAATAGCAAAATATATACTATTTTATCTTCATGTAAATATGCATATTAAATAAAAGCAGGATATTTTAAATGGTCAATAAGATAAATGTGCATCTTTAACGGAAAAAAAATGCCACTTTAGAAACCTTTTGTTATACTTAACCTAACCAAAGCATATTCAGCAAGCCATAAAAAGAAAAATAATTTTAATGTAAAATGGTTTTTTTGTTCCAAAATAACTTTGTGATGTTACAGTTCATAGGGTGATTCATACTGTACTTCCTTGTGGTGATGGTGGTTGTTAAAGTACTATTTAGAGCCAAAATTTTTAAATATATCAATGATAGAAATAGTGAAACGTCTCATCACAGTATGGAGATTGAGTCATCTGTTTGGGCATATGGAATCTTTGGCTGTGGACTGCAGTCTTTATAATGCCCAGTGTCCAGGCATGGACACAACTGTTCTGGGAACAGAAGCAGAGAGGGACCTCTGTGTTCAGTCCACTTGAACGTGATAGAAGAAAAAAGGGGAAAGGATCTTTAACGTTAATTATCTTTATTATAAACTATCTTTGAACTTGATCACTTTTTATGTACAGAAAAAAAGTACAACTGTATGTAATTTGCATTTATTTTGCAAATAAAATTAGTAAGTTTTTAATCTTTGGTGTTACAAGCTCTCTGAAAAATACCTGTGAGAAAATGTAAGTTGAATTATTCCTATTTGTATACTTTGATGCATTTCCCTTAAAGAAAGATTACTGTCTTCAAAAAAAGATGATACTTATTTCTTAATATTGAGATGAAATATGCTTGTAACTAATTATAATTTAAAGCTCTTTAAATATCAGGTCATATATTATATCCTAGTATTATGTTTTAGCCCTTTGCTATTAATTACATTATTATTACTATATAAAGTATTTCTGCTTCTTTAATAATGTTTTCGCACCCTATGTAGTTAATCTTTAATGTTGAGGAGGACAAGGGGAGAGATTAAATTAGCCTTGTAACCTCTTTCTCTTCCAGGCTGATGATGGAAAATAAAAGCTCTTAGCCACAAAATGTAACACTTAGAATTAATATTTAATTAGACTAGCAAATTGTACACTGTGGCTGAAAGCTTCCAAAGAGTTGTTAGTGCCACAATTGACCTACAGGTTTAATAATAACTCACTTCTAGAAGCAAGTGCCAGTTCAGCATAGTAGAGCCACTGTAAGAAAGTCCTGAGAGATTAAAATCAGCAAACCAAATGGCAGGCAGGGATTCCTGGGATGGAGCCTTCTGGAAAGCTGGGAGCTGGAATAGCTTTTAAGCCAGGATTCAGATGAGAACAGTGGGTGAAAAAGCTGATCCCTCCTGTTCTGGGAGCTTCTGGTTGTAGGCCAAAATCTTAGAACAGATTTTTACTAAATGTTTTTGCTGCAGCTATTAACTTACATTGAAAATCAAATATTGAATAATTTTTCTGTAAAATTTAACAAATTTTTTGTGTAAACATTAGTTCTTAATTTCTTACATATTAGTACATAATATCTGTAAACTCAGATCATTAGATTATCAGATAGGTTTGGCGCTGTACATCTATGCTCTTTTGCTGTGACATGCTGTTTCCTTGTTCCCTGTATAGTTGATTTATATGGTTCATTTCTATATTATTTCATTACGGGGCATTATGCAGAGCCTGAGAAAGAGATTGTGAAGTCTGTACCCAAGAAATGTTTTTCTTCAAGAAGGTACATATCTCAACAAATATAAATTAAAGGCATTCTTAATTTTTAAAGGCCTTATATTATAAAAGCAATGCTACATTTGCTTATGCTTATGATGCAATTAAATTACAAGACAAATAATTGGACCTCCTGGTGAAACATTGGATCCTTATATCTCTGAGAAATTAATCTGGTGAAAAATAGGAGACCATGAATTTGAAAATGTGCAAATACAGAACAGCTAACTTAAGAAAGAACATCTTACATAATTTATTGGTTTTATCTTCAATAATTAAAGAAAAGCTAAGTCATTAGTTAAAAATTCAAGCAGATGAGAACCTTGCCAGCAGAGGGAGTAGTCCTGTCTGCCGTCAGGTTCCCATCATTTTCCCACCTGCCTCAGCTTTTTTCCCAGCCAGTCTCCCATCTGGACCTGGCTCTGTCAGCCTGTTCCTGATGACAGGCTATAATTTTATACTCAATATGGGATTATTCTAAGCTGATTTTAAACTTTAGTATCTTTAACCTACCACGGCATCACAAACATCAGCTGGATGCTCCGTTTGATATTTGGATATTAGCAATTGTTTTTCCAGGCAAGCTATGAGCTTTTGGACATCTGTGAATTATCTGAAGGGTTTCAAGTATAAAGTAGTAAGCAACAAATTTCTGATTTGGGAAGCAACCCATTAAACATTTTTAAACAACAAATAAAAATTTCTATGTGAATGATTTCCGTAATATGAAACTAGATGGTATATAGTTTATGAAAAACTACCTACAATTAATTTGGAATATTATACTATTATTCAATTTGGCCTATTCATTATAATATTTTGTTTACCTTATTTATAAGTTTTCAGAATTTGTAAGATTTTTTTGATGTTTTTGTACAATAACCTATTGGAAAAGAAAACTGATGTAAATAAATGTTCTGCAAAGCATGTACTATTTGAAGCCAGTGTAAATGTAAATAATATTTCTGAAAATAACATCATGTGTTCTTAAAAAATATTTTCATGCCAAAACTTAGAATACTAAGTTCAATCAGATGGGAATCCCAAAAAGATGTGGCTCCATTGCTTAATGCTAGTAAAAGTGACAACTTAGCAATTTATTTTGCCTTTCAGGTTAAGTATATTTACCATTAGCTCCTTTGTGGATATGTTTTTAAAGCATTAGAAAAAGGAACCAAAATATGTTTGCTTTATGATTTCACATATCAGTATATGATGCTACCAAGAGAGTGTTATAGCTAGAATTTTTTTTTTAATTTACCAAAGTTCCACTATATTTTAAAATTCACTGTGTGATTTTGAATAAATTTAAGTATTAAATCTGGGAAGAATTAATCTAATGCCTTCATTAAGGTATTATTACAATTATAAATATTTATTAGTATAATTATATTTGGTAAAATCATATTGTTTCTTAAACTCAAAAAAAAATATGAACAGAATTATTTTTCCCAGTATAAAATATTTTTAATAAAAACAAAATTTTAATCTACAGAAGTAAGTGACAACTCTGGGGAAGATAGGGGGAGGTTTGTAAAGTTACAATAAAAACAATTTTATTATTTCATAATCTCAATTTCTATAGAAGGTAAAACTAAATAAGCATAGGAAAACAAATACCTCATTAAACATCTATAGATTTATCCTTTTGTCCAAATTTATTTTTTTATTATATCACAAAGAAATGTCATAAATGCTAGTGTGGTTGTGTTTCTATGCATATCATTTTTCAGGAAAATGTTATTATAACTTGAGTTGTTGAGTAGTATACTTGCTTTTCTTGAGATTCTCCTCCCTCCCCCCACAACACACACACACACACACACACACACACACACACACACACACATTATGTCACATAATACATTGAATCATAAAGTAACTTAAATATTTCTTTAACTTTTCAGTATTAACTTAATAGTTCTTTTGCACTATTGTAATCCCAAATCTGACATGTGTGCCATACTCAAATGGGGGCCCTACCCTTATATTGTGTATTTGCTGTCTCTCTTATTTGAGTAGCTCAAGAACTTATTCTTACTTGAGGCATTGCATAAATGGTTAATGTCAACTGGTTTATGCTTTTCAAGCTTCTTAATAATTAAGTGATTGGTTAATTACATTTTAATTCTCTTGTTCAAAATCTTTCCTGGGAGTATATTTTGTGTTAGTCCAAACTATCTTTTATGTTGTTGAGATAATTAGGTCAAAGAAAGTAGGAAAACATTCATGGTTTGAGGTATTCTGATTGTTACTTTGTTACTCTAAGTAGGTATCTCAACTATTTTTATTAGAAAATGGAGGGAGCTTTATATGGCAGTAGTTGAATTTTTATCTCTTAAAGTTCATAGTTTTGGCTTAATGAGCTCTGAATTGGAAAGGAGCATTAATTTAATCTTCCTTTATTTAAAATCCATTTAATGGATTTGGCATATCCTAATAAAGAGGTTACAGTTCTATAAAAGAAAACAGGAAACATCCTATGAAACCAAGCAAGAAACAATCAAAGGAAAAACTCTGAAATTTTTTGTGAAATTAAAATTGGAGTAAAAAGGTAGTTGACTGGACAATCTGATTTGCCTTTTTTTAATTTGCAACACCACTTGACATAATTTAAATTTAAATAATTAATTAAGAAATTCCACTGCAACAGAAAGTTTTAAGAACCTTTTATGTAACTTAATACAATGCTATTTGAGACTGCCAGCAAACTCTTAAAACTCCTGGACACTGGCTCTCTGCTCTTCTGGCTTCCCTCCTAGTCATGTCTTGGCTACTGTCCAGAGCTGACAACTTTCACCCAAGAGTGAAGGGAGATTTGTCTAGTATAAGGAGGATTTTTGAGCCATCCTAGATTTTCACATCCAGATGGGCAAGGAGGAGGGCTGGCAGTATCATTGTACATACTTGGGTGATGTCATTGTGCCATGCATGAATATAACCATTAATTTACTCCTACTGGTAAGTCCTGAATGTCCTTAGTCAAATGTTCCTTATTAGAAAGTGTAATGTAACAACTTCAAAGTCAACACAAAAATTACTCAAAGTTTATGTCTAAGTAATTGATGCACAAACACCTTGACTTCTCCATTTCCAACTACGTATACTGCAGACCAAAGAGATTTCACATCTTGGCTAATAACATAAAAACACTTAGAATCTGTTAGGATGAGAATGTGAAAGTTCCAGTTTCAAGACCTCTGCTCAGATTATTATGCTAAAGCTTCCCAAACACCGTGAGTTATATTATAACAATTTATTGTCCATAGTGTATTCTTCCTAAAGTGAATTGTTATTATTATGCTTTTGAGGTTATTTAAAGCTGTTAATTTTAGATTCTTTTTAAGTAAATTTCACCTACCCTTATCTAAAAGACCACTTAGTATTAACACTATGATTTGAAAGGCAAGAGTGGTTTTAAGGTATGATCATACCATATCTTACATATTGATACCATACTCCCTATGAATATACCATACTCCCTATGAATCTCAGAGGTACCAAAGTAACCTGTAACACTAATTTAACTTTCAAAAAAATATGTACATTTACATGCCCAAATATCTTTTATGCTTTGTTCATAACTGGAAGACTGAATGAGTTTGCAGTTAAGATAAAGATTATCTCAGTCAGGAATTTAGATGTTATTATAATTTCCAGTACTTCGTATTCTACATTTTTTCAGTATCTGTACAACTTTCACCATCCAGTTTACCACATTACATAAACTATTTTCCAAAACTGCTGTGCAGAAAGCAGTAAGGTCACTGTTAAATATAACTTATTTTGTGGTAATGATTAAAACTTTGTTCTTGCTGTAATACTTTATGAAAGCTTTTATAATAGGATTTAGTTTGTAGTTAATAACTGTAGTATAAACCTACAGAACTTAGAAACCCAATAAATGAAATATATGCATGAGTTTCTGAGATTTCTAAATCCAGGCTGTAAACATCTTTTATTTTGGAATTCATTAGTTTTCCTCTACAAAGTGGATAGTTGGGGTTTTTTTTATCTCCCCTAAATTACCTTAAAAAGATCTATAATGTTAACAAATATTATGGGGTGTTAAGTGGTTTATTAGTAAATTTTAGGGTTAAATTGAAGAAAGAATCCCTCTTTGAAATAAATATCATGTTGTCCATTTAAATATACAGGAACTTGCTTATAGAATGCTAGAACACTAATTCCATCCTTAAACCTTACAATTTCTATTATTAAAATAATTGAGAAATCTCTAGTTTATATCACTACAATTCCAAATAGATGAGTTCTAACAAAAATTGATTTTTATCATTTAGATTCAGATATTTAGATACAAAGGCTTAGACTTGTATTTATAGATAAAAGGAAATCTGACCTTTTGATTAAGAAATATTGTCAGTAGCCTTTATAAGTGCTTGTTCATCTGAGGGTCCATGAGAGGAGTACTCTTCCCAGTTGAGTTTATCCTAAAAATGAAATGGTAAGAGCCTGCTGGTTGTTATCTAAGATTCTTCTTAATGGGAGAACCACATGGTTATTCTTCATCTCCCACTTGTTCTCACCCTCTACAACCAACCCAGCCACACCCCACCCCCACCCCAACATTGTTCAGTACTCAGCACAATGAATCATTTTCAAGTTGACTCATTGTGAACTGTCTCCCAGCTGTTGGAATGTCTGGCAGACATTTTTGTTTGGGTGAAGAATAACTGGCTGAAACCCAACCTGGATGAGTTTGATATAATAGTCTTTGGCTAAAGAAATATTGAGAGGAACTTGTTTATGGCCTCTGAAGCCCCTGTTATTCCTGGAGTAGGACCATTCCCTGTGGCATAGAACTGAAAGTAAGGAATCAATCTGGATTATTTTCTCACCATTGAATGAAAAATTGCCTTGGAAAAAAAACGGGCATTTTCAAATTATGTTTTTCTGTACTCGGTACCCACGTGATTGAGAGTATTAAAGCCAATTAAGGATAATTATTTTTACTGGTTCCTTTTAGGAGCACTGATTCAAAGGCTAAAACATTCTGTATACAACACACATTTCTACTTACAGAGGAGTTTCAAAGACTGCCCTAGGTATGAGTTAAACAGGCATTTCAGCATAATGTTTAGTGACAGAAGCTACTATGTATTTCTGATAGAGTCAGGTAACATTAACGAGCTTTCTTTTATTTTTCATTCTGCAGTCTTTACAAGGGAACCTAAGAAACAGAGGAATACCAGTAAGCTCAGTAGTCAATCATGTTTTCAGAAAGTGAACATACTTGATTATGTTTGGACTTTCCTCTAACAGGACATAATGTTGGACTGAAATTTTCCTGTTTTATATTTCCCATCCTTTTCTAAAGATTATTTTTAAACAGGTAGACATTACCATTGTATAAAATGGGAGTTTCAAAATTATAAAATTTTACAAACAACAATTTTTCAACTTATCTAGAGCTTCAGAGCAAAAGTTTTTTTCTAAGATGTTATCGAATTAGACCTACCACTATGTCACAGGCTAAAAGGAATACTGAATTTCTGTTAAATAAAATAATTCAAGAGAACCTATAGGGTATTTGATAATTATATTTTTAATTATTTTTTATAGCCATGAAATTCTGGGTGTTTTAGAATGTTTGCTACTTAAAATGTGACTTCTTTTTTACAATATATTATTTAGCAATATTTTTGGTTCATGTCTGGTTGTGTTGGGAAGGAAAAGGTAGGCTACTAGTCTAGTGCTAGTCATCTACCGCCTTTTCTTTGCCTTTATTGTTATCCCAGAGCCAAATAGCAGCATCTGGAAGGAGAGAATAGAAGACTCCAGAGGTGGCCATGTTGCAACCTCTTAGCTAGACCCTTCCGTGTTTCTAAAATGCTACAGAGGACCTCAGCTGTGAGAGAGCTGGAACGTGGTCCCACTTGACAGATGATAATGGGACCTTGCCTTACACATTATACCATGATATCTACTGCTTCTGAATCCTGATGTCTATGAGATTTAACAATGGGCAATGGGTAAAGTAATTTGAAATGTAATAATGTATAAGGATAAAGGTAGGCTTGCCCCTTAAGACAGAAGAAAAATAATTTATATTCTCTACCAAAACTAAGATATGTCTCCTCAGCTCTTCCAAATAGAAAAGCATACCAACATAGGCTGGAATTTTCAATTAAGTGCATACTTTCATCCATTTTCAGCATGTGGTAGCCTTAACTTTTAAGTTATTTCTCTGCATTGATATTTATTTCCTCTATAATTTGTCATTGAGATGGCATAATGGCACTGAATAGATATTATATTTTTAAACATGAGTGTTTTGTTTTCTTGTTTTGCAGAATAAAGCAATTATTTCCCGTGTTACAAACTTGTCAGATACAGTAGTTGGTCTGGAATCATTTATTGGTTCTGAGAGAGAAACCAACCCATTATATAAGGATTATCATGGTAAGCATTGCCTTTATAATGAGAAGAGAATATCCTGATTGCTTCTAGGGTACCTGAAAGCATTGTATCCAGTCATAATATCTACTGTCAAGTAGCATGAATTTTGTTTTATAATATATCTATTAAATGTTTTCCTGGGGTGCCTGGGTGGCTCAGTCGGTTGGGCGTCCGACTTCGGCTCAGGTCGTGATCTCACAGTCCGTGAGTTTGAGACCCGCGTTGGGCTCTGTGCTGACAGCTCAGAGTCTGGAGCCTGTTTCAGATTGTGTCTCCCTCTCTCTCTGACCCTCCCCTGTTCATGCTCTGTCTCTCTCTGTCTCAAAAATAAATAAACGTTAAAAAAAATAAAAAATAAATAAATGTTTTCCATTCGTGACCATTCTTTCATGGCAGCTTGTCACCAAACTACATTAAGACTACAGACTATGGGGGCACCTGTGTGACTCAGTTAAGCGTCTGACTTTGGCTCTGGTCATGATCTCATGGTTCATGATTTCAAGCCTTACATCGGGCTCGCTGCTGTCAGCATGGAGCCTGCTTCAGATCCTCTGTTCCCCTCTCTCTCTGCCCTTCCCCCACTTGCATTCTCCTTCTGTCTCTCTCAAAATAAACTTAAAAAAAAAAAAAAGACTACAGACTATGGTAACTATTTGAAAGGAGTCAAACCCAAATACTTAGGCATGGCTCAGTTAGATATAAATGTTGTTGTCCCAGTGGCTTAAACTTGTCATGAAATCAGTTGTACTTATTAGCCATGTTTGAAATAAATATCATATTAATTCTAACAATAACAGCTTATATAGTGGTTTATGCTTTATAAAGCCTAGCTATATGATAAATAAAATTCATACTGTATTATACTCTATTGTTTTTTTTTCTTTTCTTTTTTTAATGTTTATTTATTTTTGAAAGAGAGAGAGAAAGAGTGCATGAGCAGAGAGGGGCAGAGAGAGAATCCCATGCAGCCTCTGCACTATTAGCCACCCAGGCACCCCATACTGCATTATGTTTTTAAAGTCCTAATCACACTTTCAGAAAGTGAACGTCTTTGATTACATTTGGACTTTGCTCATTTTGTTGAGTTAGGAGCAAATTTTATAATATTGCCATGCCCTAGTATAAACACAGGTCAATTAATCAGATTTTTACTTATTTTTTTTGAAGTTTCTTTTTCTTTTTTTTTTTTTTAAGAGAGAGAGCATATGTGCACGTGAGCTGGGGAAGAGCAGAGGGAGAGGGAGAGAGAATCCCAAGCAGTCTCTGTGCCCAGCACAGAGCCCAATGTGGGGTTCAGTCTCACAACCATGAGATCATGACCTGAACCGAAATCAAGAGTCAGATGCTCAATCAACAGAGCCACCTAGGTGCCCCTTATTTGAAGTTTTTAGTAGCGCTTTGGTCATTTGATTAATTTGAAGATTTTTTAAATAAAGGTTCTTAAACAGAGCCGTTGAGATAGGAAAAGTTTAATAGTTTTGCATATCTTAGCTCTAAATTAAATATGGAGTATGGTGCATGATGGATTTTTACCTATTTGTGCTGAACACATACTAATTTTTGCTGTTACTATTGTGGACCTACGGTACTTTCATGGAAACCTTTAAAGACTGAATAGCTTATTTGAAGCCACAAGAAAATTGTATAAGATTGTGATTGCAGGACTATGGCAATTCCTAGAGTCGACAAAAAAAAAAGATTATAAGATAATTTATATGATAACTGTCAGTGCTTTGAAGAAGCAACATACAATCTTTAAAAAAAAAAACCAATAAAATAGCACAATCTAACAATCAAGTATTATTTAAAGACTAGAAAATATAAGCTATGAACAAAAGCTACACAAAATGATTTGCCTCGTGATTATTAATTTACATAACTTCAAGTATGCTATATGCCCAGATTAACCCTATATATAATTATTTAATATACTATTGTCACTATTATAGGAAGAAGACTAATAAGTTTAAACTATTTCTTTTTTTTGTTATTGAACTCCAGTTGACATACAACATTGTATTAGTTTGAGGTGTACAAAATAATGATGTGATAGATGTAGGTATTGTGAAATGATTGCCACAGTTAAGTTTAATTAACATACATCACCTCACATAGTTTACAGTATTTTTTTCCTAGTGATGAGAACTTTTAAGATCTATTGTCTTAGCTACTTTCAAATGTACAATACAGTATCATTAAGCATAGCCACCATGCTACACATTACATCCCTAAGACTTATTTGTCTTATCATTGAATAAACTATTTTTCATTTTTTATTATGCCTATTTTCTTTTAAGACAACCTAAGTTAATTATTACCTTAATAAATTACATCTTAGTATCATTTGTAAGTATTATGACCCAATAAATTTAGTAAAATTATATTTTATATTCCAAGTCAATCATTTTGATTAAAACATTTTGAGAATGAAAGGCTGTGATTTTTTTTGTGTGTGCTGAAATCTCTGAATTAATAAATGATTAACAGCAGATTCACGAGTGGTTTTGACAAGTAGCGTTTCTGTTAATATGAAGGACCTGATAAACTATATTTATTCATTGTGGGAGGCCTCCTTATTTAACAACTAAACAAGTACATACCAAGTTAAAATAAGGAATGTGCTAGTGAAAGTCTGGTGTGCTTATTTCTAAAGTATTTTACTAAATAGCTCTGAGATCTTTTTAATTTGTATCTAAAAGCTGTCTTCTTAACACTTGTAGCATTTTTTTAAGTTTAATGAATTAAATCAGATAGTTCAGTGAATTATTTTTGAAGGGACCATTTAGAAAGTTAAGCATCTGGAGGTTTAACCCTTTTAAGCTAAAACAAATATATACATTACTAAGCATTCAAACACACACAAAACTGTGCACTAGGGAAACAGTTCTTTAAATAAGATGTGTCTGATTTGCTCAGATTTGGGTTTGCCTTCTTCTCCCATGTTTAGGGATCAATATCTTTGGGATGATGATTTTAAATATAGGCTGAATCAGGCAGAGAGATGCACTGAAGAATCTTGCATGTCTTCATCTGTGGCAAATGACCCCGAGTTTAGTCAGAAACTGCATTAAGCTGCACAAAAGCCATCCAGTGCCCTTGTCAGAAAAAATTAGCAAGTGTTTCTACTGACAAGAGGCCAAAGCTCACGGTTTACCTAGCACTGTTACAAAGCTTATAACAGCTACATAAAGGTCTAACATGCCACAGAAATGAGTGTCTTGGGATGGCATAGGGGTTAATGTTTGATCCTAGAGTGAGCTCTGAAATGTAGTTTTCTTCAATGGTTTGCTCAAGTCATTAATAAGGTACAAAATGAAATACTTTTCACTAGTGCTTCACTGGTTATCAGTAACCCATAAGCCTTGTTTTGCTGGCTGCTTACTGGTGCATTTAATAAAATAAAGATCACTCAGTGGTGCCGTGGGCAGCATGCAAGGTGATAGCCATATTTGCTTACTGTAAATACAAGAGAAAATCACACACAAACCGGCTGTAGTTTTGACAAGTATTAAGATCCCTCTTTACATCTGTACTTCTGTACCAAAGTGCAATTAGTTTTCCTCGCACAAGGATTTCTGTTTATCTTATTCTGCTTGATTACTTGAGTATAATCACACCATTTGCTTCATTGCTCCTGGTAGTAAGCTCCAGTTTTAAAAGGGGAGGATGCTTGTGTGTAAATTTACAGGATTCTGCTGTAAGACTCTTTGATTTATGTATCTAAGACAGTGTTTTTAAATTTTTGTTCTTTTAATTTTCTTTTCACAAGGTTTGATTCATATTCGGCAAATTCCTCGGCTTAATAACTTGATTTATGATGTATCCGATGTCAAAGACTTAGCTTTTAAATTAAAAAGGAAGCTATTCACCATTGAGGTAAGAGAGAATTTTTATATTTTAGTTCATGGTCTTGAGGTTAAATAGTCTATGCGTGTGTGTGTGTATATATATATGTCTGTGTGTACACATATATACATACACACATATATATGTATGTGTCTGTGTGTGTATATGTATGTATGTATGTATATATTTTTTACTTTAATGAAATTCTTAGAAAGTGTTTCCTGCTAATATTTTTATGTTCTTTTGGTGTAACAAAAAAATGTTAGACTATCTTATTTTTCCTCTTTTAATGGCATATCATTAGAGTATAGCAAAAATGACTTTGTTTTCAATATTGTTTGAAGTAAGCTCCAAACTTCTATGATAAGTATGGCATGTGTATTTCCAAGGCTTTCAAAACATATTTAATTAAATGTTAATGAGCTGTGCTTATTTGTGTGTGGAATGTGAATGCTACCCACAGTTGTGTATGACTAAGAAAAGAGGATTCTTACCTATATTCTAAAAGCAGTTTTCTGTACTATTAATGAAATCACCTTTCCACTTTCCATGCTGAACAAAACAAAGTAAAATTTACACCAATGTCTTTATGTAAATTTTCTACAAAACTTAAACTTTTTTTGTGACCTTTATGCAAGGAATACTGACAGAAAGTAGTAGTATGAAAGATTTATTTCACCTTAATCTTGCTAAAGAGCAAATGAACATAGCACTATTAAGCAATTAGAGTTGATGTATTTATTAACGAAATAAATGCTCAGGGAGAGATGGCTTTTGGGTGATGTGATAGTTATCAGTATAGTCCGTGCAATTTTTTTTAACAAAGACATAAAACAGCCAAGCAGCCTTGACAAACCATTTTGTTTAATCTCTTTTCAAATGAAAAGCTCTTAAGCAGGCCACTTGTCTTAACTGCTTGAAACCATAAAAAGAGAGAATTGCCACCAATAAATTAGCATATTTTTAACTTCATCACCAAATGATGGTCAATGTGGCTTGGCACTGCTTTGGTGTTTGGGACTTCACCCTTAAGTGACCACTTTGGCCCTTTTTTGACCCTCTGCCCTCTTTAGCTGGCCACTTGATAAGGTAACTTAATGGTTCTCTCTCTTTTTCTCTTTCCCTTCACATTTGCAAGTAGCACTAACCTATAAATCATTGTAAGGGCCCTATCCAGTGACAAATTAATGTGCCCTCCTCCTAATTAATGGTCATCAATGTCCTTAATTATCTAATCCTATTGAGAGCAGTTAATAGTTAATCAGGCAGCCAGTTCTTCAAGCAGGCCATCTCTGCAGGAGTGTTAGAAGTTTCTCATCTGGGGATGCGCCCTTCAAAAGCCACTTAGAGCCAAGAGAACGAGAGTGTAGAAATACTGTTTCTTGAGCTAATTTGCTTTAGTTCTCAAAAGAAACCATTGAAATGGAACCCAACACTGTAATTGTTCAAACTTTCTTTCAGTTTTTCTGATAGAATACTGAGAAATTTACCATTATTATTTACCAATATTCAGCAACATTTTGGTGAAAAATTTTAGAGGGATCAAGTTATAGCTAGTGTCACAAGGAAAGCATGCCTCATCATTTTCTTTTAAGTTGAATTTATATTTTTAATGAAAGATGTAAATTGTTTTTTTTTTCCTCCATATGACATCTTTCTTCCAAGATGAGTATTCTGACAACCAGATCTAAGGTATCAGGTGTATCATCATACAAACTAAGCAAGCAGATTCCCTAGTGAAAAAAATATTGTACCTAGAGAAAAATGTAGCACTGTAGTGTGAATCATGTTCTCTCTGTCTCTATCTCTGTCTCTGTCTCTCCCACTTCCACTCCCTCTCCCTCTCCATCTCTGTCTCACACACACATATACAACACATACATGAACACACATTTGGTCTTATATTGGGGATGAAGGATAGAAATAGAAGACCTTAATAATGTCAAGTGGAACCTCTCCTTTGATAAATTTAGGTTCCAATAGTGACTACACTTTACCATTGGAGCTGATGTAAGATCTTTTATAAACCACATAGGTTTCTGTTCCACTTCCTCTCTTCTATTCCCAACATTCTAAACCAAGAACAATTAGAATTGATCACCCTGTGGTTTGGAAGCAATATTTGAAAACAAAACACAAATAGATTGTTGGTTTTTAAAAATTTAATATTTAATACAGGTGATCAAATCCTTTACCTTTTTGACTTATAACCTAATCAATAAGGTATTTTTATACATAGAAAGGTAGGTAAAACACATTCCAAATAATTTATTTACTTATGCCATAAAATTCAATTTGGTGATTAGAAAAAATATGAATTAAAGAATGAAACAAACCTAATAGATGCATATATAGATATAAGTATAATAGGATAAAATCATGTGGTTCACATAAGATTAAATAATTTAAATATAGCATTTTACCTTCTAAAATGCATTCTCAAACAGCAAGTTTTTGGTGATATATTATAGAGATTGGAAGCAAGAGGATTCCTTTATTAAGGGAAAAATTATCTCTCAAGTGATATTGTTTTCATATGTACAACAAATGGTTTTTTTAAAACTGCTCTGAAACTAAAAAAAATGAATAAAATGTATACTCTACTAGTCTGTAAAGTGTGAGACTATAATACAGCAGGCATTGAATCTGTGTTTTACTTTCAGAAGGGAAGCATGGTTTAGCAGGTAAAGCAGAAATAAGTTTTCTGATTCCACACAGATAGATTTCTTACATGTTGGAATTTACTATGGTCACATGGTCTCAAAAGTTGGCATGGTTGAAAACAAGGGGCAAAAGAAATAGGAAAATGCCCTCTTCTCTATTTTAGGGTACCCTTTCTTTGATTTATTAAATGCCCATTTTATATATGAAAACTGATTTTTTTTTTTGGCCTAACTAACAGCCACCAAGGACCTCCCACAAGCAGAGCAATTTTAGCCAGCAGTCTTAAATTTCTTTTA
The DNA here is from genome assembly GCF_028749965.1 of Puma concolor. NCBI lineage: Eukaryota > Metazoa > Chordata > Mammalia > Carnivora > Felidae > Puma > Puma concolor. Next base: position 29,850,476 of record NC_141676.1, on the reverse strand, counting down.
ATGATTTGGAAAAGGCAAAAGAATATTTCTTTCTTCTTAAATGTGTATTATTCAGACTCAAGTGGAAACATTCATCTAATCATTGTAAATTTTTACTAATAGTATTCATCAGCTATGAAGCTCTATAAATTAGCCCCTCTACAAAAACCATAGCAGAATCACATCTATAGTAATGACACTAATATCCTGGCATACATTCTGGGTAAGCAGAAGAGAAAATTTAAGGTTGATTAAGTATGACTTCAGGTTTAAAACAATAGCTTTCCAATTCTTTGAAAATTCATAATCCTTGTAAACTGTACATAACTCTCTAGCATATTTGATTAACCATGACATACTTCTTTCTTGGCCTTACCACATAACCTTTATTCAATCATAGTAAGATTTACTAACCCTTTATTGTATACCAGGACTTCTATTGGCTTATTTATACTTTCTATATAGTAATTAAACATTTTATAACGAAAGGTTTTACTATGAAACTGTCTTTTTCATCTTCATATCTATCCCAGAATTAAGCACAGAGCTGTACACTTAGCAGGTATAAAATCTTTGCTGAAATATATGTATAGAGATAAGTTGTGGTGTTTGAAAAATTGTCCAAATAATACAGCTATAAATACTATATAAGCTCCATTGGTCAAGTGACCTATAAATACTACCTTCTCCATTAAGTTCTGTAAGAAATATAATTTGGGTGCAATAACTTCACTTCTAAGCTGAAATAACTACTTAGACTTGTATTTTTTTTCAGTTTCTGTAATTTTTGCCTCTCTATTGTTGGGATGATCATTAACCAGTTTTTTTTTCTTTATATTAGTAATTATGATGTAATTATAATTCCTAAACTAGTAAGATTTGGCCGAATTTGCAATTCATTGTGACTTCATTTTCATTTAATTTAATGACCTCATAACAGCAGCATTTTTACTTGCATTTAATAATATTTTGCTATTGTGATTTTCTGTAGTTCAGCTTGATCATATTTTAACACATTCTAATAATCTGATTTTCTAACATAAATAGTAATAGCATGTTATCACATTAGTTACAGTCTCTATATTAAAGTTATTACCAACAGAGTTTCTGCTTTGGTAATGGGACAGTTTTCCAGCTCTAAGATTCAGTGTTAATTTCAGGTCAGAAAGTATGATTACTGGGTTACACTGAAATATACAAAAGGCATACACCATTCACTGCAAATTTTCAAAATAAGGATAAACAATACTTACATAGCTTTAATTGGTCCAAAAATAGTAATTTTCATAAATAGTATATTTATGTGAGTCTTGTACCCTGCATGAATATTGAGAGCCCAGAAAATTGAAGTAAATTAAGACAGTCTCAAGACTGTCTTTAATTTTTCCCCCAGTTCCAAATACAGGACTCCAATACCTCCCCAGTCATTAAGAACTTTTTCTCACAGAAGAATTGATTAACCAGTGTTTATTAAGTAACAACTATTTTTGATGCACTTACTTAGAAAATTCATTCTTTAAGTATTAACACCAAAATATTAGACGCCATAAGTATAAATTAGTTTTATATAGTATTATAATATATTTAATGTGATTCAGTAGAATTATTTGAAATTTTTACATATTGGAAAAACATAAACTCTTGCAAACTACAAGGATATCAGTCACTGACAATGCTGGACAATGTAGAGTTGCATGGTATCTTTGGTCCTGGGTTTCCTTACTTGCCAAATTTTGTATCAATAGGCTTTTCAGTTTTAAATGGGAAATAGAAAGGTGACTGTTCAGTATACCTAGAACTAAAGGGGAGAGATGGTTGACTTATTTGTCAGTTAACAATTATGTCACTAAAATAAAAAATGGAAACATAAATGTCTGCCTCAAGAGCATTAAGTTGTAGCATGATGAGCCATATAGTCCAATACGCCTTTTCTGATAATGATGCCCTCCACAAATATTGAAATGCTCAGTTCCCAGATAGATTGCAGTTAGCAAAAGAAAATCAAAGTGTAACATAGGCCTCTGTTCATATAGACCAAATCACTTATCAAAAGCAAATTCAAATGAGCATTTTTAAACAATGGAAATGTCATTTTCTCCATGTTTACATCTCAATATATTCATTATATTACCATCACTGTATTTACACTTTAATTCCCAAGTAATGTAAACATACAGTATGGTCATATAGATTTCACAGACTCTCAAGAAGTTGGTAATACTGTGCTCTTACATATCTCACATGGCATAGTGAGCCTATCAAAAGTGCATACCACCTTAAGGGGAACACAGTTTTGAGACTGTCTAATCCTATTTCTTCCCACATTGGAATCTTAATTAGAAGAGATAAGGAAAAAAAAAACATCATTTAACTAAATTATTGTCTTGAATCTGTAGCAAAAGGTATAATCCGCAATTGGGCCAATTAGTGAACCCCATAGTTAGCTCTGCTGCAGCGAACAATTTGATTAGATCTGACACCATCCTAGTTCTCACTGTTGTTTTGCCAGGTATGATGGTCAGACTTCAAAGAGCTTGAGGCATCAGCAGGGCAAGGTTTGGAGGCCAGCTTAGGTCCGGTTGTTAATCTCTCTGCTAAAACCACAGCAGCTCTCACACAAAACAAGCTTACACGACACAATCATGCGGTATTAAAAGTTAGGGTTGAGTCATGCCAATTTGCCTTTGATTTTTTGATGATTGACCATAGATGGCTACATGACTAGACACACGCTAAAAGTATACTGACTAGGGAAGTTCCCAAATATTTGAAGTATTTTTTAACTTCCTATATAAACGTTGGGAAAGCTTATCCCCTCTCTGATCAAACTTCCAAAGTGATAGTACTATATCAGGGGGAAAATGAATACCTCTTACAGGCAGCCTGACTCCCAAACTTTTCACTTACCACTTCATAAAAATTAGTGTTTACGTTAATAATTCCTTAAGGAGAGTGTAAAAGGAAATTGTTTCTAAGTGGCAAGCTTTTTAAAAATCTATTAAGCACATTGAAAGAAAACATTTTTTCCTGAGTCATTTATGTTCACTGACAATTTTTCTGAAGTTTCTTTATAATTATTTTCCACTTAAATGTTGAGTAAAGTGCCCTTCCAGTATGTGATTGCATAAGTGTTCTTTTCTCTGCATTCTGATTTGTTGGAATATTGCAGTAATAGTGACATGTTTCCATTCTGAGAAAAGCCTAAGGCTGCTTTAGTATTATTCCGAATGATTGAAGCTGCCATCTTGCTGACTTTCCCTTAGGCAGCATAAGGCCTGTTTGCTTTTGTGTTCATTTCACATGCTTCCTGTGACTTGGGCTGGCAGAACATCATTGCTTCATTTGGCAAGGAAGAGTAAATTCATGTTTAGCTATTACGTGTCTTAAAGTTTCTGTATGGTCATCAGCAACTGAAATATTATATTTATACTTTGTTACATTAAGTGAATCCTGTTTCTTTGAGAAGTATTTTTAAATTAATCTTATGACACCTTGACTGTGAATAATTTTTATGTACAAATGGTCATTTTATAAATTGAACTTAGAGTCTAATATTTCACATTGCACTTATTTTTCTACCAATTCTACTACATTTTAGTCAGGAAATATAATTAGCAAGACTGTGGCACAAAGCAAAAGTCTAATGTTTAGAATCTTGCCAAATAGTCTTCAGCCCATGAATCTGTTAAAGATCCTGTGGTATCCATAGTATAGTAATCTCACTGTTGAGACCAGGATAGTACAGATTCAGCATCGTCTAAGGATGAAAAGAGAGAAAAAAAATTGCTTCTTTCCTAAATTTTGCAGATACAGACATTTATTTATGTATTGTAATGCTTTAAGGATTTTCTTCAAGCATTTGTAGAAGTGGTATAGCAGAACTCACCCAGTTAATATGGTACTCCCTAAAACACTTTCTCCCACGATGTGCTGTTCATGGTGTCTAAGGAAAATAGAAACACAGGAAACAGAAAATGATGACAAATCATGGCTGTCCCATTTCATCAGCTAGACGGTAAGAACATATATTTTACCAATATAACCTCCAAGGTGCCTGGAAGAGTAATAACAGATAATAGAGCTTAATAAATACAGTATTTATGAGCTTTGTGATTATTGTAGGTAGCTTTGGGAATAATTTTATACCCAAAACATCTTTAGTCCTTCCTCAATGTCTTTGCCACCAAAAGTCCAGAATGTTCATCCCTCCATATGTTCATGGCTTTTTCTTGTCATTGGATTGCAGATTAAATATCTGAATCTCCTTAGGGAGGTCTTCCCTCACTGGCCCATCTGAAGTATTCACTCAGTTATCTACTGTCCTGTACCCTATTTTAATTCTCAATGTAACATGTATTACTATAGTTGATTATCAGTTAATTTGTTCTTTTTCAACTACTCAGCTTTATTTGCTGTAAGCTTCACAAGATTAGGGACATCGTTTTTTTCTGTGGCTAAATCCTGAGTACATACAGTAGGTGTTCCATAAATATTTGTTAAATTGTTAAAGTACTATTTTTAAAGTAACTCATGTCTACCACAGTGTATTTTAAAACATATATTTGGGGAGTGCCTGGGTGTCTTCATCGGTTAAGCGTCAGAGTCTTGATTCGGCTCCGGTCTTGATCTCACAGTTCATGATATCGAGACCCACATCAGGCTCTGCACTGACAGCACTGAGCCTGCTTGGGATTCTCTTTCTCCCTCTATGCCCCTCCCTTGCTTGCTATCTCTTTCTAAAGATAAATAAACTTTAAAAGACACAATGGGTATCTCATTTGTTCTGGGCATTGTGTTCAGTGCTTTCACATACACTACCATATTTAATCTTATTTGATACTCACAGGAACTCTTGCTATAGGCATTATTACATACATTTTTTTATTGTTTATTTATTTTTGAGAAAAAGCTCAAGTGGGAGAGGGGCAGACAGAGAGAGGGACAGAGGATCTGAAGTGGGCTCTGTGCTGACAGCAGAGAGCCTGATGGAGGGCTTGAACACACCAACTGTGAGATCATGACCTAAGCCGAAGTCAGATGCTTAACCAACTGAGCCACCCAGATGCCCCAACACACATTTTAATGTGAGGAAATATAAGGAGTTAGGTAACCTTCCCAAAGTCATAGAGCTAGGATTAAATCCAGAACTTATAACTCCATGTACAGAATTACACTGGAAAGTTAACATGTTCAGGAGCTCTGTTAATTATTATTGATTTAAAAATAAAAAGTTTTATTGAGTGTTTAACAGCTTGGGACTATTGCAAGTGCTTTATAGCCATTACCTCAGAGATCTCACAACTACTGATACCATTATTACCTACATTTTACAAGTGAGGAAATTTAAGGTTCAAAGAGATCAAGTAACCTAACCTATCCAAAGTCAGAGTTAATAACTGAAAGAAATAACACTGATTCTAAAGCCTGGCCTCCTAAACACCGACTACTCACCACACCACAAGATGTACTCTCACATCTCATCGTGCATGAGCCAGAAAGCCTCTGCCCGGAGACATAAAAAAGAACAAACTTCAAAAATACACACACACGCATTGATATATAATCTGTTAAAATTCAAGTCAAAAATTCTTGTGTTCCTAGTAAGCATATCTACTCTATTTTTATTATAAATACCTTATAAAATTCAGATTGGATTAATCATAGCTTCTCCCTTATATAACATTAGGATTGTGAGAGTGTTCTTTCCTTATTTTTTTACTGACTTCTTGTATTTGGTAGGTATGGTTTTTTAATAAAAAATTAATTTGCAAAAGACATAAAGCCATTCCCTAAAACGCTAACCACTTCTGTAGGATTTCTAGATCTTAGGTGAGGAAAGTATTCCATACAAAGAAACGTGGCTCCCTTGTTTCAGTCCACTATTTTGATATGGTTCAAAAGTATCCCAAATTTAATTATAATAAAATAGTATAATTAAGTTCACTTAAGTTCTACAGTCAGATATTTTTGCAAATATTAACTTGCTCATAGTTGCCATGTTGTTATAGCTTATATTTTTTAATTATTTTACGTATGTTATCTTTGAAGCCTCAAAAATTATTTGTGAGACAATTAAATTATATACAACTTACAAGGTAGTAAGGTACCAAATTCAGTTTTTCAAATTTCTAGTTTTTGCCTCCTTTTGATTTATCATAGCTGATTCTAATAAAGGTTTGATACATTCTTATTGATACCTACTTCTTTTTCTGTTGCATATGTTTTATTTATTGGAAGTCCTTTGAATACCACCTTTAAGTAAAATTAGCAGTAAATCTTATGATTGTGAATTTTTTTTATTTATCAATTTTACTGACAAGGTTTCCTACAGTTTAATAGAAGAAATTGTGTTCCTCATTAAGGAAAGATGAGATTACATATAAGTTATTAGTTTTTAAAAGGTAGAACATGGGGGACCATAATAAATAATTAAGAGAAACTAGGGTGGAATGGAAATGCCTTTCCCCAAAAATCTAGTAAAGCAGTCCTCTTATTTAAGTGGAAATTAGAGTTTCATCAGAGTTATTACTGTCACAACTCCATGCCACAGTGGACATTTCATAGAGCAGCCAGTTCAGGTTCTTTGTATCCGGTACAGTTCTCGTAAAGTTCCCTGAACTGTTGTGTCAGGTGCCGTCAAGTCAACCCGCCATTGTTGTAGAGAATCAGACTAAATCATTTTGTCATGAGCCTTCCAGAAATAAGAAACTTAATATGAATGGCTCAATGAAATGGAGTATTTGGTTTCAATATTTTGTAAGACTGTCAAAAATATATTGCACTCCTTCAGAAATTTCTGAGTAAATCAATTGAAATATCTAACCCTATACGTTATTGCAATTTTGTTTTAAGTGTCATTACTCAACATAAATAACTTCTGGAAGGTATTTGAGTATTTGGCTCTGCTTTCTTGGATATATGATTGTTCCCTAAACATTTCAAAGTTGTAAAATTTCCAGGTATATAATTATTGAGTAGAAAGAGGGAAGAGGTGTCTTGTACTAAAATTAAAATTTCCTGTTATAAAATGAAACTAGTAACAAGTTTGAAATAACTGTTTTTGTTTCCAAAGGCTATTTATTAAAAACAAAGTTGTATTTGACTACATTTGTAATAACTTAATGAATTGTTTATGGAAGTTCTAAATATTTAATTCTTACATGATTGGAAAAGCAGCTTATCTTTCTCATCAGTAGTCATCTAAAAGGCATTATTATGGTGTAGACTTAGATAAATGCCTCAAGCTTTTTTTATGTATATATTTTGACGGGAAGAGGGGTTGTGATATTTCTGCTCAACAACCTAAGAAGTGTTTTACCAACTTATACTGTAGCTATGGTGTGGCATTGAAAACCCTTGTAACAAAAAGCCTCTTGGTGCAATTAAAGGTCACTTGTACATATTGTAACAGGCTACTCATTTACAAGATCTTTGTTAAGGGTCAGTGCTATAGCATGAAATGGATTGCCCTTGTTGAGCCTGTAAATAAATGGGTCAACTTATCTTGTATTCAATGGACAAAGAGAAAAGCTAGCACAATACTAGTTTATTAATATTTTTACAAACAAATTGCTAAAATGTTGGGCAAAACCAAATGCACTAGTACTATATTCTTGACATAATTATAGAAAATTATTAGAATATATAGCTACAGTTTTTAAGAAAAACCGCTCATACACACACACACACACACACACACACACACACACGCATACACACCCCACTTAAATATATGGATCACGTCCAGATATAGAAAAATAGCACAATGGTAGCCTTTAAATGTTCTTTACCATAAAACTAGCATGTTTCAACATAGCTAAGATGTATATACTCCATTTTTTCTGTATTGAAGTTCAGAATTTGTAAGGGATAATTATGAAAAGTAATCAAACTGGACAGTGATTTATTTTCATTATTTTTCATAGCCTTTCCAATGCTTTGAGAGAAACAAATGGTGGTGCAGATAAAGTATTAGTAATGATCTGTACTGAATGAATTCACTCACTTGATTTTTCAATAAATTAAAACTTTAGGATGAAAATAAAACTAATGATGAAAAGAAAATATTTTGTACCTTCTAGTAATTTTTACACATTTAGATTTTATGTTATATGTAAACACACATACATATACATATACATGAGGTATAAGTCATTTTTTGTTGTCAAAATCAAATTGTTAAAAGTATACTCGGGGCGCCTGGGTGGCGCAGTCGGTTAAGCATCCGACTTCGGCTCAGGTCATGATCTCACGGTCTGTGAGTTCGAGCCCCGCGTCGGGCTCTGTGCTGACAGCTCAGAGTCTGGAGCCTGTTTCGGATTCTGTGTCTCCCTCTCTGTCTGTCCCTCCCCTGTTCATGCTCTGTCTCTCTCTGTCTCAAAAATAAATAAACGTTAAAAAAAAATTTTTTTTTAAATAAAAAAAATAAAAAAGTATACTAATGAAATAAATTTATACCGCACTTTCTAGAATCCTTCCATGTGAAATTGACCTTTTAGATACATGGCTCTACACCCCTAACTATTTAGATACATGGCTCTACACCCCTAATACATGGCTCTACACCCCTAAGCACAGTGAAACATCATGATCATACTTAAGCATCTGTTGTAAAATATTGAAGCTTTGGGAAAATGTGGTTCACTTAGAGGTATAAATGCTTTAAACTTACCTCTGTTTTACTTATCATCATATCCCCTCTTACTAGTTCAGTGCCTGATCACGTGGATACTCAAAAATAGTGAATGAATGAATGAACAAATGAATGTCCTCTTGATAGTGCCCAAAACATATTAGAGAGTGTGACTATGAAATCTCACCATTTCAGACTATATGGAGTAGTCTGATAATGCTAATACAGTTTTCATTAATAGTTAATATACTTCTAAGGTTTTGCATAAGTAAAATAACCTTCAAAAAATATCAGCTGATCCATTGGCAACAACATGGATGAACGGATAAGAGATTATGTTAGGTGAAGTAAGTCAGACAGTCAAATACTGTATGATTTCGCTTATATGTGGAATCTAAAAAACAACAAGTGAATAAACAAAACAAAATATAAACAGACTCATAGAAACAAGAAATAAACTTTGGGTTATCAGAAAAGGGAGGATTGGGGGAGGCAGGAGAAATAGGTGAAGGGGATTAAGAAGTACAGACTTCCAGTTATACACTAAATAAGTCATGCAGATGTAGTGTACTGCATAGAAACATAGTCACTAATATATCAACTTTGTATGATGCCAGATGGTAACTAGACTTATGGGGCTTATTTCATAATGTATAAAAATATTGGGGCGCCTGGGTGGCACAGTCGGTTAAGCGTCCGACTTCAGCCAGGTCACGATCTCGTGGTCCGTGAGTTCGAGCCCCGCGTCAGGCTCTGGGCTGATGGCTCAGAGCCTGGAGCCTGTTTCCGATTCTGTGTCTCCCTCTCTCTCTGCCCCTCCCCCGTTCATGCTCTGTCTCTCTCTGTCCCAAAAATAAATAAACGTTGAAAAAAAAAATTTTTTTTTTAAAAATAAAAAAAAAAAAATTGAATCACTATGATGTACACCTGAAACTAATAAAATATTGTATGTCAATCATACTTCAATAAAAACTTATTTCAAAATCAGCTGATAGTATAATGAACCATTATTGCTGAAATAAAGTTGAGTGGTACTCTTCAAAAATATCAGATAGGAAATTAGGAAATACATAATTTTTAGTTACCAAAAAGTGATCGGTGTTCCATATGATTCATTATTTCCTTATTTTCATTTTATTGCCATTTGAAAATTGTTTTGAATGCTTCATCTTAAAAGATTTTATAATAAATTGTCTAAATTTGTAAAAGCCTTCCAGAGCCGACGGAAGTCAGTTCTGATTGTTGGGTTTAAAATACCTATACCTTCTAACCCCCTTTGACCCAGGAATTGCCTGTTAACATGCCTGACATTCTCAGGCCAGTAAAGTGGATTTTATTGCCTATATGTTTCTCTGGCTTTTAGCAGAAAGATATTACAAAAGATTTGTGAGACTTAGGAATTAGGCATGAAATAATTATGTGCAATGGAATTTCAATACAAGATTTTGGTTAAATTCAGATTTAAATACATATTAGTAATAAAGCAACTGATATCACTTCCATAATAACAGAAATCATCAGAACTATCATTATTGAAAAATCATCCCGCTGACCTCTTTGTGCACATGGAGCTGACAAGTCCCGATCTAATTCTTTAGTTTGGCTTCTTAAGAATTTCCTCCTGGGAAACATTCTGGCCCAGATAGAAATTTAAGGACAATTATATTCAGAAGAAAAGCTTTATAGTGCATAATTTATAAATGAATGCATTTCCTTCATGGGTCCCATTGACTTAATGTGTTATTTAGTCAAGAAATAGAAAGATATTTTGGAAATGTGATCTCCTCTTCATAGTGCCATAAATATGAGCCATTTGCTTTAGCACTCAAATATTATAACATTGCCATCATTTTATTGGAAGGATTCTTACAGTTTGGTTCATGTAAAATTAGACAAGTAAAAGACAATATTAAACCAACTTTGCCCTTGATGTTTTAAAGCATGAGGTTCATAAACTATGACCTGTGGGCCAAAATCACCCTCACCATTTTTAAAAATAAAATTTTATTGGAACACAGCCAGGCCTATTTGTTTATGAATTGTCTATGGCTGCTTTCATGCTACATCACTAAGCTGACATCTTATGGCATGCAAGGCCAAAAATATTTACTATCTGGTCATTTACACAGAAAGTTGGCTATAAATAGGAGCCACTATTTTAGAAGACTACATACTTTAAAGAAAATTTACTGAAGGAATTGTCAGTTAGAGGACATGATTAATAATGTTAAAATTAAGCTTTATCTGAGTAATAATAAATTCATATAATCACCTGATGTTTAGTTTGCACATTTTGAATTAATAATGCAGGTATGTCTCTTTAAGAAAATACCTAGATTTCTTAAAATGCTAAAATCAGAAGGGAGCTTAAAGTACTTCAAAGCCAGCTTCTTATTGTATGCACATATTTTCTCACCCAGCCTCTCTTCATGGGGAACCCACTTTCTTAGACTCACTCCATTTTACTCTCTACCAACTACAGTTGTTAGAAAATTCTTTCAGATGCTAAAGCAACTTCCCACCCATTAGTACTAATTCAGCTTTCTGAAGCCATACATTAATTGCTATTTTCTAGATAATATAACTGGATTCCTAATAAACACCTAATATATGAGGAACAATTATAATTTATGTGTATATCTTATTTTTCCCTAGATTTTTTATTTCTTTTATAAAACACAAAATTAACCATTTTATGCTATTTATTATACACTTAATTTAGAATCTTAATCATGAAGCCCATATAATTTTTAGAATATCCTAAAAAGGAACCTCTTCTCTTTTTCTTTAAAATAAAGCATTAATTAGAAATATGAAAGTAAGTCTTGAATTCTCAAGTAAAAAAGGCTTCATGAAGTACAGGTCCATACCTGTAATATTTTTAAATATTAAAAGTCAGTATTTTTGTTTTTAGCATGTTTGAACTCACAAATGAGCTTCAGATGATTAAAAGTGAGAAAGTCATCACTGAATATGATTTTTCACGTTTATTGTAACCTATTTAAGATATTTTACCAGAGATAAGTTAATCAGAATGTAATATTAAACTTTTGATGACTGAGTAAGAAGCATAAGGATATATTTCTAACAGGTTTTGATTTTATCAGCAGAAGTATACCAAAGAAAGATTAGCTGCTAATTATCCACACTATCTAGCATGTGTAATTGATAGCCAAATTAAAACAGAATGTTTAAGCGGCCACTCTGGATCAAGAAGTCTTGCTTATTTTTTACTTTTTTTTTTTTTTTTTTTTTTTTTAACTGCAGGAATTTCTTAGGTAAGGAAATAAGACCATATTAAAGTTTCAAATATAAATATATTATTACAAGTAATTTGGGGGCTGGTCAGATTACTTTTAAGCTATAGGAGACTTGAGTTGCCATTTTAGTTAGAAAATTTAAACATGTGAGGACAGCGTTAATCAAAATTAACTTTTACGTAATGCATATTATTATTTTTTAAATAGTTATATGAAGATTAAGCCTTTGGCATTTGCAAGTTGTTTTAAAATTAGATAAAACCAATTCTTTTCAAAGGTGTTTATAATGTAGAATAGAAAAGAAGATGGCATGAAACCACACAAAAAGGACTCAACTTAGTGTTTTCAGCCTAATAAAAATGTTGTAAAAATACTTGTAAGCTTGAAAATCACACTAGCTATTCTTGTTTCAAATTCTGTTTAATATATTGTTCTGTATGATTTTATAATAAACAGATTACTCCTTGAACAGGAATTAAGAATAAAGCTGCCAGGAAGGGGTTTTGTTGTCAGAGTAGTTCCCGCCTCATGTTTTGTAAGAGATTTCATGGTCCCATTGTAAAGAGTAGATGATTTAAAACATGTTCCCAAGATAAACTTTCCCATTGTCATTAATGAGGATGGATAATACTGAGTGACAAGTGCATTAGGAATGACACAGAAAGAGCTGTTAGATTTGTCAGAGCATATCACTTCAGGCAGTGACACTTGAGGACATTCTTTTTGTGGATATTCAGTTGGGTGGGGGGGTTGATTTAAAGATACCAAAGTTTGTGTTTGCTAATAGAATGATGTATTTTACAATTTATAAATATATATTTTCCAGTGTTTAGAAAATATTTGGAAGGTTCTTTAGATTAAGTTCCTCCACATACTAAGTTTATACCCTTACTCTATCCTGATTTCTTTCTTAAAAAGTCATCAAATTATGTAACATTTAAATGTTAATATATTTCCACAAAAGTGATTTTTCTTTTAAAAAGTCTTCTTGGAATATTCAACTGAAGGGAAGAGAGTAAAAATTACATAAATTTGTAAGAAGTATCTTAATCCTGTGTATAAGAGAAGACTCTTTATTCTGCATCACGATGAGAATAAAGATTTTGAAATAACATAATACATGTAATTTATATTGTCTTTCTAAAAATATATTACTTTAGAGGAACATGTTTTAAATATTAATGAACAATTAATAATGTATGAGCTTCCTGGTTTTTAAAGTGTTTCCAAACTATAATATGCCTCTCGATTTCGATTTTGAACATGCAATTGGTCACTTTTTCGCCTTGATTCATCTTTCGTGCTGCCAACCAAATTTTGTCTCTGTATACCTTTTTGACACTAATAATGACTGAGTCTCTGTTCATTTGAGTTCAAGATTTCCCAAGCGGCAGTTTGGGACTAGGATAAACTATCTATCATGATTGCATACCACTAATCTGTCTCAACCAAACCACCCTATGACTGAAATTATATTTGACAGTTCACCTCTTCTTGATGAGCCTGAGGTGAACATAGCTACGCACCATCCCTGGGAGGACATGGCAGCTAGTCCATATGCTAGAAAAGGTCCTTTTATTTGTGAAACAAGACTTAAACTATGCCTGTAACAGAAGGGTGATATTTCATTTTCTCTCTCTAATTTTTTCAATTTTCATTAGGAGAGCTTTTATGCTACAAAAATGTTTTTACCCAAAAATGTTTGGGAGACATTTTCTGCTGTTATAAGTACTACCTAGAGGTTAGCTTCATTGTTGTTAAGAAGTCATAGTCCTTTTAAAAAATATTTGTGCTTTCTAAAATGTTCTCTTATCGGGGCGCCTGGGTGGCGCAGTCGGTTAAGCGTCCGACTTCAGCCAGGTCACGATCTCGCGGTCCGTGAGTTCGAGCCCCGCGTCAGGCTCTGGGCTGATGGCTCGGAGCCTGGAGCCTGTTTCCGATTCTGTGTCTCCCTCTCTCTCTGCCCCTCCCCCGTTCATGCTCTGTCTCTCTCTGTCCCAAAAATAAATAAACGTTGAAAAAAAAAAATTAAAAAAAATAAAATGTTCTCTTATCTATATACCACAATTGTTGAAAATCAAATATTTTCTATTAGTATTTTGACTCTTACCAGAATTTACCAGTTCTTGAACCATCTCAGTAAATTTTTTTTTTTAATTTTTTTTTCAACGTTTTTTATTTATTTTTGGGACAGAGAGAGACAGAGCATGAATGGGGGAGGGGCAGAGAGAGAGGGAGACACGGAATCGGAAACAGGCTCCAGGCTCCGAGCCATCAGCCCAGAGCCTGACGCGGGGCTCGAACTCACGGACCGTGAGATCGTGACCTGGCTGAAGTCGGACGCTTAACCGACTGCGCCACCCAGGCGCCCCAATTTTTATATTACAAAAAAGTGTTTTTTAAGAAGGGTTTAATTATCTCATTTTAACATAAGAATATTTTTCAAAATAAATTTGAAGTTTATTTTAAAGATTAAAATTTATTTTGAAGATTTATTTGGAACAATAAATTGAACACTGTAACAGGAAATACTTTAATTTTTTTTATAAAGATTCCTTATGTAGACTTTAAAATAAACCTACTGCTTTATATTCTTTCTGTGAAACTTCTTCCTTTGGAATCAGAAATTATCAAATATTTTGAGATAATGGACAAGGAGATGTTAAAGCACTTACTATTAACATCTTGGAGAAATGAGAAATCTGAAGTAATTTTCAAGAATGTATATAGAGGGTTTAATCATAAGGGTAATTTTAACAACCAACATGGAGAACCAAGTGAATGTGAGATTTAACTTGTAAAAGAAAAGATTGAGGTTATTTAAACAAAGGCACTTGGATATTAAAGTGGTTTTTCAAAGACCACATTTAGGAGCTTGTTATAAAATGGTATCTTTTTTAACCTGTCCTGTATTCTTGAAATGTGATTCTATTTAAAGATATTCAAATGGCATGAAAAGTTTGGCTCATGTTAGCTCATCAGAGCAATCACTTAACAAGTGTATTACTAATTGTCCTTTAGTTTTAATTAAAGTTTATTATAACCTTGGAAGGATTCCTTTTAATAAGGGCAATATTTTCTCTAATTTCTTCTCATTTCAATAATTTATCTAATACAGTCTACACAGAGCCTTTCTAAAGTAACTAATGTCAACCATCAACTTTATTCGGAAATTTTTTTTAGTTTTTTTTAATGTGTACTTATTTTTGAGAGAGAGAGAGAGCGTGAGCAGGTGAGGGGCAGAGAGAGAGGGATACACAGAATCTGAAGCAGGATCCAGGGTCTGAGCTGTCAGCACAGAGCCTGACTCAGGGATCGAACTCACAAACCATGAGATCACGACCTGAGCCAAAGTCAGAAGCTTAACCCATTGAGCCACCCAGGCGCCCCTATTTGGAAATTTATGCCAATTAATTTCCTAGTATCACAGAGATAATTATTTAGTCAATATAGTAAGTGAAACAATCATATCTTTAATGCAATATAAATAAATTTTAACAAATTTAATCTTCTTTAATTTTTATTATTTTCTACACTATTTTTATTTCAACTAATATAATGGTTACCAGTGAGCCACGTAAGATTTTGGTAACACCCAGAATAAGTATCCTGAAAAAAAGTATCAAAATAAACTATATATTTCCACATTTTTAATTTCAACTATATAATTTTTACTAGTGAGCTACATAATATACTTTAATGATGTATTTCTGAAGAAAAGGAAGCACTATCAAAGTAAATTAGTAAACTATATATTTTTTATTTCAAAGCAGTAAAATGAAAAAAGTCTAACTTATACACTAATTCTAATCGTAGGCAGCTTTAATTTTATGCTAAATTTTAACTTAGGCAGTAAAAGCTGTGATCCATTCATCTTATCATACTCAGTTACTCCTCCCATCTAATTATATGATCATTAAATGTACTTTTTTATTATAGGATGCATCTGCATATTTTTTTAAATAAAATTACTTCCATTTTTCCCACAAGCATCTATTTTCTAATCAGAAGAGTTGATACTACATTGCTTTGCAGTAAATATTCAAAAATGTAAAAATGGTAATTATTGAATAGTTATGATCTGAAAATGTAATTGCTTCATTTGGAAAGCAGAATGGTTATTTTAAATTTAGAAAATAAGTGGATTAAAATGATGTTTTGTGTAATATTTAAATAATTATGCTTTTTGTTTTGAGTTTTAATATAACCTTTCTTTAATATTTTAAAAAATATACTTATATGCCTAAGCATAGTACACCATGAATTTTATGAAAAATATGACAAAAGAAAGTAAAATGGTCATTCCTTTGGGTAAATGTTACATAAAATTATCATGAGAAAAGTCTTAACACCATCAAATAAGACAAAATTATTGTGCCTTCAGACTGTTTTTAATAAAATGATTGGCCACATTCAAGTCACTTTTTTGTATCAAGAAGGAATAATTCTTTCCCACTAAAATAATTCATTCCCTCATCTTTGCTTTAAAAGTTGGGATGAAATTTACTTTGGTACCGTGTGTGTGTGTGTGTGTGTGTGTGTGTGTGTGTGTGTGTGTGTGTGTGTTTAAGAGTCCCATAGAGAGAAGTATAAATTCTGTCAGATTTTTTAACATCTTGACCTACAATGAAATGTTTGTTATTTCACTATAATGTAAATGCTGAGTCAACTGAAGTTTCAAGGACTAATTATGTAAGAGCCAGATTAGCCATAGATTTTTGTTCTTAGTTCAGTGCCCTTTATCAAAATACATATCCTTAGATCTGGCCTTTGGCAACCTCTTTAGCCTATCTCTTACCTGAACTCCAAGTTGCAGCCTGACTCATGGACCTGCAGTCCCCATGGTGGCCCATTTTATCACTTCCAGGTCTTTTGTAAATGCCAAAAATATTCTCCCTTTTCTTCCAAGTATTCTTGCCAGATCAATCTCATTCTTCCTTTAGTTAGATGTCACTTCCTCTAAAATGTCTATCCTGATTCTCCAAGACCAGGTTAGGTAGCCTACCCCTGTACTCCCAGAGTACCTTGTAAATGATCTCTATTTTAGCACTTACGAACATTATTTTAACTTTTTGTTTCCTTGATGTTTCTATCTACTCTACTGTAAGCTGGTAGCAGAGATTGTGTTATGTTCTTGTTTACCAATGCATCCACAGCACCTAACACAGGATCTAGCACACAATAGGTGTTTAGTAAATATTTGTTGAATGAAAAACTAATAATATGTGAAAAATATTACATCTGTAAATATAATATGTCTGCTACATATATCTGCTAAATATCTAACTACATCTCTCTTTCTTTTAATTGTCATAAAAACACTTAACATGAGATCTACCCTCTAAATCAGTTTTTAAGTGTACCATACATTATTGTTGGCTGTAGGTACAATATTGTACCCTGACTACATCTTTAAATAACTTTCCCTATGAGTCTGCGTTGTCTGCTCTTTGAGGAAGAGCACTCAGTAATCAATTCTCAAAGCCCAAATGCAGGACAACCCTTTCCCTGACATAGTAACCATACCAACCTGTTTTAATTTTCCCTAATTACCAAACAGTTTCTTGTCTTTAAGGTTGGTATGCTTCCCCATATAACTTTAAACACACACACACACACACACACACACACACACACACGCACGCACGCACGCACTTTGATACCTAACTGGATCTTTGTTTTTGGTGATGATTTTGCTACCTCCTTCTCTATGCCACTGATCCTTCCCTTCCAATATATTGACTTCTTTTTAAATCTTTGGTTTAATGAGAAACTATTATTTGGTATATTAAAACACTATCATATAATTTTAATTCAAATTTAAATGCATTTTTAGCTTGCCTATATTATGTCTTTCTCTTGCCTCTATAGACATGTGGTAAAGATTCAGTATGAATACCCATCAGGATGACTAATTAAAGCCAAACCAACTGAGCATTTAAAATATACGCTTGAAATAGAGGGGAGGTGCCAAGCTGATAACATCTTGATAACACTGGATAGTAAGATCCCATGGGCCTACATATTCATTGTTCCTAGTCAATTGACATTTATATCTATTATCACTTGAGTGAAACATGATTAATTATTTTATGATAATTTGGATCATTGTTTAAAATTAAGTTTGGAAGTGTTACGTCCTGGCCGTCTTCTTATACCATTCCTTTAGAGGATTGGGAGCCACCCTGCTATTTAGGGAAGATGATTTCTCCTTCCAATTATTACATAATAAGCCTCATTGTTTTCTAAATAGGAGACTCCTTTTCACTGCTCTAAGAGTAATAATTTTATGCTGCAGACATCAAAGATGAGGATAAAAATGTCACATTGTGATTCTGTCTGCATGACACTCCACAATAATACAAAGTGAAAAATTCAAACAAAGAGAGCCTTTTGCTTTTTCCATGGTGTCAAAAGTCATGTTTCTCAGTTTTTCTTCTCTAAATTGGGCATTAAAATAAACATTTTTATATTATTTAGGAAGTTGTAATTATATCTTGAAATTTTATTCATAAAATCTTTCCCCCCAAACACTCTTTTTCATAAGGTCATTTTTTTCAACCAAGAAATAGGAATTATAGTTTCCACTTTTTAATTAAATCCTAGCTATTTTAGTTGGAGATGTATTGCTTTAATCCATATGTAATGTGTTTATCACTTAGGAAACATTAAAAATATGGGTTAGTAATTTTGTATAATGCCATAATTATATCTTTCATCAGGATAATTATGTAAAAGTAAATAAAGGTAGGGCTAAGATAATACCTAATTTAGGATGCCTTTCAAACGTATAATGCTTATAATTAAAGATTTCAAATAGAAAGTAAGGGGCCTTAGTTTCCTTACACAGTAGCCTAATTTTCAAAATAAAACCATAAAAGTTAGTTAAATGGTTTCTTTGCTCACACACTTCCACATGGAATCACAACTATCCACTTAGAAGCTTTTTGTAATAATAATAATAATAATAATAATAATAATAATAATAAAATAAATTGTTAATGTCTTTACACTAGAGAACAGAGCTTAAAAGGTGAATTTTGTAGCTCATTAGCATGCAAGACTGAGAGCAGGAATAATTTAACTGGCTTGTGCCATTGGAAAATATCTAAGATTTGCAATGGAAAGTATGCAATTATTTATTACTTAAACCACTGCAAGAAAGTATCATGCATTATCAGTCATTAAAAGTAAACATCATGCATTGTACATGATTTCATAGATTTAATACATTATAGATAATGGCTCACTAAATTGAGATACCAGATTTTCTGTCCTTATAAACAGGATATTTCCCCTTTTATCCAGTTAGACTAAAAGGCACATAACAAACACCTAGCCTAGCGTCTAATAACCATCACTGATATATGCACATTCAGATGTAGATAACTCAACATAGATGCCCAAAAAAACACATCCTCACAACAACCTTTCCAATGGCACGTTGAGGTTTCCAGTGAATAATAGCTGCAGCATCTAAGGATAGAAAGCAACCACAAGACCTACTTGCAAAGTGACTGTGAAAAGCGCTCCTCTTCCCCTGACTCTGCTGCATACAGAATTCTGTGTACCTCTGAAGTGGTCATGCAACTTAAGGTTTAGCTTCAGACTGCTAAGACAGGTCAAATTCTAGGTCTGCTACAATATTACCATTCTCTCGCTGGTACCAAGAACTTTGTTTCAAGCAAAGTGTTAACTTTGTCTTTTAGCTGCTTAGTATTCATTTTTGTTTCTCTGGTAGGGGCATAGGTGGAGGGTGAGGGGTGTGGGGTGGTAGGGATGAGGCTGATGACTGTCACTCTTCAACCCTAATTTCTGATACGAATAGTAAGACCTCTAGATACCTCTGTAGCTCACTCCATAGCCTTCACCTGCCTACTCAACTAGACCCAGTTTTAAGTAAGTAATGGTGACGGAGCTGGCGTAAGTGTACCCTACAATCATCTCATTGTTGTTACATGAGTCAATAAAGGGCTTCTCTGTTGCAGAAATTTCTAAGACTACACAAGTTGTTTTGTTACACTAAAGTTGTATCAGTTATAACTTTTAAAAATATATAAGCCATCATTTGGGACTTTGAAGTCTTGTTGTAAAGGGATTTTGTTATAAATGGTGTTTATTCTTACTGCGAAAATCTACATGTAATTTCTCAAAAATGACTTTTACTGAGCATATGTGAATTAGAAGTGATAACTCAAACAGCCATTACATGCACAGTCTGTTTACTACACAATTCTAATAACATGTTCTCAAATGGCTTCCATATGAACTGATAATATTTTGTTAAGTATGGAAGACTAAAACCCAGAAATTAATAAAACTATCATGATATCACAGTAGTTTTTGATAAGATCTCAATTGCCATGTTTTTGATGTATAAACTCTCATCCCATTATCAGTTATCATAACAAACTATGCTGCTTTAATTATCAAACCTTTATAGGTATAGATATGAATTATTTAAAAGAAAACACCTGAAAATATTTCTTTAAACATGCCAAATATGTTTGGAATTTCTAGTACATAATATAATGTGCTAATATCTACTTCTCGATTCTTTTGATTATGTATTCAGTAGCGCATCATTATTTAATGGAACTGGAGGATTTCTTAGAGATGCTATTAGGCTACAACTTATTATTTGAGAACTCCTTTGACCTAAGGATGTAGTAAATGACCATAAAAACAAACCGAAGTGTGACATTTGGAGGTATCCAGCATGGTAATACTATTAACAATTCTTCCCTCTCTCTACTGCATTGAAAAAGGTAAAGTCACTGTTACTGTGGCTTTTTTTTTCTATGTAAGTAAACAGTACAAGATCTGTGTAGAACCTCTTGAAACATTTATTTAATAGAGTATTTAATAGAATGCCATTTAGTAAACCTTTTAGAACATTTTAAAGATTGTAGAACATTTTATTTAATAAAGGATTCACACCAGAGCATTGAAGATACATTCTTCACTTAATAAAGGGAAAAAAATTGCCTCTGAGTTGGTGTGTTAAATTGCTTGTATGCTCTTGGCATTTTAATAGGAAGACTAAGTGTGATGCTACCATTCATCACCATGTCTTCGGTTGACACATTTTCTTTAATAAAATATAGAATATGAGAAAACATGTATTTCTGTCTAATTTGAATAGAAGTCTGTATTATGAGTATATTTGGAAAGCTATGCCAAAACACTTGATATGGAAAGTCTCATTTATAAGGCTGTTAATATGAGTTACCTTTTTAGCGTGACCTACCAAACATTTTTCTTCATTTTGCCATTTATGCATCTTAGGATTGGAAGCAAATGAAGCTAAAACATTCTTCCCTACAGCATTGGGGTTTTTACATAAGGCCTGTTTGAAAAATGCCAGGGCATGGTTTTTCTCTCAAACCCGAAGACACTCACAAAATTACACATGATTTATTCAGGAACAGGAATTCTGAAACAATTTAATTTTACATTTATGAACTGAGTTTACATTCTGTCCATATTACTAAAACAAAGCTGAATATTACCTCTTTATATATCAGTAACAATATCTTCATTAATTCAGGGTTCTGATACCCAATTTAAAAGAATCATAAAAAAAAAGGACCTGGGATTGTAAAGTGTGCTAGGCGTATTTGTACATGATGTAACAGTAATGAAGTTTTGGAAATTACTGAGGCTAAACACTTGGTAATTGCTGCAACCCTCTTTTTCCCTTTGTTATTGCTTATCCTACAGAAAAGGCAGTTACTTATCCATCTGATTTCCTTAACAAATAAATTCTTTGCAAGCAAGAGAAATCATCACTGTCAAATAGAAATGAAAAGGGAGGGCAGGAGAAGGAAGAGATTGTGACAGATTGAATGGATGGAGTTCTTGCCCCTGGGAGTCATGAAAAGGAACATGACATAGCAGTTAATACACTTAAACTTTTTTTAAAAATGTATATATTAAGCACATGCAATGTTAAAGTTATGACGTAGGCAGTGAGGGAAATGCAGACATTCCACATGGTTTGTTCTCACTTCACCTCTTAGGTACTTTTTTAAAAATTCAAATATTGAAATACAATATCATATTAGTTTGAGATCTCTTAGGTACTTATACTATAGAAGTAATACAAGAACCACCTCTCTGAAAACACTATATTCACATAATCTTTTTCAGGTGTTTAGAGTAAGATTTTTTTTCTCCTCCTTAATCACTAGTTACCCAACATCCGATCTGACAGAAAATCCTGCTGACTCCGCCTTTAAAATGTATTCATAATGACACCAATTTTCACCACCACCAGTGCTACGATTCAGTCCAAGCCATCATCATGTTTTGCCTGGATCATTGAAATGGCCTGCTAAGTAGATACCTGCTTTTAATCCTGATCTCTTTCAATTGTTCTCACACAGCAGCCAGAAGGACGATTCTTTTAAAACACAAGATGGGGGCACCTGGGTGGCGCAGTCGGTTAAGCGTCCGACTTCAGCCAGGTCACGATCTCACCGTCTGTGAGTTCGAGCCCCACGTCGGGCTCTGGGCTGATGGCTCAGAGCCTGGAGCCTGTTTCCGATTCTGTGTCTCCCTCTCTCTCTGCCCCTCCCCCGTTCATGCTCTGTCTCTCTCTGTCCCAAAAATAAATAAACGTTGAAAAAAAAAAAAATTTAAAACACAAGATACATCAGGGGCACCTGGGTGACTCGGTCAGTTAAGAGTACGACTTCGGCTCAAGTCATGATCTCGTGGTTCCTGAGTTTGAGCCCCACGTCAGGCTCTGTGCTAACAGCTCAGAGCCTGGAGCCTGCTTCAGATTCTGTGTCTCCCTGTCTCTCTGCCCCTCCCCTGCTCATGCTGTGTCTCTCTCTGTCTCTCAAAAATAAATAAATGTTAAAAATTAAAAAAAAAAAAACATAAGATACATCATATCATTTCTCTGTCAAAACTTTCCATCAAATCTCCATCTCACTCAGAAGTCCTTTGGTGGCCACCAAGACCCCACACCACCTGGCTGCCTTACTTCTGTGTTTTTATGTTTGATTCCTCTCCCCACGGTTGCTCTGATGCAGCCACACTTGGTGTTCCTTGCCATTCCTCCTTGCTATTCCTTGATCATGCCAAGCGTTAGGGCCTTTGCTGCCTGTTCCCTTTGCTTGAAATGTTCCTCTCTCAGATCTTTTCATAACTAACTTCCTCACCTTCAAATATTTTTTGAAATATCACCTTCCTAACAAAGCTGTTCTGACCATCCATTTCAAAGTAGCAGTTTACATACCCCCATTCTGCCATTCCTAGTTACTGCCATTCCTAGTGATCTGCCCTATATTTTCCATAGTGCTTACTACCTTTTAACGAGAATATCATTTTCCCATTTATTACGTTTGTTGATTTTCCATCTTCTTGTACTAGGAGGTGAGCTTCACAAAAACAAGGATTTTTCTCTGTTTTGTTTAGAACAGTCTGACACATGATAAAGTGTTCAAAAACCACTTTTAAGGTGATAAATTTGTCTCACTTTACCGCAGACTATCTCATTTTCCTCCCGTTCCCTATTTAAATTGGGTACAAGCAGGAATGTATCGGGGAACTAATATTAGTAGTAATAATAATAATGAAATCACTTGTTGCTGTGGCAGACACTATACCAAGCACATTACCTATATTGTGCCATTTAATCCCCACAACTGGTCCTCAAAGTCAGGAGGCATAGGTTAAGTCACTGGCCCACGGTCACATTTCAGGTGAATGGCTAAGCTCCAGTTCAACCCGTAACAGACTCCAAAGGCCAACTCTCTTTGTAGCTTTGAGTTATAGCCACCTTTAGTTTTATGCAATATTAATTTTCTTTTTTATGTTTATTAAACAACAGTGACTAAAAGAACTATACAGTACCAACTGTGAAATTAACTGGCTACTGATTTGCTTAATACCATTCTGGGGGTTATTTATCCCTTCTTTTTAAGCAACTGTATATAAAGATAAATACTGGCATTTGAACTTTGTAATTTCAAGTGATAGAAATACTATATTGCTTTTAGATTGAAGAGGGTATTCATGATATCTGCTATATTCTTGAAGAAAACTTGGAGAGAATGCAGGGGACTGAAATTATCATATAAGTGAGGCATTGAGTAACATGAATTTGCCCAAAAACAGAGGAAACAGAAGAAGAGGTATAAAAAGTGAGGTAATATTAAGTGGCATGGTAGGGATCATATTCATGTTTTTTGTTTAAGTATTCTCTAAAATATTTTTTTAAGTATAATTTAATGTCAAGTTAGCTAACATATAGTGTATACAGTGTGCTTTGGTTTCGGGGTTAGATTCCCATGATTCATCACTTATAAACAACACCCAGTGCTCCTCCCAAGAAGTGCCCTCCTCAATGCCCATCACCCATTTTCCCCTCTCCCCTGCCCACCTCCCTCCCATCCACCCTCAGTTTGTATTTAAGGATCTCTTATGGGTTTGCCTCCCTCTCTGTTTGAAACTATTTTTTCCCCTTCCCTTCCCCCATGGTATTCTGTTAAGTTTCTCAAGTTCCACATATGAGTGAAAACATAGGATCTCTGTCTCTCTCTGACTGACTTATTTCACTTGCCGTAATACCCTCCAGTTCCATCCACGTTGTGCAAATGACAGGATTTTATTCTTTCTCATTGCCAAGTAGTATTCCATTGTATGTAGAAACTACATCTCTTTATCCATTCATCAGTTGATGGACATTTAGGGTCTTTCCATAATTTGGCTACTGTTGAAAATGCTGCTATATAAACATTGGGGCACATGTGCCCTTATGAACCAGCACTCCTGTATCCTTAGGATAAATTCCTAGAAGTGCTATTGCTGGGTCATAGGGTAGTTCTATTTTTAATTGTTCGAGGAATCTCCATAAGAGTGGCTTCATAAGAGTGGCTTCATAAGTTTGCATTCCCACCAACAGTGCAAGAGGGTTCCCGTTTCTCTACGTCCTCGCCAACATCTGATTCCTAAGTTGTTAATTTTAGCTACTCTGACTGGTATCATTGAGATGGTATCTCAATGTGGTTTTGATTTGTATTTCCCTGATGATGAGTGATATGTCTTTTCATGTGTCTGTTTGCCATCTGGATGTCTTCTTTAGAAAAGTGTCTATTCATGTCTACTGCCCATTTCTTACTGGATTATTTGTTTTTCGGGTGTGGAGCTTGGTGAGTTCTTTATACATTTTGGATACTAGCCCTTTATACTATATGTCATTTGCAAATACCTTTCCCTATTCCGTTGGGTCCCCTTTAGTTTTGTTGGTTGTTTCCTTTGCAGTGAAGAAGCTTTTTATCTTTATGAGGTCCCAATAGTTCATTTTTGCTTTTATTTCCCTTGCCTTCGGAGACGTGTCAAGTAAGAAGTTACTGCAGCTGAGGTCAAAGAGGTTGTTGCCTGTTTTTTCCTCTAGGGTTTTGATGGTTTCCTGTCTCACATTTAGGTCTTTCATCCATTAAAATATTTTTTTAATCATGTGCCTCATCACATTTTTATTGTGATATGTAATATCACATATATAATAATGTGACATATAATATTTTTCATGTAAGTGTAAATAGTGACAAAGGATATCATTTCTGATGTATTAGATATATGCTTTAAATATGGTTTTATCAAAACCATGAAATAAGGATTTAGCTTAATTTATAGTAAAATTCATAATATAGCTTAATTGGCAATCATTGTCCGATCAGTGCGAAGAAAGTGTGACTTCATTTTTTAATCCCAATGAACATGTTTCTAGGATAGTCTTCTCACTTTTGTTGCCATGTGTTTGTCCCCTGCTAATTATGAAACAAGGTGCAAGCCC
Organism: Puma concolor; assembly: GCF_028749965.1. Classification (NCBI taxonomy): domain Eukaryota; kingdom Metazoa; phylum Chordata; class Mammalia; order Carnivora; family Felidae; genus Puma; species Puma concolor. The sequence continues at coordinate 29,824,798 of NC_141676.1, read as the reverse complement.
CCCTTAGTCTGTTGTTGTTCTGCAGTAATGGGACTCTTCCTTAGGGGCCATGCACCACACTAAGATTCAGGGTGGGTGAAAGCTGTGCCTTCTCTCTGCCAAATTCAATCAAGTGGAAAAGGAGAAGCTGCAGACTACAGGCACATTTTCAAGTAGGTCAATTTTAGGAGAGAATAACTGTGAAAATTGAAGATCTCAAAATTGAATTCCTTTAAAACTATCCATACTCACATACCCATTACAAAGTCTTTGTGAAGGGCATGCATTTTACAGTTTTAAGACCTCTGCTTTGTATGATTTAATACACTAGGGGCGCCTGGGTGGCTCAGTCAGTTGAGCATCCGCCTTAGGCTCAGGTCATGATCTCGCGGTTGACGAGTTTGAGCCCCGCGTCGAGCTCTGTGCTGACAGCTCAGAGCCTGAAGCCTGATTCGGATTCTGTCTCTCTCTCTCTCTCCCCCTCCCCCACTCATGCTCTGTCTGTCTCAAAATAAAATAAACATTAAAAAAATTATATTACTTAACACATTAAAGTTTAGAACATACTCTTTTTTTTTTGCTGTGGCTTTATATATATATATATATATATATATATATATATATATATATATAAAATTTTTTTTTCTTTTCCTGCGGGTTTATATATTATAAACAAGAATGGAATGGAATACTCAAAACTGATGCAAGACACTTTAAAAAAAAAGTAATAGACTTTTTTTGGAGCAGTTTTAGGTTTACAGAAAATTTGAAAGTATAGAGTTCCCATATGACACCCATACTGCACCCCCCCCTCCACTGACAGTTTCCCCTATCATTTCCATTTATCACTAAATAATATCCATTGTATAGATGTACCATTGTTTATCCATTCATACCTATTGAAAGATATTTTGATTGCTTCCAAGTTTTAGCAATTATGAAAAAAAGATGCTATAAAAATTTGTGTGCAGGTTTTTGTGTGGCTGTTTTCAACTTATTTGAGTGAATACCAAGGAGTACAAATGCTGGATTGTATGGTAAAAAAAAAAAAAAAAAAAAGTTCAGTGTTGTAAGAAATTGCCCAACTGCCTTCCAAAGTAGCCATACCATTTTTCATTTCCACCAGCAATGAATGGAGGTTCCTGTTGTTCAACATCCTTGCCAGAATTTCATGTTGTCAGTGTTTTGGATTTGAGCCATTCTAATAGGTGTGTAGTAGTATCTCATTGTTTTAATCTCTAGTGCTCTGATTACATATATTGTTGAGCATCTTTTTATATACTTATTACCCATCTGTATGTCTTCTTGGTGAGATGTCTGTTCAGATCTTTTGCTTTTTAATTAGAATGTATGCTTTCTTATTGTTGAATTTTAAGAGTGTTTTCTAAATTTTTGACACCAGTCCTTTATCAAATAGGTGTTTTACAAAGATTTTCTCCCAGTCTGTGGCTTGTCTTTATTCTCTTAACAGTATCTTTCACAGAACAGAAGTTCTGAATTTCAGTGAAATCCAACTTATCATTTTTTTCTTTCATGGGCCATGCTTTTGATGCTATATTTAATAACTCATTGTCAGACCCAAGTTCACCTAAACTTTCTCCTATATTATCTTCTAGGATTTTATCGCTTTGTGTTTCAGGTCTGTTATTCATTTTGAGTTACTTTTTGTGAAAGGTAAAATGCCCATGTGGATGTCAATTTGTTTCAGTACCATTTTTTGGGAAGACTATCCTTTCTCCATTAAATTGCCTTTGCCCTCCTGTCAAAGATCAGTTGACTACATTTGTATGGGTCTATTTCTAGGCTCTCTATATATACTGTTCTATTTATCTACTTGTCTTTTCTTTCACCAATACCACACTATCTTCTTTAGTATACCTATATAGTAAGTCTTGAAGTAAGGTAGTTTGCTAGAGCTACCTAACATACTACAGAATGGGTAGCTTAAACAACATAAATTTTATTTTCTCACAGTTCTGGAGGCGAGAAATCCAACATCAAGGGATCAGCAGAGATGGTTTCTTCTAAGGCTCTCTCCTTAGCTTGTAGTTTGCTATTTTCTCCCTGTGTCATTGCATGGTCTTCATTCTCTGTGTGTCTGTGTCCAAATTTCTTCTTGTAAGAGTACCAATCAGATTGGATTAGAGCTCACCCTGAAGGATCATTTTAACTTAGTTTCTTCTCTAAAGCCCTTAACTCCAAATACAGTTATATTTTGAGGTACTGGGGGTTAGATCTTCAACATATGAATTTGGAGGGAATACGGTTCAGCCCATAATGGGTGGCATCATTCCTCCAACTTTGTTCTTCTTCAATATTGTATTGGCTATTCTAGGGCTATTCTAGGCCTTTTGTGTTTCCCTGTAAACTTGTTATCATTTGGTCGATATCCAAAAAATAACTTGCTGAGATTTTTAGTGGGATTGCATTGAATCTTTAAATCAAGTTGAAAGAACTGAAATCTTGATGATATTGAATCTTTCTATACCTAGGACTGGGAACCCCTTGGATTTTTATAATCTCAAAACTTGTCCACACTGAGCTTCTAGCAATTTGTCATTTACAATTTAGTTGTGTATTTGTTTGTTTGTTTGTTTGTTTCTCTATTCCTGGTTCCTGTGGAGATTTTTATCCTCAGGCTTCTACTCTAGTAAGTTGTGATTCTCTGTATCTGCCTATCATTTCTACAATTTTCTGGGCAGCAGCTTGCCCTGTGACCTAACTACTCTGATAGGTCTAAGAAGAGTTGTTGGTGTCCAGCTTGTTCAGGTTTTTTCTTGCATTGGGGTAAGAATAAGGACTTCCTAGCTCCTTATATTCAAGAACAGAAAAAAGAAGTCTCTAAGGCACTTTTTATTCTTGCAACAACATCGTTAACCAAATTAAGCATTTACTGGTTCCCTATTCTTCAGAAGTAACTGTGTTAGGTATATTATGTCTTGAAACTGGCCAGAATCCTATTTTGCCAAAATGATATTTATGAAAATATTTCTATATTTGCATATTAAATTTTTAAAATGTATATATCCTATAGCATTGGTTTTCAAAATGGTATGGCCCTTGTGGTAGTAAGAGGTGCCTCTGGAATTGTTGATTTGGGTTGTGGGTGACAGTGAAGCAAAGAGCAAGAGAAAGACTAAGCTGAGTATACTCATCCCAGCATGAACTTGAGCATCTCTGTCTCATATATTTTACTTGAAGTAAGAGTTGAACAACTAAAATATATTTAAATCCACTGCTCTTGAGTGTTAAATGAATGCTCTCCTAATGTTCCTCTCCTAATGTATTCTTCCATACACTGCAGAATAGATGAACTGTCTTATAAAAACCTTTACAGGGGAGCCTGGGTGGCTTAGTCAGTTAAGCGTCCAAATCAATTTCTACTCAGAGCATGATCTCACGGTTTGTTGTTTCAAGACCCATGTCAGGCTCTGTGCTGGCAACGCAGAGCCTGCTTGGAATTCCTTCTCTCTCTGCTGCCCATCACCACCATCCACCCCGGCCATGCTCTCTCTCTCTCTTTCTCTCAAAATAAATAAATAAACATTTTTTTAAAGGGGTCTTAAAATAAAACCATCTTTACAGAGTTTAGTAACAAAACTGTTAAGGAAAAACTCTGAGGTAGACTCATTTAATGCTAAGTGATAATGTTGGACTGAATGAATCCCTCTTTGTTAGGGATTGCAAGTACTCAGTTAAAAATATAATTAGTTTATCCTGAGGAGCTCAAAACTTCACAAATTGAATATTTGTGAGGTATTAATTAACTGATGTATCAAAAAATACACAGCATGGGCATACCCTTATTAACCTGTGGTTAAATTTTCTTGATGGAACCTATAGATAGCAGTGCATCCTGGCTCATTACTAACACTGGGAATTAACCAACTTAGTGATTTGTATTTTCTTTAACGTTTATTTATTTTTGAGACAGAGAGAGACAAAGCATGAACGGGGGAGGGTCAGAGAGAGGGAGACACAGAATCTGAAACAGGCTCCAGGCTCTGAGCTGTCAGCACAAAGCCCGACGCGGAGCTCGAACTCACGGACCGCGAGATCATGACCTGAGCCGAAGTCAGCCGCTTAACCGACTGAGCCACCCAGGCGCCCCAGTGACTTATATTTTTATAAAAATTCAGACTCACATATTTACTTTGGGGTGTTTTGTTTTGTTTTTAATTTGACTTTGTATTGTAGGGCAATTAGGGACAGGGTAGAATGAGATTGCAGACTTTTCTCCTCCTGGAACATATATCCAAACAGCAGAAAGAAGTATTTTTTTTTTATTTTTTTTTTCAACGTTTATTTATTTTTGGGACAGAGAGAGACAGAGCATGAACGGGGGGGGGGGGGGGGGCAGAGAGAGAGGGAGACACAGAATCGGAAACAGGCTCCAGGCTCTGAGCCATCAGCCCAGAGCCCGACGCGGGGCTCGAACCCACGGACCGCGAGATCGTGACCTGGCTGAAGTCGGACGCTTAACCGACTGCGCCACCCAGGCGCCCCGAAAGAAGTATTTTTTATTCATCCAGCAACGACACATAATTATGCTTGGTTCTACACTGTGAAGAGGTGTCTGTAGGGCAACACAAGCTTTACATCATTCATATCATATAGAATGGTTTGTAAACATGAGTATTGTACTGTACTTAGTTTAAAGCAGTTCAGAAAAATATTTAGAACCCTGCTGTGTATAAAGCAAATAAGTAAAACATTATTCTTGCACGAGAAAAGTGAACACAGTAGTAGAAGAGATTAGCCAAACATGCAAAAATCAATACAAGACAAAATAAGTGTAAAAACAAGCATAAAATGCAGTGGGGCTCATAGATGACAGAGATGCTACATCTGTTTGAAAGCAAATGAGAAAATTGAAAGGGAAGCTAACATGTGTGAGCAATCTGGAAGAACCTGGAGAGAAGATGAAGATATGTCAGTTAGGAAATGGTTCAAGTGCATGTAAAAGTAAACGTCATTGATAGTAGCTTTGATAAATAGGGCTTTATATTTGAAACAGAACAAGAAATCTGAAGGTAAGCAGCTACTGGTATTGATTCAGTGGTTCTAGAATGTCAAGGTCACATTTCCATAATTTTGAGACTTTCCCTCATACTTGCCTCATGATCACAAGATCGTGGCTGCAGCTCCAAGTACCAGTCTACAAGCCAGCAGGAAGAATGGATTGAGGGAGGGGGAAAAGGAAAATTTTCCAGATATTCCTCTGTAGAATTCTGTTACAACTCATTGGCCAGAACTTTGCAAACTGCCACCCAAACTACAGGGAGGCCAGGAAGGGTGAGCGTTTTTAGCCAGTTATACTGCCCCTCTCCAAACAATATCAGGAAATGTTGAGGTAAAAGAATAGCAGGAGCAAATCATGTGTTTCTTGGAGGTAAAGCGATATAGTAGAAGTTCAAGATAAAAACAGTAGGCTTGGGCTACATCCCACAGAGCCTTTGATGCCAAGCTGAGGCATTTACAATTAACCTAATAGGCAGTGGGAAACTATGAAATGCTTCTGAGCAGGGATGCCTGGGTGGGTCAGTCAGTTTTACGCCCGACTCTTGATTTCGGCTCCGGTCATGGGATCAAGCCCTGCACCGGACTGTGGACTGGGCATGGATCCTGCTTAAGATTCTTCTCTCCCTCTGCCCATCCCCCACTCAGGTGCATATGCTTGCATGTTCTCTCTATCTCTCTCTCAAATTAAAAAAAAAAATAAAAATAAAAATAAATAAAAAAGGTTCCTGAGCAGAGCAATGATGCCATGGGTGCTGACCCATCATCACAATTTAATTTTCTAAATAAAATTATTTTAAATATATTTCATAAAGGAGTTTACAGTAGATAAATATTTAAATTGTACTATAATGATCACACTCAGATATAAATTAATCCTGTTAAGACAATTCTGTAAGGTAGGTCAGAATTCATTAACAGAGCATTGTTCTGTTAATGTTTTCACTGTGGCACCAGAATGTTGATTCTGTAAGCTCCACTCATTCTAGGTATCTATATATATTTTTTTTTTAATGTTTTAAAAAAATTTTAATGTTTATTCATTTTTGAGACACAGAGAGACTCAGAACATTAGCAGGGGAGGGGTAGAGAGCAAGAGGGAGACAGAATCCAAAGTAGATCCCAGGCTCTGAGCTGTCAGCACAGAGCCGAACACAGGGCTCGAACTCACAAGCCATGAGATCATGACCTGAGCCAAAGTTGGACGCTTAACCAACTGACCCACCCAGGCACCCCAAAAATCTTGAATTTAGTATTTTCTAAAAGATTTCAAAGTGGGAACACCTGGCTGGTTCAGTTGGTAGAGCACATTACTAGAAATGTTTCCCTTTTCTCCTTAGTTAGGAACTAATGCTCCCCATCTAGAGAGACCATATAATTTATTGTCTTTATTAAATTAAAGAAGTATTGGGGTGCCTGGGTGGCTCAGTCGGTTGAGCATCTGACTTCAGCTCAGGTCATAATCTCATGGTTCATGGGTTCAAGGCCCACATTGGGCTCACTGCTGTCAGCACAGAGCCTGCTTCAGATTCTCTGTTCCCTCTTTCTCTGCCCTTCCCCCACTTGCACACTCTTTCTCAAAAATAAATAAAACATTTTTTTAAATGAATTAATTAAGGAAGTATTAACAATTAGGCCAAGACAATAGGAGTAAACCAGGGATTGCCAATGCGGCTAAGGGAGTAGTTTTGATGCAATCTGAAGGCTCCTCTGGGCTGCCATATTGTTCTTGCCCCAGGTGGTCAGCTCTGTGAGAGGATGTCTGTGTCTCTGCTGAGGGCTGAATAAACTAATCCAGCTTTGCTTGTCAACCCCAGGAATAGCCGCATTTGCTGTGGCTTTCTGCCTTGTCCACCAGCAGTGCTCTCTATCATTGGTCTCCCTGGTGGCACATTCTCCCTGTGGGATCAGTGTTCTTTGGCTCAAAGCTGTATTTTCTCTTCATGTTGTGGTCCTGAAGAAGGAGGGGTGAGAGAAACTTTTTAATTCTCTTTTTGTGGGAAAAGTCATTTCCAGCTTGAATTGGGAGCTAAAAACGAATCTCAAATTTACATAGCACTGTAATCTTTACAGAGCGACACCAATAAAGATCTCCCAGGAAACATTAGCTCAGAACATTCTTGTTGAATCATAGAATGCCCAGGGTTATACTATTTTATTTTTTTAAATGTACAGATAAACTATTAGGTTATTACACTAAAGTATCTCATTCCTGTATAGAATTTTGTGCTCTTATCCTTATTTATATATCTTTTCCCCCACATATCTTTTAAATTATTTCTTCTCTTTGGTTTCCACTAAACTGTACCAGTTCTCTTATAGCCTCTCTGATTTTTTTTAATCTCTCTGAGTGTTCTTTCTCCTTTTATCCCCCAAAGATGATAATGATAGTTTAGAAAATGTTAATCCCGACGATAGCCAAGACTTCATGAGTACTTACAGTGTGCTAGAAACTACACAATACCAACTCACTGAATTCTGAACAACAACCTTATATGATTGTTATATCATTCCTGTCTTTCAAATGTGAAGCGCAGAGAGGTTAAATAACTTACTTAATGTCACAAAGCTAACAAATAATGGAGCCAGGTTTATAATCTGGATGGAGTAACTCTAAATGCCTATGTTTCTAACCTCTAACCCATTGTCCCTGATCTCTAGGAGCTTCTCTTACTGAGTCCCTCTTGCATTCTCCATCCTACTCGATTCTAGGACCAATTCTAGCAGATGTTTAAGAAACCTAATCTTAGTTGTTTTCACTGGTATAGCATAAGGCTTTGGGTAGCCTAGTAGCACCAGCTAAAATCCTACAGGTCTGGTAATCTCTGTGACCCAGCAATGTAGGCTTCGGCATGTCTTGTCCAACGATGCAACAGTTCCAACAAGTTGAATATCTAAGAAATATGGTAAATGAAGAGCTGACAGTACTGTACTTGGTGGTGTTTGCCAAGACATGAAAGATGAAAGGGAAGGAAGAATCACTGATTATTCTTAAGAGTGTGAAATTAGTGGTCCATTAGTAAGAATCTTAAGTGCTTGTTTACAAACTTATCCTCCCTGCTAGCTACTAGAGTTAGAAGGATGCAGAAGCAGAAAGTCTGGTAACTCCACCTTGATCATGCCTCTTCTACTTCCAGGATCATCTCCTTCATTGTTTCTGCTGAGATCCTACATACATATTCAGAAATGACACCTCTCCCTCTCTCTGTGTTTTCTGTTCATTACTTGTTTGTAAAGTTAGCAGTTTGGTATTTATGTTCAGTTCTCTCATTTTTGTACATTTTGTACAATACTATATTAGCTTGATTTGATTAAATCATAAGAGTTCCTTACCATATGTCAGGCTATAAATAGGATATAAATATATATTAACACAACCCCTGCCCATGAAGAGCTTATAGTCTAGTAAAGAAAACTGACATAAAATAGAGATGGATTGGTACAAAAATAGAGTTAGGTATGAAATGCTATGCAAAGACTAAGAATGCAGTAATTAATTCTGGTAGTTGTTAAACCAAGTTCAGGGAAAGCTACAGAAAGAACATATTTGAGTTGTATAGTGAAAGTCATTTGGATTATAAAATATTTATAGTCATTCAGGAATTACATGTTCTATACCTTTGTTTCATCCATAGTGCCAAAAACAAAAACAAAAACAAAAAACTACTTCACTGAATGAGCGTATTTGGTACTAAGCAAATATTTATATAAATAAATATTTATATTTCTTTATTTTCCCTCTTTTCCCACCAAAGCCCAAACTCATTGGAATACTTCTTGTATCTTTATGTTCTGTTTAATTTAACATAACATTGGCCATGTAATTCATTTTTAGAACAGCTTATTTTACACACAAATGTGTAGTTTCTTTTTTTTTTAATTTTTTTTTTAACGTTTATTTATTTTTGAGACAGAGAGAGAGCATGAACAGGGGAGGGTCAGAGAGAGGGAGACACGGAATCTGAAACAGGCTCCAGGCTCTGAGCTGTCAGCACAGAGCCCGACGCGGGGCTCGAACTCACGGACCGCGAGATCATGACCTGAGCCGAAGTCGGCCGCTTAACCGACTGAGCCACCCAGGCGCCCCTGTGTAGTTTCTTTCTATGCCATATCTTGTAAATAAGCATTGAGGTGTTTGCTTTTATGGTGTCTTGTGTAAGCATGATAAAACTGGAAAGCTCAGAGGGTTTGTTGTTGTTGTTTTGCTTGCATACAGCTTATGGAAATCTTTCAAGTTTATTATTTTTCTGTAACAAGTCAAAATATATGAGGTTTCAAGTTGTTAAAAATATAGCTTAAAGGCCATGTTAAACTACTATAGTGTTCAAGTTACAAAGTACAAATAGTAAAATGAATTTTACTCCAGGATGGAATAAAATAAACACAAGATCTCCTAAATTTCATGAAATACCAGTGAAGTTTACTTTAGTGAATATTTAAACCCATCATCATTTTTGCATGTTCCAAGACCAAGGACATTTTAAGATTAAAGTTTTAAATGAATTAAAATTATCTTAAAGTATTTTAAAATTATTTACCAAACATCTAATTGAGAATCTGCTGTATGGGAGGCACTGGAGATACAAAAATGAACACATTATTTCTATTTTAAAGAGCTCAATTTAATATTTAAAGGGATTTGTCCAGTCTGTATTATGGAGTAAGTTCAATTGCCTAGATAGAAGTTTCAAATTGATTAAAGTAGAAAACACCTCTACTTAAGGACTTTTAACTCAATTCATTTTATAAGCATGGTAGCTTGCTCTTACTAGATACTAGGTAAATGTTTATTAAATGAATGAACAATAAGAATCATAGGATTTAATGTTAAGAATGAGACCTTAGTAGGTGAGTTTTTTTAACCCTTTGATATCAACATGGTTTTGGTTATCATAGGGATAGTCAGAATTTAATGAATGAGACTGGATTCTCTGACATTCAGTAGTGCTCTGGACATTCCCACCCAATGAATAATTGTCACATCCTGCACAACTTTGAATGTCTGACTAAATCTACTACAAATATAAATTGGTGTGTCACTTTCTTCAGAAGTGCTGTATATATTCAGTGCAATTCTTATCAAAATTCCAGCAGAACTTTTTGTGGAAATTCTTAAGAAAATGCAAAGGACCAAGAAGGCAACCTTCACACATAACAAATGTAGAGTACTTACACTTCCAGATATCAAGACTTACAGTATTGACACAAGTGTAAATCAATAAGCAAATGTGACAGAAAAGACTTCAGAAACAACCAACACATAAGTGATTACTTGTTTTATGATGAAAGTAACATTGTAGCACAGATGGGAAAGGATGGGCTTCTCAATGAATAGTACTCAGTTAATGAAAAAAACCCTAATCTTGACTCCTCTTTCACACCATTGACAAAATTCATTTCCAGATGTATTGTAGTCTACATGTGAAGCACAAAACAAAGTTTTAGAAACAAAGACAAGAAACTTATCTTCATGAGTAGTGTCTAGAATGGGGTGTAGGGAACTTCTGGGATGCTGTTATTAGTCCTGATTTTGGTCTTACTAAAAAATTATAAAATGAGATTTATACACACACAAGCATAAATTGGTACTTTAAGATACAATACTGAAAAGTTTTTTTAAGTAATTATGCAAAAAGGACGTTTGCTCACCTTGTCCATTTTATTTTGTGCCACATATTTTTTTATTACATGGTTGAAATGTGTTTCAATGCAATATGCTCTATTCATGAACAGTGAAATGAATTGCAAATTTTTAACAGAAGAGTTGGAATTTAATAGATTTGGATTCAAACTTTAATAAATTAGTAGAAACATGAAATGCAGGAACTTTAATGAATTTCATTAATAAAGTTTATTTTTTAAACATACTATTTCTTCTTTATATATTTTTAAATGATTTTAGCACATTAATACATTTGTGGCATGAAAATTATTAGAACTGTCTTTTCGAGGGGTTACTGTACAACTTCCTATGGTCTCTCATAATACAGTTTCTTTTCTAATCCCACCTCTAGACTCCACTTATCAAAGCCCACTTGTGAAAACATATATAGATTCTATATTTTAGTAGTCCATAATTTATCTTGTTCTGTTACCCTAATTCAGTTCAGACTATTAGCCACTTTCTAGTATCAATCTGGTCTGTTATTATTTATCCTAATGCTAATTTTTATTCTGGATTCTACCTGTACCATACTTCTGATCTTTCACATTCCTTAGGTTTTTTTGGTATGGAATGGCTTCTAATCTTAATTATCTTAAATGCACACATATTTACTATAATTAGATGCATGCAACTATTGCATCAAGACTTCACTTTCAACATGGATAAGTAAAGGAATCCTCCTCCTCCCAAGAGAGAGCCAGATCATAATGTTATTTCCAGAAAGGATGATTTTGGATTCTTTCCCATGGATAATGGGGAGCCATTTAAATATTTTATGCAAGGAATACCAATCAGACTTGTTTTAGAAATATCACTTGGCGACAGTATGAAAAAATAAATCAGGGTGGATGGCAAGACTGGAGCCAGAGAGTCCAGGTAGGAAAATGTTGTAAGAGTCCAGGTCATTATCACCATCATCATCATCATCATCATCATGACCCAAAGAAAAGAACTGCGCAGAAATGAGGTTGGATCAACTGAACTTAGTCACTTGGTGAGGGAGGAAGAGTTTAAGGTGGCTTGCAAATTTCTGATTTGAATGACTTGATGAGATAAATGTCTTTCTCTAAAACAAGGACCATAGGAAAAGGTCCAATGTGTGACATGCAGGTGAAAGTAACCTATGGACATTTGAATGTGTGAATTTGTTCAGAGGAGATACATGGGCTAGAGATACAGATCTGGAAGTCATTGCTATATAGCTAGTAGTTGAAGTCTGTAGGGTAAGAAAGATTAGAAAACATCTTTAGAGTCAGAAGAGGGGAATGCAAAAGAATCCTGAAGAGTGGTCTCATGGAAATTGAGGGAGGAGAGAATTTTGAGGAGAGAATAAGGAATCATGCTATATGCCTTGAGCAATGAATAGAAAGTCAATTAAGTCATGGATAGAGATGCCTATTATATTTGGCAATATAAGAATCATGGGTGACCATTGACAAAGTTTTAAGGATATGTATGAGGTACAAAACCTTGATTACGTGCACTTGGTTAAACACTGAATGGATTTTGCAGTTTTGTTTGTTTGTTTGTTTTTAAGTGAATGAGAGATGAAGAAATAGAGACAGCAGGTATCAGCTCTGTTCCAGGTTCTCGAATAAGAAAGACAGGAGAAAAAATTAAAGCCAGGGAAAGATGCAAGATGGAGAGGTTTTCAATTCTTTTTGTTTTTTTCCACTTGTTCCTGGATTAAAATGTTGCTTTTTTTTTGCATTTTCATGAGTTACTGTTAAACTTTATGTTTTTCTATGATTAATCATTCTACAATACTTATGTTAGTGGCATAAGTTTTAAAGAATCAGGGTTGACCCAAACCAAATTAAGTATAAATACTAAATTATGTGATTCCCATGAATGCATAGGATTAAGAAATATTTATTACAGAAATATGTAAAATCATGATTGAATAAAAGGAAGAAGTTGACAGCGTGTTGGATAAATGTGAGATATCTTACAAATGATTTTTAAATGAGGCCATCTGTTAAAGCTTGCTGATGCTCTCAGTCTGGAGCAAGAGGTTATTTATGTTTTCACGCAAATCAGGCTTTAACCAAAATACTTTGGAAAAAACAGATGCCTTATAGAAATTCATTATTCCTAAAATAATTACAACCCTCTAAATGTTAACATCTCTTCCTACAAAGAATGGTATTATGCTAATACTGTTTATATATATGAATGTGAAATTATTGTATCACCACTGTAGTGCAATGCGATGGTTTCTCCCTACCCCCACCTCAAACCTCCCCCAGGAGATACATGCCTGGAGATACATGCCTGCTTACCAAGACCAATTTTCTACGTATTTAGCCAAAAATAATTGACCTTTGAAAGTCATAACCCATGTAGTTGTGTTTGAACTAAAATCTAAAGACAAACCCAATCTTTCAGGCATTCTCTCCTTCCAGTCTCTTGGTCTTTTTTTGACACCCCCCCCCCACCACCACCACTACAGTAAGTCTTAACAGATAGATTGAAGTAAAAGAAATTTCATAATAGAATATAGTCATTTTTTTCATGTTTCATTCATGTTGAAGATGAAGAATTAGTAATATTTTGCTAGAAATTGAAATTCCAGTGTCAATGCTATTTTACTAATATGCATATTCACTCCCTTGTAAAGAGTAAACAGTATGTGCAGAAATGCCTAGAGACAGACATTATGAGAGTCCCTAACTTCTACATTCATGTTAGATTAATTTAAATCTACATAAAAAGAGATCAAATTTATGAGGGATGGAGGGAAAAAAATGAAGAGACTTCTTATTTGCAGCTCTTATTATTACTGGGAGAGCAAGAAATTAGATACAGAATAATATGTTTGGTTTCTTTAATTTATGGCATTTCGTTAACGTTGTCCCTGCATGAAATGCTGAACCAAATTCCTAAGGGATATGAAGACCTTGCTCAGGGTTCACCTCAGTATTTTGAGAAGCTTTTGAGCATAAATTCTTTATTTAGAACACTAATACAAATATTGTTAATTGGTGTCTTCTTGTCCTCTGAGAATGCTTCTAGCTTCAATAGGTTCTTATTCACTTGAAAATAGCAGCTTACCCACTTCTATTTTATATCTTATTTCTCCTTCCTAAATGCTCTTTGGGTGAAAGCATTTGTCAGAATAGAGGATGGAAGAAGGAGGGGAGAATTACACATGCAAAAGCCCCTGCCAAGCTCCTTGCTCACGATAAGCAGTCTACACCCACTAATGTCACATCTCATGTTCTACGTTCTCTATAAAGTAGTATACCATAGTGATCCAGAGTGAGGCTTTGTAGTCCAATGGCCTGAATTTGAGTAGTGGACCCACCACTTGCAGGTTGGAACCTGTGTGAGCATGGCCAAGAACTTCTCTCGGTCTCAGTCTCCCTCATCTGTTAAACAGAGATAATAACAGCACCTTCTGTACGGCACAGTTGTGAGGATTAAATAAGTTAATATATTTCAAAGGCTTGATTGGCACCAAGGGTTATATTGTAATGGTGGTTTCTCTCACAAAGAAGCATTGCTCTGCTCCTGGAAACCAGAAGTGTTTGCTAGGAAGCAGAATTTCTGGTCTCCACAGTTCTTTATATACTTGCTGTGAGATGGCAGTAAAATATTGCTCGTCTCATAAAGGGAGGAAAAGAAAATCCCATGTGCTTTCACAAGTGTTATCTCATTTAATCGTCAGAATAATTCTTGCAAGGTAGATTAAACAGTTTTTACATGTGAGAGACCTGAAGCCTTACACAGATCAAATGGCTACTGGATTACAAAGTCAAGATTTAGAGGCTAAAATGCTGACATGTGAGGCATAGCTGTCTTCCTCCCTTTCTAGATGTGCAAATTAAGAGACCTCACCAGTCTAATCCGTCCGCCTCTTCTCCCTTCAAGAGGCAGCACATTTGTAGACACTCAAATGATGCCTGCTCGTTGACCGGATACTTTTTTTCCTAAAAGGAAAATACACCTTTCGCATCTTTAATATTGCAGTGGTTTATTTGTACTAAAGTATGAGCTTCTATGACTGCAGAAAAGTAAAATAGAACTTCATATATGAGACAGTTATCCCACTTCAACCTACATCCCGGTCTCCTAAATAGATTACAAAGTATGAGTTAGTGAGAAAGCATAACTCTAGTAGCTTCCTATCCTCATTTTATTTTGATCTTTTTTATTTCTTAAAAAAAAAAAAATGGCCCTGGAGGGATGCCTGGGTGGCTCAGTCAGTTAAGCATCTGATTTTTGATTTTGGCTCAGGTCATGATCTCACGGTTCATGAGTTTGAGCCTCAGGTGGGTTCTGCACTGACAATGTGGAGCTTACTTGGGATTCTCTCTCCCTCTCTCTCTCTGCCCCTCCCCTGCTTGTGCATGTGCATACTCTTTCTGTCTCTTTCTCTTTCTCTCTCTCTCTCTCAAAATAAATAAACTTTAAAAAAAAGAAAAGAAAATGGCCCTGGAATTCTTGCCTTTGGCCAAGAACAAAATTCTTATCTGTTAATAACTTTGTTTGAAAATAGGAACACCAAGGCTCCTGGGTGTCTCAGTCAGTCAGGTCATGATCTCACAGTTTGTGAGTTTGAGCCCCAAGTCAGGCTCTGTGCTGACAGCTCAGAGCCTGGAGCCTGCTTTGGATTCTGTGTCTCCCTCTCTGTCTGTCCCTCCCCTGCTCACAGTCTGTGTCTGTCTCTCTCAAAAATGAACTTCAAAAAAAATAAAATGAAAATGAAAGTAGGAAAACCATATGAATAATTATTTTCCACCTAAGATAATAATAAAGATAATAATGTTTCCATGTATAAGGTACTTGGATCATTGGGGACTTTAGAGAAAAAATCAAATTTCAAAATAAAGTTATCTTTAACGCATCTTTTTCAAACTGACACAGCCATGAGAACACTATTGCTATTTTGCTCTGCTAAATCATGTTTTTGCATTTAAACCCTTTCATGCTTATCCTGCTGATATGAATCACCATTCCATCCATCCTTTTAGCCATATTTATGTCTCTATTCACTGTGCTTTTAGGTATATATTCATCACCTGTATTTATATATTTATTTTGCTTTCCTCACAGCACAGAGCAGAAGACTGTCTCGCTAACCAGTTGTGTAATATAGTTATGTAACTTTGGGAAAGTTACCTGACCTCACTGTTCCTCACCTTTTAGTCTTTATGATGTGTCAGCCACTGTGCCAGTTGCTCTGTTTCATTTATTGTCATGTAAATGTAAGGAGAAGCCTAAAAGCTTAAGTAACTTTAGCAATGTTACATGACTGTAAGTAGCAGAGCCCGAATTCAAGTACACTTTTGTTTCAAATACACCTTTGCTATGGACTACTCAAGCAGACTCCCTCCTGTGACCACACTGCCTCTCAAGCATTAACTTAGTGCAGGTTTCCCCTACTGCTCACCCTCCATGCACACCCCTGTGGTGTCCCCAGCACACTGCTCTTACAGATGAGAATATGCGATGTCCCACTAAATGGTTGTCATCATTTTTTTCCACCCCAGCACACCTGAGGAATATGACACACTTGCACTAGTGGCTTAACATGGCTTCTCAAAAGATGAGTTTCCGGCCTGGGTGATAAGGAGCAGGTATAGCTTGAAGAATCCTCTCTCTTGGATGAGACCTAAATATGTACTAAGATTCAACAATCCAGAGTGTCTGCAAGACACTACCTTAATCTGCACAACAACTTTGAAGTTAGGTCTCTTTCTATCATTTTACTGATTAAGGTGCTGAGAAGCAGAGAGGTTAAGTACTTTTCCTGGCTTATTGCCTGATATTTGCAGAGATGAACCACATCCTCGGTACTGGGCTGGTAAACTCCAATTTGGAAGGACACCTGGTTGAAAATTTCAGGACATAAATTACTACTTCTGCCCCCATTCTCACTTCTTTTCAAGTGTCAGTTTCCTCACAGGCTTCTAAACAAATACCCTGTTGACTTCTAGTTCTTTGCACCAGTAGATGCTTAAGAAATATTATCTGGCAGGCTGTCCTAAAAAAGGGAACACTTGAAACAACTAAATCTATTGGCAAGAATGTGCAGTATAGCACTTAAGAGTGCAGACTCTGGAGTCCACTGGACAGACCTGTCCCACCACTTACGAGTTACGTTAATGTAGGCAAGTGATTTCACCTTTTTCCTTGACTGTAAAATTGGGACAATAACAGTCTTAGCACCATGAGGTTAAACCGAGAAAATACTGTGAAGTACGTGGTACACATAGTAAATATTAGTCACGTAGTAAATATTAGTCATTACTAGTAATAGTTACAGAGCTAATTGCCTCGTGTGCTTTCTTATTGGAAACCGTTTTCATGTAATTTTGCGACTCTTTTCTCAAATCTTCGTTTTCAGGCAGACACTTTGGAAATTATTTTAATCCTTTCAAATACCAGAATACCATTTCGGATCTCCCCAGATTTCCCACATTAAGACTTACAAAGTCTTGACATTAAAGAGCAGCTGTATTTCAAACACTTCAACAAAGCAACTTGGTACAGATAATTTAAATGATACTGTCACAGTACCTTCATTTTTAATTGGTCACTTTTGCAGAACACCTTTTTTTGTTATGTACCGTATGAATTTAAAATATGACTAAAGATGAATTTCTTAATATGTACAGTATGTTTTCTGAGCCTGTTAATTCTTTAACGAAATTAAGGGAAAAATAATGAAGACATGTTATACAGGTACTTAATTTTTTTTAATCTGTGGTAGTACTATGGTAATTAATGCTTATTTTATGCAAACTAGACTATATCTGTTAACGGACACATTACTGTCAAGAAAATATTACTTGTCTTAATTATCAGTAATGAAGCAGGGATAAGCTGCTCACTTAGATATAATATATCTAATGACCTTTTCAGTTAGAGGTTGTGATGAAAGGTATCAGTTTCACAAATTATGCTTCATTCAGCTTCTGGCCTTTGTGTAGATTAATGTTTTGTGGATGAGTTTTAAAGTCAGGCATAAATGGTGTTTGGTGTTTAAAATTGATTTAGTGTCTTGCTTTTAGTACATCATTTTCTCGTTTATAAAGCCTCAATTTTATCTTGAAGCTTAAAAAGATAGTTCATAGTAAATCTAGGACTACTTTGCTAACTGCTAGTGTTCTTTTAACCTTACCAAATAAAACAGTACATATATTTACAATCGTTTAAGCAAAGAACAAGTTTCTTTGTTATTTCTGACTTTAGGACAATAAGCACAATGTTTGCAATGACAGTCTTGAACTAGGAACATAAATATTTATAATACTATTTTTCCTAATTAGATTTCCTGAGATAACACAAAGCTGGTTATTGTGATAGAATTTATGATATCCCTTAATCAGCCTCTTACTGAATAATAAATATCTTATCTCCGGGTATTGAAACATCATTCAAGAACTCAAAGATTTAGCCTTGTATTCAGACCAGTCAGAGAATTGTCCCCATGGTTTATGTAATTAAGTAAGGATTTAAATTTTGGGGGGTGATGCAATGAGGCAATGAAACAAAAAGTGGTTTCCAGATTTAAAGAACAGTTTCCAAATTGACCTAATCTTTGCATTAAAAAAAAGTAAGCCACAGATTTCCATTTCAAAATGTCCTACCTGCCCCTAAACACTGACGTTTTATTTGCTTCTTGCTCCATCGCTTTTTTTGGAATAGCGTAGAGTGATGGGCTGATTCTCCACTCTAGCTTTGCCGAGGAGCAGGAGCCAGATTGGGTCAAAACAGGAATTTTCCCTTGCTACACTGAAATTCTTTCAATTCCTCAAAGGTATATTTATACATGATGTTGCCTCAGATTGGAATTCTCCATTTAACAGCTCTTCCACCCCTTATCACTGGCTTCTCAACCAGCTTAACTTGTATTTATATTTCAAGCTGTGGTTTATTTTTTTATGAATTTAATTTATTGTCAAATTGGCTTAAATACAACGCCCAGTGCTCATCCCACCAAGTGCCCTCCTCAATGCCCATCACCCATTTTCCCCTCTCCCCCATGCCATCATCCACCCTCAGCTTGTTCTCTGTATTTAAGAGTCTCTTGTGGTTTGCCTCCCTCCCTCTCTGTTTGTATCTATTCCCTCCCTACCCTTCCCCCACGGACTTCTGTTTAGTTTCTCAAGATCCACATGAGTGAAAACATATGATATCTGTCCTCTGACTGACTTATTTCACTCAACATAATACCTTCCAGTTCCATCCATGTTGCTGCAAATGGCATGATTTCATTCTTTCTCATTGCCAAGTAGTAATATTCCATTGAATATAAAAACCACATCTTCTTTATCCATTCATCAGTTGTTGGACATTTAGGCTCTATCCATAATCTGGCTATTGTTGAAAGTGCTGCTATAAACATTGGGGTACACATGCCCCTATGCATCAGCACTCCTATATCCCTTGGGTAAATTCCTAGTAATGCTATTGCTGGGTCCTAGGGTAACTCTATTTTTAATTCTTTGAGGAACCTCCACACTGTTTTCCAGAGCGACTGCACCAGTTTGCATTCCCACCAGCAGTGCAAGAGGGCTCTCTCAAGCTGTGGTTTAAAATGTCACTACCTCCTCGGGGCCTTCTCTGATGTATCCACACCAAGTCTGGATTGGATACCACTCATTTGTGCTCTCACAGTGTCCTGTACTTTCTGTATCATAGCAATTATCACACTGCATTGCAATTACCCTTCTACATGCCCACTTCCATAAATATAGAGACCACAAATATCTTGTTCATCATTGAATCTCTAAAGCCTAACAGAGTTTCTGACACATGGCTAGTGCCCTAAAGCTATTCGGGTGGGAAAGGAGGGACAAAGACTTCATTTCCTGAATATGGATATAACAAGTTGAATGGAGTAAGTCTTAACTGATTTCTCATTGAGGAACAGCAGCTGACTTCCTATGTGACCTTGGAAGTTATCTTATACCTGTAAGTTTTTGTTTCCCCTTCCAGTTTTTGTTTTCTACCTGCAGAAGTGAAAATTGTTTCTGTATCAGAGCTTTCTTCTCAGTTTCTGAAGTATATTGGAGGAGAAAGTCATGTTTTCCTTCAGATGTCAGATTAAGGAGGCTTCTCTTGGAAAATAATTTTTTAAAAATCATCTTACTTTTTTCCCAGGTCTCAAGCAATTGAATAAATGAGCCACCTTCCTCATTTACAAATAAGCCCATAGACTTTTAATGATGTTCACATTCTTTAAATGAAGTATTTGTAGTTATTCTTGAGAACTTTAGGATTTTATTTCTTTGTTTTAGCCTTCAGAATGGTCCTTAAACAACTCAGAACGTAACACATTTGCTAGGTAGCCATGATGGAATTATTGTCTACAGTGTAAATTGTCTAAACTTGTTTCAGTCAAAACGAGGAACTTAACTGCAACTAATTGGGGTCTCGTTAAAAGCAGTACCACTCTTCCAGTTATTAATTATATTATTTTTGTATTGGCAAGAATATTTGATGAGGTGACTAGGGTCCAAGTGATAGGAGAAGAGGTATTGAGAATTGTCCCACTCAGTTTTTTGTTGTTTTTTTTCCAGAAACTTTAGAAAGAAAAAGTTAATTTCAAGAAAAAGACCCATTGAATTTTAGTATGATTCTACTACACATCAGGGAAAATAAAATTTTTAAGGACTTTTGAGGAAAAATAATGCATGAACATAGCCAGAACAGCAGTTTATATTTAACAGAACTAAATGGTCACATTTTCAAGTAAAGTACGCCCTGGCATTTGAACAGCTGTTATATCTAAATCAGATTTGAATACTGTTGTTTAACCTTCCCAGCTGTAGCGGGGGTGGTTTGTTAGTCTAATTCAGTATGAAATATGCATAGTATACTTAAATTTGAAACTTTAAACATACATTTGTATTAAAATGATAAATTTTAGTCATATAAGCCTATTTTAGATAAACCCATTATCTTTCTGTCAGTTATTTATTGTTCTCAACTGTCTTGTATGTTTGAGCATATTTTAAGCAATTAAAATAGCCTTTGAAACTCTTTCCATGTAATTTATGGGGTTTTTTTGTTTGGTTGGTTTTTTTTTTTTTAACTTTTGTGTTAGGAATGAACAAAAAAATATACATTTCTATACATATACTTGTAATTGCATTGTTGTATTCAAAGAAATATCTGAATTATACTCTTTCCTATATTTCTTCCTACCTAATTCTCTGACCCTAACAGAATTTTCTTTACTAACACAATCATGGAAATAGAATGAGGACGAAGTAGTTGCTGTAGGAAGGCAAAATAAAAGACCAGTACTTCTTGATCTTATAGGACTGAGGCTAAAAGAGACTAAGATCAAAATACATACAACCATGTAACAGATGAACATGGTGAATAAAATTTTTCATAGAGGCCTACTATGCTAGAAAATGCTTCTTGATATTTGAAAGAGGTAATTTTGGAATAAACACAAATGCTCATGAGTATACACCACAGGTGCACATACAGATACATGTAGAAATAGACATATATGTATGTGTATGTATGTTTCTTTATGTCTTGCTTAAATAGATATATTACCTAGCTTTGCCTTCTAGAAAGCTTAGAAACAATACCAACTGAAGGAACACCTCCAAGTACCCAGATACTGGTTTCTAAATATTACCCTCACTAATTAAAAAAAAAAAAAAAGGTGGGGGGGAGGGGATACCTCTAGGTGAAATAGCTAATTCTAGGGCTGGGGCACAGATAATTTAACATGAGACCAAAACGTAGGGAAGTACTCAAAGAATGATGGGGACATGAGAAAAGACACAGGAGCCACTTTGAAGAGGACCCTTCTAGGCAAATCTGGGAAATTTGAGCTTCGAAGTAAATAACAGAAGATAACCCACCAAGTAAAATGGAAATCCATGAGTCCATACTGCTATAGATAGATACACAGACAGACAGTTATGTGAAAAGGGAAACCTCTTCTTTATAGTAGAACACCAGCTAATAAACATCAAAGGAATGATGAAATAGAAAATTACCATTTGACAACCATTGTTGTGTTCAGTTCAGATGGGAGTGGTAAATGGAGGCTACGGTGGGTTTGATGAGGAACAGGCTATTGACAGAATCTGAGACTATTTCCCTTATCAACTACTAATCACTTACAAAGGGAAGAATGGTAACTTTACAATGGAAAACCTGATAAACAATATGACAGGTGACCATCACGAGTGGGTTGACATTGTGTGTGGCACATCACCTAGCTATGAAGCACTTGAAGAGCAGAGTATCATGTTAGCAGTTTCCCTGCCCAAAAGGAATAATCAGAAGGAAATATCAGATAGACCTAAGTTTATATTTAGCTTTAGGAATCAAAGTCCTATATTCTTGAGAAACTGTCAACATGAAAGGCAAGGAGACACTGAGAATATGAGAAGAGAATGGATGTCCTAATAGTGCTGGGGCGGTTGACAAAAGTGTGAATGGGGTCTGTAGATTGATGGAAGTGTTGTATCAATGTTGATTTCCTGACTTGAAGGATTGTATGGGGATTATGTAAGAGAATATCCTTGCTTTGGGAAATGTACAGTGGAGTATTTAGGGATGATAGGAATCATAATGTCGCTTGTTCTTCAATTGTTCAGAAAAAGGCTAATTATGGGTATATAGACATGTTTGGAGAAGTATGCCTATATTTAAAGAAAGATAATTTAAAGAAAGATGAAGCAAATGTTGTGAAGGGTTGAAAGTTGGGAAATCTACACCTGAGGAATATGAGAATTTTTTTCTATTCTTACATACTTTTCTATGCTTGAAAATATTTCAAGAAATTATTCTAAAGTGTTTATTTAAAAAGTAATATAATAAATATCTCATAATCAAATGCATTAATATTTCTGCAGCAAAACATGAGTACTCACACAAGAGAGATTAATAAAAACTATAAATAGCTTTATGCTAGTTCAGGCCAGGTTTTGTCACCAAATGAGTTAAGGTATTCATAATATTTTAGATTTGTGAATTAAAGATAAAGATTATGGATCTGTATAAGGTATCTGAGGCCTAGGTAAATAAGTTTTCCTGTCTCAGACAGAAAGTAACAAAACCCCGTCCAGAACAGTCAAGTAGTCCCTGCATGACAGATCAGTGAAGCAGGATAGGGACATTTTGTTAAAATTCTGACCTTTCGCAATTCATTCGGGAAAGTGTCAGATTTACAAAATGCTCCTTAGAGCTACGTCATTAATTTCACCTAGAGGGCATGTCCTGTGTTGCAATTTTCAAATGCATTCCAAAGAAGTATATATAGAAAAGTTTCATCTTTCTTCTCCCCTGTTCCCAACAGGGTGATATAAATGTAGGGGTGAGTAGATTTTTTTTTTCCTCTCCTCTCTGCCTCTCATCCCTATCCCAGCTAGCTTACCCTGTTAGATTTCCTTCTTCTCTACAGGATTATAGACTTGGGCTTCAATCACTGATTTTTTCTGATTCTGACTTATCAAGCACTTGAATAATACCTAATGTGTTGAAGGATTATTAACATACAATATCCTGTTTCAGGTGTACATCATAGTAATTTGTTATTTTTATACATTATGAAATGATCCCTACAATAAGTCTAGTTATCATCTGTCACCATACAAAGCTATTAAAATATTATTGACTATATTCCCTATGCTGTACATTACATCTCCATGCCTAAGGTGTTTTTAAAGTT
The DNA here is from genome assembly GCF_028749965.1 of Puma concolor. NCBI lineage: Eukaryota > Metazoa > Chordata > Mammalia > Carnivora > Felidae > Puma > Puma concolor. Next base: position 29,801,477 of record NC_141676.1, on the reverse strand, counting down.
TTAAATAGCCATTGGGGTGTCTGGGTGGCCAGTCAGTTGAGCCTCTGACTTCCAGTCAGGTCATGATCTCACAGTTAGTGGGTTCAAACAGGCTCACTGCTCTCAGTGTGGAGCCCGCTTTGGATCCTCTGTCCCCCTCTCTCTCTGCCCCTCCCCACTTCAAAATACACAAATAAATAAACTTTAAAAAATAAATGATAAATTTTATGTTATGTATATTTTATCACTATATATATTTAAAATTTCATTCATAGTTTTCATCTGTAGGTGTTTCTTCCTTGTCATGGACATTTGCTAGTATTTAGCCTGCAATCATAACATATGCTATTTACTCATTTAATATATTACTTTTTTAAAAAAATTTTTTAATGTTTATTTTTGAGACAGAGAGAGAGTGAATGGGTGAGGACAGAGAGTGAGGGAGACCTAGAATCTGAAGCAGACTCCAGGCTCTGAGCTGTCAGCACAGAGCCCGACGTGGGGCTTGAACTCACAAACCATGAGATCATGACCTGAGCTGAAGTTGGATGCTTAACCGACTGAGCCACCCAGGCGCCCCATATGTTACATTTGTATACTATGTTAGGTGTACATTCTGGGTGTAAAAAATTAATGAATGATTTTTTTATTGACTCCACCTTTTTTTTAGCTATGTGACCTTGAGTCAGGTACTCAACCCCTCTAAACTTCAGTTTTCTCATGTATAAAATAAGGATAATAATACCTATTCAAAAGGTTGTTACAAGGAGTAGGTAATATAAAAATTTTTATTTGGAAAATGAATGTTATTCATGTAAAGCACTGAGCACACAGTGAAATGCATAGACAGCACTCAAGAAATTATAGCTGCTAGCACTTTTTATTTAAGCATTGCAGGAGTCCTTGGCTGGTTCAGAGAAGCATGTGTCTCTCAATCTAGGTCAGGGTTGACGTTTGAGCCCCACATTGGGTATAGAGATTACCAAAAATAATGATAATAATAAATAAACTTAAAAAAAAAACATTGCAGATGAATTAATACACCAAAGTTAACTGCAATTCTTGTTTGTCTCTGGAGGCTGCATATATGAGTTACATCCTAGAGTCACTGCCTGCAGTCTCTTTGTTTACTTGACTTGCTAAACATGACACACACAAAGGATCCTCTGACCCTATGTTTGGTCTCTTAGGGCCCCTTCAGGCTTCCAGGCCTTGCACCAGTGGCCTAGTCAACAAGACTGGCAAGCAAGGGGAACAGAGAATGAAGACAGGCACGCAACATGCTGGTACTTCTGTAGAACGACCTTTATTGCCCAGCTATGCTCAGAGAGCTTGAAACAACTCTAACACCTTTTAGATTTAGGTAGTAGCCTCTTTGTATATCCTGTGGGACTGCTAATTTTAAGCAATTAGTATTGATCAAAAAGGTTAACCAGTGTTTTTCGAAGTATGAATATACTATTTTTAACATAACTTATAGACTTAAAACCTGCTTCATTTATGAGAGGATTTGAGGCAGGTGTCTAATTGCTATTATGACCACATTACTGAAATGCAAAATAACTACACAAAAAAGGAACCTCTGAAGTTTGTCTCCTCAATCTCTTTTCTGTAGGCATCTTGTACCTTGTCTGTGATTTATCCAACTGTCTTTGAGCAAGCCTATGGTTCCTCCGGTAGCAATCTGTGCCTGGTACCTCACATCGCATTTCTCAAGGAAACCAAAGTATTTTCTACTTGAAAAAGATGTATTAGTACAATTGTTTCTTTTTCTTTTAGTTAATATGCGTTCTCCTAAAAGAATTCTCAAATTGTTAGAAACTGAAGGCCAAGAACATGTAGGGAATAGAAATAACATGAAATAGCTAAATATGTCAACTTTCATGTATTTGCCCAAAAACTTAAAATTTGAAAATATTACCTGCACTTACATATTCAGCACTCTAACTTAAGCTAGAGCACACTTCTGAAATCTGATAGGAACAATATTGTAAAGTTTAATTACATTTTATGGCCTATGCCATCTGTGCATTTGTTCTGCTTACAATATTAATAGAGTATCCAAAGAATAATACATTTAGTTTGCAATGCAATTGTCTTATCACAAATGCATCAAAGCAAATTACTCCTTATCATTTCAGATCCTGTCCTAGTATGGTGGATTTTTGTATTTGTTTGAAAATAGAAAAACATCTCAGCTACTAAAAACCATATGTGGTTGATTCAAACAGAAGACACAAAACTCCTGTTTTATTACTTGAAACAAATTCCAGTTTAGATGAAAGAAAATACTATAATTGTTTAATATACAGTAGTATATGACTTAAAGATTATTTACTGAGATCTAAAAATTAAGATTTCTGAAGTCATGTAAATGTACCTATATTTAATTGCTTTATTATTAAGAACTTTAGCTTGAGACAAACAGATTTGAAAAAACTATTACTGTATAAACTTGAAACATACCATATCTTTCTATTTGACATTTTAATAATTTCTCCAAAAAAAATTACAAAGGTTAAAATTTCTCTGCAACTAGAGTTGTTATTATCTTAGTAAGTGATAATGATGGTTATGTCTTATTTTTAAAATTTATTCTTTGATGGAAAAAAATAGGCCACCATTATCAAAACTATTAATTTCTCTAGCAACAAGAAATATGTATTAAATTAATTTTTGTGATGCTCAAACATCAGAGATATTTGACATTCTGCATGTTAAATTTTCAGAATACTATATTTTTATACATGACACTACATAATATTTAATACCACATATAAGTTCATATATGAAATATATAACTCCATATACATAAATATATGAGGTAAATCTTACAATTCATGTTAATAGGAATGCTGTCTAATATCCTTGATATTCAACTGAGGATATGAACTTGTCGAAGACTTTATTTTACTAGGTAAAAATCTATTGAAAATAAATTTTAAAAAATCTTTTTACTATGTAAACTCTATCCCCAACATGGGGCTCAAACTCACAACTCTGAGATCAAAACTCACATTCTCTACCAGCCAGGTGCCTCATATTGAAAAAAATTTTTTATGTTCCACAAATATTGAATCATCTTTGTGTGTCATAAGTGTGGAAAATTTAATGGACTCATATCATTTACCTGTTTTATAAAAATGTATTATTTTATCGTGTACTATGATTCACAAATGTTATACAATTCCAGGGTAAGAATTGATCCGTTCTACATTAATTGTTGATGCTTTCTTTTTTCTTTAAATTTTACAAGTAATACATGACTAATTCTATATTAGTTTCTGATTGCTGCTGTACCAAATTAGCACAAATGCAGTAACTTAAAATAACTCGAATTTATTATGTTATCGTTCTGGAAATCAGAAGCCCCAAATCAGTCTCACTGGACTGAAATCAAGGTACCAGTAACTAGTTCCTTCTGAAGGTTCTAGGGGAGAACCCATTTGGAAAGGAAGCTTTTCCAGTTCTAGAGGCTGCGTGCATTCCTTAGCTTATGGCCACATTACTCCAGCCTCTGCTTCCATCATCACATCACTTTTCCTCTGACGTGGACCCTTCTGCCTTTCTCTTAAGATTCTTGTGATTACATTGGGCTTAGGACCATCTCCCCTTTACAGGATCCTTAACTTAATCCCATCTGAAAAATCCTTTTTGGCATGTGTCACATCTTCACAGGCTTCAGGGATTGAGGACATAGACATCTTTGAGAGCATGCAAGGACATTATACAGCCTACCACACATCTTTTTATTTTTTAGTTTTAATTCCTTAAAATAGTATTGTTCTCTTCTGCCACAAGGCCTTTGCACTAGCTATTGAGCCTTCCTGAAATACCTTTTACATTTTCCCCTGCCTAGATAATTCTTCCTGCAGCTCCCGAAGTATTTTATCCTGCCCAGGGAAACCTTTTACAACCTCTCTAACTAAATCAGTTTCTTCTTTTGCATACCCTCAACATACCATGTAATTCTTCATTGTACTCACCAGTTTATTGTTTTTATGTTTACTGGTGTGATTCTTGCATTGCCATTTTTACCCCAATATATTTTGTAAGGACAGTTTATCATTGTTTTTCTTTCCTCCCCTTCTATTCCCATTGCCTCTTCAGTGAATATTTGTGAAAGGAGTGAATGGTCTTTGCACATTTCATATAAAGTTTATTCCTAAATGTTTTCTGAGGCTTTTTCTCTAACAGTTGTGAACAGGATCCTTTTTCTGTTTCATTACATTTTTGTATTAATGCTAAATGTTGATCTTGTATCCAGCCGCTTTATTGAGCCATCTCATTATTGCTAATCATTTCTCCATTTAGTCTCTTGAATTTTGCAGGTGAATGATATGTGATCTACAAATGATCGTTGTCTCTCTCTTTCTGATAATTATATATTGTATTTTCTTCTGTTATCTAATTGCATTGTCCAGGATTTGCAGTATAATGTTAAATATAATGGTGAAATTGGACACCACTCTTTGTTCCTAATATCAATATGATTTATTGTATTGTGTTACCATTAAAAAATGAAATTTAGGGGCGCCTGGGTGGCGCAGTCGGTTAAGCGTCCGACTTCAGCCAGGTCACAATCTCGCGGTCCGTGAGTTCGAGCCCCGCGTCGGGCTCTGGGCTGATGGCTCGGAGCCTGGAGCCTGTTTCCGATTCTGTGTCTCCCTCTCTCTCTGCCCCTCCCCCGTTCATGCTCTGTCTCTCTCTGTCCCAAAAATAAATAAACGTTGAAAAAAAAAAAAATTTTAAAAAAAAAATAAATAAATAAAAATAAAAAATGAAATTTATTTTAGATATTTGTAGGTCTCATTTTCCAGTTAAAAGATGTTTCCTTCTATTTTCTAGTTTAAGAAAGATTTTTTATATTTTTTATGTTTATTTATTTTTGAGACAGAGAGAGACAGAGCAGGAATGGGGGAAGGTCAGAGAGAGGGAGACACAGAATCTGAAGCAGGCTCCAGGCTCTGAGCTGTCAGCACAGAGCCCAACGTGGGGCTCGAACTCACGGACTATGAGATCATGACCTGAGCTGCAGTCGGATGCTTCCAACTGAGCCACGCAGGCGCCCCTAGTTTATGAAAGTTTTTAATTGAGTATTTCTTCCGCTTCTTATTCTTCACCTTCAGTCTTTTAACATAATAATAAATTCCCAGTTTTATACCCAAATTATTTCCTCCATACCATTCTCTTTCTTCTCTTCCTTTGTAATGCCTGTTAAACAAATGTTAAAATTTCTAGATCTAGTGTCCATAACTTTTCTCTAATAATTTATTTTCTTTCCCTTTTGATTTATATTCTGGGACAATCCCTTTATTTTATCTTCTAGTTCACTATTCCTTCCTCAGTTGTGTCCATTCTGTTCATCAATTGAACTTTTTTTTTACAGTCATATTCTTATTTTCTGTTTTCGAATTGATTCTTTTCCTAACTTCCTATTTTTCCCATTTGAGGATATTAATTCTATTGCAAAGTCATCTTTTCTGTGCTTTATGAAATATTTCATTAGATATAAGTTTCTTTTGTTGAGTAGCCATGGGTAATTAAATGTTTAAATGTTGGGGCGCCTGGGTGGCGCAGTCGGTTAAGCGTCCGACTTCAGCCAGGTCATGATCTCGCGGTCCGTGAGTTCGAGCCCCACATCAGGCTCTGGGCTGATGGCTCAGAGCCTGGAGCCTGTTTCCGATTCTGTGTCTCCCTCTCTCTCTGCCCCTCCCCCGTTCATGCTCTGTCTCTCTCTGTCCCAAAAAAAAATAAACGTTTGGAAAAAAAAAATTTAAAAATAAATAAATAAATAAATAAATAAATGTTTAAATGTTGAGTGATTTGTGGTTAGGCTTTTTGCATTTTACGTGGATATAGACCATGTATGGGTTTTTGGTTTTGGTTTTGGTTTTTACTATTTCCTGTTTTAATCTGCTTCTAAGATTATAGGGGATGGATTGGCTGTACTCCCAGGTAGAGAATGCTAGTAGTTGTCTTATGGGAGTAGACTTCCTTGTGCCTTGTGGAATTAAGTAACTTACCTGGGGTCATTGCCCAAGTTCTTGAATTATATTTTTTTTCCTTTTTTTTATTAATTTTATTTTTTTTAATTTACATCCAAATTAGTTAGCATATAGTGCAACAATGATTTCAGGACTAGATTCCTTAATGACCCTTACCCATTTATCCCATCCCCACTCCCACAACCCCTCCAGTAACCCTCTGTTTGTTGTCCATATTTAAGAATCTCTTATGTTTTGTCCTCCTCCCTGTTTTCATATTATTTTTGCTTCCCTTCCTTTATGTTCATCTGTTCTGTGTCTTAAAATCCTCATAGGAGTGAAGTCATCTGATATTTGTCTTTCTCTGACTGACTAATTTCGCTTAGCATAATACCCTCTAGTTCCATCCACATAGTTGCAAATGGCAAGATTTCATTCTTTTTGATTGCCGAGTAATACTCCGTTGTATATATATACCACATCTTCTTTATCCATTCATCCATCGATGGACTTTGGGCTCTTTCCAACTTTGGCTGTTGTAGATAGTGCTGCTATAAACATGGGGGTGCATGTGCCCCTTTGAAACAGCATACCTGTATCCCTTGGATAAATACCTAGTAGTGCAATTGCTGGGTCACAGGATAGTTATATTTTTAATTTTTTTGAGGAACTCCACACTGTTTTCCAGAGTGGCTGCACCAGCTTGCATTCCCACCAACAATGCAAAAGAGATCCTTTCTGCATCCTTGCCAACATCGCTTGCTGCCTGAGTTATTAATATTAGCCTTTCTGACAGGTGTGAGGGAGTATCTCATTGTGGTTTTGATTTGTATTTCCCTGATGATGAGTAATGTTGAACATTTTTTCATGTGTCGGTTGGCCATCTAGATGTCTTCTTTGGAGAAGTGTCCATTCACATCTTTTGCCCATTTCCTCACTGGATTATTTGTTTATTGGGTGTTGTGTTTGATAAGTTCTTTATAGATTTTGGATACTCACCCCTTTATCTGATATGTCATTTGCAAATATTTTCTCCCATTCCGTCGGTTGCCTTTTAGTTTTTGCTGCTTGTTTCCTTCGCTGTGCAGAAGCTATTTATTTTGATGAGGTCCCAGTAGTTCATTTTTGCTTTTGTTTCCCTTGCCTCCAGAGACGTGTTGAGTAAGAAGTTGCTGTGGCCAAGATCAGAGAAGTTTTTTCCTGCTTTCTGCTCGAGGATTTTGATGGCTTCCTGTCTTACATTTAGGTCTTTCATCCATTTTGAGTTTATTTTTGTGTATGGTGTAAGAAAATAGTCCAGGTTCATTCTTCTGCATGTCGCTGTCCAGTTTTCCCAGCACTACTTGCTAAGGAGACTGTCTTTATTCCATAAAATATGCTTTCCTCCTTTGTCAAAGATTAGTTGGCCATATGTTTGTGGGTCCATTTCTGGATTCTCTATTCTGTTCCGTTGACCTGAGTGTATGTTTTTGTGCCATCTCGAATTATATTTTTAAAGAATTTCTGGGACACCTGGGTGGCTCAGTCGGTTAAGCGTCCAACTCTTGGTTTCCGCTCAGGTCATGATCTCACAGTTCATGAGTTCAAGCCTCGTGTCGGGCTGTGCACTGACAGTGTGGAGCCTGCTTGGGATTCTCTCTCTCCCTCTCTCTCTCTACCCCTCCCCCGCCCTCGCTCTCTCTCTCTCAAAATAAATAAACTTTAAAAAAAGAATTTCTGTCTGTAATGCAGAATAGTAAACCATAACTCCATGTTATTCCTGCATTCTCTTTGTTTTTATTAATCTGTTTGTTTTCTGATTTCTCATTTATTCATCTTAAAAGTATCTTGACTACTTCCTTTTCTGTTTGTTAAGCTTACTGTTATCCTCTAGGCAATTTCCTTGTCCTTGAAATGCCACGGAGCCAGTAAAGAGTTCTATCTTACCTCAGATGTTTTATTTAAGCCCATGGAATGTACTTCTGACATTTAAATTTAGATTTTAAAATTTTAGTGGCATGTTATTCAAGGCATAATTTAAACAGTCTGTTCTCCGTTAACTACAAGTATATTGTCCACATTGCAGATTATCGCATGAAAGATTTCAAGTTTTTATTGACAATGTCACATTATTTCCTTAACTAAGGACATTTTCATTTACATATTATATAAGGTATCTAAACTTGTCAAACTCACAGAAGCAGGGAATGGAATGGTGGTTGCCAGGGGCTGAGGGGAGGGGGAAATGGGGAATTGTTGCTCAATGGGCATAAAATTCATGTTATGAAAGATGAGTAAGTTCTAGAAGTCTGCTGTACAACATAGTACCTGTAGTTAATAATACTGTATTGTACACTTTAAAATATGAAAGGGGAGGGGTGCCTGGGTGGCTCAGTTGGTTAGGCGACTGACTTCGGCTCAGGTCATGATCTCACAGTTTGTGAGTTTGAGCCCTGCGCTGATAGCTCAGAGCCTGGAGCCTGCTTCAGATTCTGTGTCTGCCCCTCCCCTGCTCACACTATGTGTCTCGCTGTCTCTCAATATTAAATAAATGTTAAAAAAAATAAAATTAAATTAAAAAAAATAAAAATAAAAAAATAAAATATGAAAGGGGAGAGGTCTCATGTTAAATGTGCTTACGAAAAAAAAGAAAAAAGAAAAAAAGGAAAAAACTCCACTATGAAAGAACACAAACTTTTTATATTTTATATTTAGTGCTCTGATTGTGGTGATATAATCACAAGTATATGTGTATGCCCAAAATCATCAAGATGTAGACATTAAGTGAGTACAATTTTTGTGTATCAGTTATACCTCAATAAAGCTAAATAAATAAAATACTTACTTACTATAATCTTGCCAGATCTAGAGGAGAAGTTACAATTATTTCCAGGAAAGATAAGAGTCAATAAATTGATAAACTGGTGCTTTTTTAAGCTCTAGTACATCAGTACAAATGCCCTGGGAGACGATGTTATTTTTTTTCCAGCAGTAGAAAAGAAGGTTTAAGCAATAGAGTTACAGAATCTAGTAAACTTCTGGCTTCTTCCTAAGAAAACCACAATAAAATTGCTGAAGCTCATTATGAAACAAATATACTTCTTTCATTTAAGCTACTCTTTTTTTTTTTTTAATTTTTAAATGTTTATTTTTGAGAGACAGAGTGAGACAGAAAGTGAGTGGGGATGGGGCAGAGGGTGACCAAGAGAGAATCTGAAGCAGGCTTTGAGCTGTCAGCACAGAGCCTGACATGGGGCTCTAACTGAACAAACCATGAGATTGTGACCTGAATCGAAGTCAGATGCTTAACCAACTGAGCTACCCAGGTGCCCCTCATTTAAGCTACTCTTTAAGCTACATTACCTGTGCCTAAGGTCTTTGCTTGTTAGTGTAACTAATCAAGTAAGTGTGCAAGGAAAGTTGTCATTGGCATTCACAATTATATTTGAAATAAAAATGTGACTTATTTCCTGTTCTTATCTATATATGAAATTAAAATATAGACTTTCTTTGACAGCACACAATTTTGGTCTTTAAAATATTTGAAACCTAACTCCAACTCTGTGAAGGGGGTGGGGGGGCTTGATTAATTGATTTTATTAAATTGTTTACTGTGTAACAATTCTCTGATCTATACATCTTATTATTGATTATTTCCAGTATTTGAGTCAAACCATTTGAGTGAGAGTATAAGCTCAAAATAGGCAATTGCTGGTGTAGGGTTCACATAAAATCAAATGTCTTGAGTAGGAAAACATCATGCATACAACAACTTGGTGCCAGTTGGAAACAAGATGATGATAAGCCATGGTAGAAAGTAGACTTGAAATACCTTTACTCAGAATTTTCAATCCAAGGGCTCTGTCTCCAAGAAAAGTCTTCGGAGGCCAATTAAGTTTATGCAAGAACAAGGAAGCTGCCTCCAGGGAAGTTTGGAGGCAGCTTCCAACTGCCTACTGAAAGAGCCAAGTAAGTGTTAAGTGCCTGGTATGTGATACTAAAAACCACTAAATATGATCTCTGTCTCCAAGAAAGAGTTTATCATGGTAATTAATAAAAAGCACTTCAGTGTTTCCAGACACCATGGATTTTAGTCCCAATTCTGCCACTTAGTGATTGTCCAACTTTAAGCAAGTATTCCAGTCTAATTCTGAGCCTCCTTTTCCTCATCTTGAGTAAAATGAGATAATAATAAAAATTCCTACCTACTTCTAAGGATTAAATGATAAAATACATGTGAATTGCCCAGTACAATTACTGGTGCATGTTAAATATTCAGTTTATATTAGCTATAAAAATAAGTGTCCTTATTACTGCAGTCTTGTTTGAGAAACAAGATTTATACTCAGGACAAGTCAAATACCAATTCAAGATCATAATAAATTATTAGTTGTCACTGTATGCCAAGAATGCTATAGGAAATAAGCCTTCTGTAATTGTACTATATAAATAATGTACATGTGCATATTCCCTCTGCAAGCTGTTTGTTGCCTGCCTTGTACTATTCATAATCTTCAGGTTTTTTACTAGCTTCTTATCTTAATATATTGTTAAGTTCTTTTAATACAGGGGCCATGTTTCTCTTATTAATTTCTTGCACCCCCCCCAACACGCTGGTTCAGAGTAGACAATAAATATTTATTGAATGTTCGAATTAGAGAGGGGGGAAATTATCATTGGCTAGCATTATAGTAAAGCAACATTGTGGAAAAGATGAGACTTGAAAGGGATTTTGAAAAAGGAACAGGATTTGGTTCGGCAGAAAGGCAAAAAGTATTTGGGGTTGGGGTTGAAGGAAGAACGATATGTTAATAGGCATGAATAGCTAAAACACAATAAGTACACACAATGAATAAGAATGACATCATTTGATTTTAGGGGAAAAGACAATTGAAATAAATTTTTCACACCTCTTCATTTTACAGATAAGGAAAACAAGACCCAGATAGTGACAGAATCAGGATTAGAATCCATGCTTGTAATACACCATGTAACTAACAGAGCTTACAGTATAATAGAAGAGACTAGAACCCATGACTTCAGGCTGTCAGTTCCAGGAGGGAGGAATTATATGAGTCTATTTAAGAAACAATTGTGATATCCAAGCCCAAAATGGTAAGGGAAACAAGAGAACAAGAGGAGTCATATATTATGTTTTATTATGCTCCTTTAGATTGGAAATGAATATAGTTACAGTAAACACGGGACACAAGGAGAACTGGTGAAGGTAGGTATACTACTCTGATGTACTATAACTCAGTCTACTATATCACACTTGAATCATACATTGATGTAGCAAAATGTACTTTATTTTCAGATACTCTTTATGAAAAAGCAAACAATTTCCATAGAAGCTAGGGATAATCAAAAACTTATTTGGGATACTTTTGAGAATGAAGGCTATGTGTATACTATGTGGTATTAGGTACCCTTATGACAAATCATACACAGAAGAGCCATTGACAAATCAACCTTTCAGAAGTGGGCTGACGGTTTCTGACAGCAGTATAAAGCCGTCTTTCAGAGCTAGTAATTCAGTCAGGCCTATCTGAATCATTTCCTCTATAAATTGTCTTTAGTGGGCTACAAGCAAATGCACCAGTGAACTAATAATTATCACTTCTTTGTCATCAGAGTGGCCTAGGTTAGGAAAATGCCACCTTAAAATTAATTTCATAATTTTTTATCCACCTGAGATCATTGTTATTAAAGTATAGCATATTTGCATGTGATCTGGTTTTTTATATGTATGGATCCAGAAAACCAGTATGATAATAAAGATAAATCTGTACTTTGGAATTAGTTTAGACTCTCTGATTTATTAAATCAAATATTTTGACCAAATTAACCATGCTATTCATTTAAAATAGACCAGTAGATACAGCTTTAGTCTTTTATTATTTTTCTTTCCCTTCCCTTGAATAAAAAATTATATTACATAATGAACTAAATCATAAACCGCATATTGAAAATTGGTCCATACTACAACTTTGTATTAATGATGCAGCTGATGAAAATAAGTATCAATAACCTAAAGATGCATGGTGCTAGGGACAAAGGTGGCATTTTACATTTTTATTAACACTTGTAATTTTCTCCTGCTTGATTTCTTTTAGGCCAAGCCCAATTTCTTCTAAACCATGGGTCAGTGAGCTCATGCTGATTCTCATATGAACGATGGGCTTGATTTTGCAAAGATATCACCAACTACCAATACCCAAGTCTAGCTACCATCATTATAAACAACCTAGACTAGAACAGTATGAATTTGAATGCATTATTTTCTTTCATTTCACTAATATGGCAATCCTGGACACCATCAGAATTGTCTATATTTGTGAAACATTACATTTTTAAGTGTTCTTAATGTGATAGTAACAAAATAGCACAGAACAAGCAAAATATTATCCTTTTATACATATTTGTTTTCTTTCCTTGTTAAACATCACAGGAAGAAAAAGAATACACTTTAAATGATCTTTATAAGGTAAAGTTTTGCATTAAATTATCTCCTATAGCCTGTAAGTTTAAGAACCACAGGGTTTCACTAAAATATGATGCATATCTGCTTTAGTAGCTTTTCTATATCCTCCCAAATGAAAACAATATTATATTAATAAATCATAAGAGGCTTCTATTAGCTTGATAAGTATATTTAAAATACAAGTTAGAAAGGGATTTGTTTAAACACTTTAAATAAGTCCTTATCATACTATTCTAGTAATGTCAAATACAATTTTAATTTTTAAAAGATTTTAGTTAGAAATTTAATCTTTGAAAATATTAATAACAGCTTACAGCAGGTAAGCTATAAAATAACACTGGATGCTGTCTATTTAGTTTCTGGTTGAAAAAGCACAGCAGTACTTTAGTTCATTACCTTTGAAAAAAACAGTAACAAGATAATACAGCTGCCTCTGATTAAGATGTAAATTCTTTCTAATTAGAATGTAAATTCTTACATTTAAATGAAGACATCAATTGTCAGGATGCCATATGATATCTTATTCCACCTTGCCTGAATGAAGCCCTCACTGCTCATCTATGGCACTAAAATAGTTTTGCAATCCCTTTGTTCTCTGATTCTTGTAATATTCTCTCTTCATGTTCCCTTTTCACATTGCTTTTGTTTGTTTTCCCCCTTGCATCTGATATTGTTGTGCCTTGGGATTTTGCAGAAATTTGGAATGAAAATTGAGTTCAGTCAGTGCCAGTATTTGCTTGTGCCTCAATTACTTCTGCTGAATTTTCCTCAATGCAAATCAGGCAGGTTGCATAAAGTGGTGCATGTATTTGAAATAATTAATTTTCCGTAAAATGATGGATCAAGTCCAATCAACCTTCATGAAATCTAAATAATAGAATAGAGAATTAGAAATTAATTAACATTTTGTGTTGTTAATACTTTATAGTATAAACTAGCAATAGTAAGTTTTACTGTAGGTTCTAACTTTTTCTTTATTAAATGTTGATGAAAACCTTCTGCGTCAATCATTTCTTTCCAGAAATATGTTAACAAAGAATCCTATATCAATAGCATTGAAGCAGAGTTTTCAAAGATTATATAAACAATTAAGCAGTGAGTTGAATTATTTGTGCTTCTCATTACTGAGAAATAGTGAAGTTTTATCTTGAATGATGCATACCAGTTTATAGAAATCTGCTGTCAGTCAAGGCCATGAGCCTCTGGGCATAGTATCATACCTTTCTTTTACATCACATTTCTTCAACCAAAAGAGGTATAGCTTTAGAGGCAAACCAATTCAACCAACCTTATACTGCTAGGGAAGGAGAAACCTAGAAATTGAAAGAATGCATTGGTGATACAAGAGTACCTCCCTAGGTTTGTTTGTTTGTTTGTTTGTTTGTTTTAACTTTTTATTATAGAAAGCTTCAAACAAATACAAAGTAGAGACAAACATAATAAATCCTATGTACACATCAACCATCATCAATCATCAAGGAGCTAACAGGGAAATAAAACATACAAACCTGAAGTAATGATGAATAACATGCAAATAATACAGAATAATGCACAATAGAAGTGAAAATGCAGTTAGAGAACATTAGTGCTGTGGATGCTTAGAGAAGATTAGTTTGTGTTGAATGGGCAGAGAAGAGAAAGAACATTCCACGCAGAGTACAGATGCCATAAGAAGAGATTTAGGAATGACCAAAGTCTGTGATAGTATAGAAGAGACTGGTAAGATTTGAGAAGAAGTTTCATGTTTGTAAAAGTAGTTAATTTTGGTAAGGGAAGGGATTTGAGAAGCAAGCAATACATTTTAGTACAAATTAGCCAAAGATATAATTTCAATTTTGGAGTAATGGTATCAAAAATACGTTCTCTTTGGGGCACCTGGGTGGCTCAGTCGGTTAAGTGTTCGACTCTTGATCTCAGCTCAGGTCATGATGTCACAGTTTGTGAGATCGAGCCCCACATCAGGCTCTGGGCTGACAGCACAGTGCCTGCTTGAGATTCTCTCTCTTCTCTCTCTGCCCCTCCCCCACGTGCATGCATGCTCTCTCTCAAAATAAAAAAACATTAAAAAAAACTATTTAAAAAACCTTCTTTGCCTAAACGAAAATCTCTCTTACTGTAATTAAAATTCTTTCCTTATTTTTATCTTAATGTGTTTGCAAGTAGAAAGACATTTCTAGTGACTGAAGAATGGATTGCAAAGAAAAAAATTTTTGTCTCTAATCCAGCTAATTAAAAATAAGTTTTATTAATGAATCCATGTGATAAATTTTACTATATTGCATTTTACTTGACTTCTATACCCAGTATCAAGTACCCAAGTAATCAAGAGAAATATCATTGTTATTATTCATATAGTCCCTTGAAAGTTGTTTAAAACCACAACATATAGGGGTGCCTGGCTGACTTAGTCTGTAGAATGTGTGACTCTTGGTGTTGGGATCATGAGTAGAGCTTTTTTTTTTTTAAGTGACATACTTGGTTTTCCACAATTCCAAGTTTGTGGTATTATTTACAGACAGTATTAGTTTCCCATTGCTATTGTAAGAAATTACCACAAACTTAGCAGCTTAAACAATACAGATTTATTTTCTTCAGTTCTGGAGGACAGAAATCCAAAATGAGTCTTAAAGGGCTAAAATCAAGGGGTCAGGAAAACTGAGTTCCTTCTGGAGGCTTTAGGGAAGAATTCATTTCCTTGCCTTTTCCAGATTCTAGAGGCAACCTGTATTCCTTGGCTCATGACCCCATTCCTCCTTCCTCAAAGCTAGCAATGTTAGACTGAATCCTTCTTACACTGCCATTTCTGGTTCTCTCTGCTACCTCTCTCTTTCACTTTTAAGGACCCTTGTGATTACATTGGGCCCACTAGAATAAACACAGTCCCTATTTTAGGATCAACTGATTAGCAATCTTAATTCCATCTGTAACCTTAATTCCCCTGTAGTATGTAAAGTAACATGTGACAGGTTCCAGGGATTAGGATGTGGACAACTTTGAGGGACCATTATTCTGCCATTCTTACATTTCTTTCATATTTGCTCACAGTAACCACTTTGATAGACCGTAGAGACAGAATGACTTCATTGGCTCAGAAAGGAAGTCTTTCTCTGATTTAAAATAAACTAATATTGGGGCTCCTCGTGGCTCAGTCAGTTAAGCTTCCAACTCCTGATTTCAGCAAAGGTCATGATCTCATGGTTTGTGAGATTGAGCCCTATGTTGGGCTCCATGCTGACAGCATGGAGCCTGCTTGGGATTCTCTCTCTCCCTCTCTCTCTCTCTGCCCCTACCCTGCTCACTCGCTCTGTCTCTCAAAATAAATAAACTTTAAAAATAATAATAAAATAATATGTATCATTTGAGCTGGTTTTCAGAAAAAGAAAAAAGAGGAATTAGACTAAGTATTACAAATTGCAAGTGCAGGATGAAAGATTAACATTTTTACAAAATTGTATACTAAAATCAATCATTGTAGACCTGACCAAAAAACAATTTCAAAGAAGGGGTAAGAGGGCATTTAGGTGGCTCAGTCAGTTAAGCATCCATCTCTTGATTTTGGCTTGGGTCATAATCTCATAGTACATGAGATTGAGCCCCACGTGGGGCTCTGCACTAACAGCATGGAGCCTGCTTGGAATTCTCTCACTCCCCCTCTTTCTGCGCCTCCCCACTCATGCTTCATCTCTCTCTGTCTCTAAATAAATAAAACTTAAAAAAAGTAGGGGGGAGGATAAGAAACTAGCTTTTTTTTTTTTTGAGTACTTACTATGTGGCAGACACTAGTATGTATTTTACAAATATTCCTGCCTTTTAAACACTCCTATAATTAAGTATATTTTCCCCCTTCTAATGACAAGAAAGCTAAATCTGGATTACTTTAAGCATTCCCAAAAGACACAGTTAATGAGAGATCCCAAAGTTTTCATACTACACCAGGCTAAATTCTGTGAAATGTGAATTGTATCTATCAGTCAAGAAATGTTTTTTTCAAAGGACCAAGACATTCAAAGTATTATGGAATCAACAAGCAAGTATGAGACACAATCCCTACCTTTAAGGCATTTATAACCCAGTTGTAGAAATAAGACAAAGCATCGTGCTTTAAATAAAGATTAAGATAAGCTTGGTTTAGAATCCTTGTTCTTTTACTACTTAATCGTTACTATATGTGAGCCTAGGTTTCCTTTCCTGTCTCATAAGGTTGTTACAGAGATTAAGTATACATGAAATCACTTAGCCCAGGTTCTGGCGTATAGCAAGTGCTCAGTAAATAGTAGCTGCAATTATTGTAATAAAATTCTATCAGTACAAGGGCTGAGTTAACGATTATCCAGTCAAGGGATATAGGAGTTCAGTGGAAGAAAAGCTAATTATATGATGAGTGATTTCGTGTTAAACTTGCAGGGATATACAAGGATTTCTTGTATTTATGAATGTCAGGAGTGGTGGTGCAGCATAGTGGTAAAGTGCTCTAGCTCTGGAAAAAAAATGCCTGGTTTCAAATTCCATCTCTTTATTAATTGCCTGTGCTTTGGGCTCCTCATTTGTATAATAAGGATCAACATAGTACCTACATCATGGGGCTAAATGAGAGGATTAAATGATTATGCAAAATGCTTAGAAGAGTAACTGGCACATAGTTAAGTGCCAAGTAAGTTATTGTTAGTGTCGAGGATACACCTTATATAGCCCATCCCCAGTGATCCATTATGGTTGACAGTGACAGTAAAGAATACATGTAGTCTCAGTTTCCCATAGCCATATAAGTGATTTGCACAGCTGGACAGCATCACAGGTAGGATGGACATTGTATAAGGAAACATGTGTCTACAATGTTCTTCGCAGTGTGCTTCAGGTAAGACAAAATGTCAAACACTCTTAATTTCTAGAAATTCCCTGGCTGATGAGGAGACAAAACTGATGGTGGATGAAATAGAGATTAATTAAATTCTAACATGAGGGTTAACTGCCTTCCGAGTGTAGTAGGAATTCAGAGAATGGAGAAGTCTTTATGGATCATACCATCTTAGTAGAGAAAGCAGGGCTTGAACTAGGCCTGGAATAATGGGTGAGATTTTATTGAATGGTAAGAAGGTGATAGACAATTCTGAACATAAAAAACTGCCCCCAGTCTAGACTATCATGCATTTTTTGTTCTAACCTTTCTCCCCAACTTGTTAAATAAGCAGCAGCAAAGAAAGGAAAAAGTGAATAAGGAAGCCACAAATGCCATAAACCCATGAAATCATAAATTGTTTTATATTGAAGGAATTTAAGAACAAAGAATTCATGGACAGAACATAGGTGTTGCAGGAACTTGGGTGGAAGAGAATTTCTTCTTTATATTCCTAACCTCCCACTGAAATTTAATGTTTTCTTAATTATGAATATAGGCAATAAACCACAATTAGTGTTAGCACAGATTTTTTTCGTGTAAGATTGTAACTATACATGTATCTTGAAATACCATTTATATTCATTTCCTTTGCTGTATGTATGAAGCCTACTGCTATTCTTACTATTTAATAGTTAATTTAAAAAGTAGGGGCCCCTGGGTGGCTCAGTCGGTTGAGCGTCTGACTTCGGCTCAGGTCATGATCTCGCAGTCCGTGAATTCAAGCCCTGCGTCAGGCTCTGTGCTGACAGCTCAGAGCCTGGAGCCTGCTTCAGATTCTGTGTCTCCCTCTCACTCCAACCCTCCCCAACTCATGCTCTGTCTCTCTCTGTCTCAAAAATAAATAAAAACATTAAAAAAAATTTTTTTTAAAAAACAAAGGTATTCCTATATCAAATGAATAGGATCAATGAATTTATTATTAGATAACATTTCAATGCAATTTGTTTCCTTTGTAAACTAGTGTATTTTATGTATTTTATTTTATACATTTAAAAGCATTATTCTGGGGGTGCCTGGATGGCTCAGTCTGTTAAGCATCCGACTCTTAGTTTCAGCTCATGTCATGATCTTACCATTCTTGTGTTCAAGCCCCACATCGAGCTTTGTGCTGACAGCCTGGGGCCTGCTCTGGGTTGTCTCTCTCCCTCTCTCTCTGCCCCTCCCCACTCACACACACATTCTCTCAAAATAAACAAATAAACTTTAAAAATAAAAAATAAAAGTATTATTTTGAAAAGGAGTTTATGGATGTGGGAATCTATTGGATTTTTAGGTAACCACATCCATAGTAGACTCATACTGAGCTGACAGTCAACTAAAATCCCTTTTTTATTCTGTATTTATTTCCTAATGTAGGCAATTAATATTACTGTCCAGCCAATGGCTGCAACTGATTGACAAATGTCATGCAATTCTTAAAACAGCATTTTATATTTACCTGCATGAATATTAAATGCCTGAAGTGATAACTTACAAGATATTTTCTTTTTTTTTTAATTTTTTTTTCAACGTTTTATTTATTTTTGGGACAGAGAGAGACAGAGCATGAACGGGGGAGGAGCAGAGAGAGAGGGAGACACAGAATCGGAAACAGGCTCCAGGCTCTGAGCCATCAGCCCAGAGCCCGACGCGGGGCTCAAACTCACGTATCGCGAGATCGCGACCTGGCTGAAGTCGGACGCTTAACCGACTGCGCCACCCAGGCGCCCCACAAGATATTTTCTATATGCAGATAGAGCTGATTAACAATAATTATATATTTCTTTTATTCCTGGTTTTATTGAAATATAATAGTTATATAACATTATATTAGTTTAAGGTGTACATGATTTGATATATATATACGTTGGAAAATGATTGCCACAATAAGTTTAGTTAACATTTATTGCCTCACAGTTACAAAATTATTTTCTCTTGTAATGAGAACATTTAAGGTTTCCTCTCTTAGCAACTTTCAAATATAAAATACAGTACTGTTAGCCATAGCATCCATGCTGCACATTACATCCCCAGTATTTATTTATCTTATAACTGGAAGTCTGTACCTTTTGACTACCTTCCCCCATTTCCCTCACCACTGTCCCCCCTCTGGCAATCTGTTTTCTGTTTCTACGAGTTCAATTTTTTTTAGGTTCCACATATAAGTGAAATCAAACAGTAATTGCCTTTCTATGTGTGACTTTCTTCTTTAGCATAATACCTATAAGGTCCATCCACATTGTCAGAAATGGCAGGATTTCTTTCTTTCTTATGGCTGAATACTACTCCACAGTATGTATGTATGTGTATATGTGTGTACATATACATATGTATATATACTTATATGAACATATTACATTTTCTTTATCCATTCATCTGTCAGTGAACACAGGTTGTTTCCATGTCTTGGCTATTGTAAATAATGTTGCAATCTTACATGATAGTACAGATATCTTTTCAAGATAGTGATTTTATTTCCTTTGGATATACACCCAGAATGAAATTCCTGGATCATATGGCATTTCTTTTTTTTTTTTTTTTTTTTAAGGCAAAGTGAACCATCTCTTTTATTTATTTGTTTGTTTATAACTTTTTCTTTTAAGCTTTTACTTAAATTCCTGGTAGTTATATTTTTAATTTTTTGAGGGACATCCATACTCTTCTTCATAGTGGCTGCACCAATTTACATTCACACCAACAATACACAAGGGTTCCCTTTTCTCAGCATGCCCACCAACACTTGTTATCTCTTGTCTTTTTGATGATAGGCATTCTCTTCTATTAGGTGTGAAGTGATACCTCAATTGTGTTTTTGATTTGCAATTCCTTTATGTTTAGTAGTGTTGAGCAACCTTTTCATGTAGTGTTGGCCATTTATATGTCTTGCTTGGAAAAATGTCAGTTCAGTTCCTCTGCCCATTTTTTAATCAGATTGTTTTGGGAGTTTTGCTATTGATTTTTATCCTTCATTTCATTAGTGTGGTATATCACATTGATTGATTTGCAGATGTTGAACCATCCTTGCATCTCTATAATAAATCACACTGGATCATGGTATATGATCCTTTTGATGTACTTCCTGTATGCAAATAAATCTGCCAAGCAAAAATTATATATTTCTTCTAAAGACATCAGTGCTTTTTGGTTTGCTTTGTAGGGTGGGAAATAGAGAATGACTGTTTTGGTTATATTGCTGTGTAAACAAACCACCACAAAACTTACTGAGTAAAACAGTAATTTTATTATATGTAAGCCTTCTGTGGATCTGGAACTTGAGCAGGACACAGCAAGTATGCTCCATGGATGGACTGTTCCATGATAGATAGGTCCTCAGCTGGAAAGATTTGGTGACTGAAGGTAGGAATCAACTAGGAGTATCTTCACTCCATGTCTAGTGGTGCATGCCAGCCATCAGCTGGGACCTCAGTTGAGGCTGTCCTCCAGAGCACCTATATGTAGCCTTTAGAGCACATGGCTTGGGCTTCCTCACAGCATGGAGGCCTCACCTTACATGGCAGTTGAACTCCTTAGATGGCAGCTCAGGCTTCTAAAAGTGAGTGTCCTAGAAAACAAGGTAGAAGCTGCCTGGTCTTTTATGATCCATTATAAAGCATCACATCTGTCATACTCCATTGGTTGCAACAGTCACCCAGATTAAAGGGGGAAATAATTAATTTGATGCCATTTGCTGCCATTTGATCACACTTTACAAGACCACTTTGTACAAGAGCATGTGGAATGGGTGGTGCTGTGCAGTTATCTTTGGAAAATACAATCTTTACCTGTGAATAGGTGCAAAACTGTGGTAGTATTTGAACAAGTGGTCAGCCAATGTCATGTTTTTGTGGAATCATTATAGGCGAAACATCATTTATGTAAATGGCTCAGATTTGAACTTGAGGGTTATAATTATGTTGTCTATCATTCTAGGAATGAAATTCCTCATTTGGTTAGGGTTGGAGGAGAAGGTCTTTTCCAAATCTGAAAATTTGATCTTTCCAAAACTTACAGCTTTGTGTGTTTATTAACAGAAGATCTGCCACAATTATTATTTGGCATATATAATAATGAGAGAAGGAAAAAAAGGTTCAACTCCACTAAAAGTTTTGTTATATAGAGGAACCACAAGGGTAAACTTCATAGTGTATGAATTATACTGCAATAAACCTATATTTTAAAAGAATCATAAATATAAATGTTAGCCAATGGTATACATGCCAAAGTCATTAGAGGTAAAGTCTACTGATATGTACAAACTATTTTGAAATTCACCAAAAATAAAATAGATGGGTGGCTGGATAGATGTTTACAGAGATGATAAATTGAGTACAGAAAAAAAGATGTACAATTCAGATGTGGTTATATGAATGTTATCTTAAAAAATTCTTTCAATTTTTCTATAGGTTTGAAATTTTTCACAATAAAATATTGGGAAAAATCAGGAGACAACACTGAACAATCACTAGAATGGCCTAAAATTTTTTTGTATTTTTCAAGTGTTCATTCAAAGTTCTGACATAGTTTTGATATACTAACTACTACATCACCTATTTAACTGGACAATTACTTGGTAACAGAGAAAGCAGAAAGGAAGAGTTAAACACAAAACCTCACCACAGTCCTGGGACTGTCAAATCAGAAACATTCAAGACCAGTAATTATAATTAAAATTTTGCCACTAGAAAAGCAAAAACTCTACACTTAATGTATAAACAGAGTGTGATCTCCATCTCGAATGTTGTTTGCCCTGTTAAAATCTTACACCTCTTTTTTTCTCTCTAGGCAATTACTTTTAATTTTTTTCCTTTTCTTTGACCTCAGCAATATGTTCCCTGTTTACATTATTCATGGAATCATGAAGGGTCACTATTGTCTGCCCAATCCCAAAATAGTTTGGCACTTTTTCAAATTGGTTTGCTTGAATTGTACTGAAGTGGTAACCCGCTGATGCAGGCATACACTCCAGCACTCTTGTGCTCTAGTCAGGCCAAAGAAAAAAAAAAAAAAAAGATGAAAGGAATGAAAGTGTCTTTCGGTTGCTAAGCAAAGGAGTAGCTGGTAAGGAATAATAAAACTTTAGCATTTTTTAAGTCCTGTGGTAAAATTTGTACACATTGAAACAGTTAATACCTTAACTGAGAATAGTACTAACTAACCAATTGAGGTCACTCAACAGAACAAGTAAACATTGAAATTGCCCTTTTAAAGTGTCCATCAGTGCCCGGTCCTAACTGTGACATGCTAGGTAGAACGCTCACACTTAAGAAACGTAAGCACCATAAGTAGGAAGAAAAGTTGGAGAGGACACCAGGGCATGAGCAGATTCGCACTGCAAGATAAAGCAAAAGGAAGATAAGTGCCAAGGACCAGATGGAATGAAATCATGTTCCCCTGGCTCTCTTGCCCAACCTGAGAAGCCAGGCCAGGGGAGTTTGTGATCATGGTACAAGAATGGGGGGCTATTGCTAATGCATAAGCTGCCCCATCAGTCAAAATCTCTATTCAATATGCTTGATACCTCCCTATTTTGTATTTAGTTTTGGATTCTTATCTGAAACGTGGCAGCTTTAGGAGCTGACTCATATTTTGTTCTGCTTGACTTTCATTTCCAAGTACATATTCAGGCTTTGTTTGCCCAGTTTTGTTGTTTGTGTGGTTGAATGCTATCCCTGGAAAGATGTACTTTTGAGCTAGTGTGAAGTCAATGACTTCCCTTCAGCATTCATGAGGAAGTTCTGAAGTTTCTGTTTCAAGGCTTTGACATGTCAGCATGTGTAAATCTACTCTGATGCCAAGATGCCTTATGCCAATAGGTTCCTTTTGATCTTGGTATGCAAGATTTTCCTTGTGGCTATTAACCTGTTGCCATTAAAAGAAACAAAATTATACGATTATGGTCTACAACATAGGTTATAGCAAATATAATTAGTACTGTACCACAACACTGCTTTTGGTTTCTTAGAATTTTTCACTATTTTGGCACTTAAAAAAAAAATCTGTTTTCTAAAACTGCATTCAACTCCTGATTTTCCATTCAACCCATGATGATGCTTCCCGACTGCTCAGCTGGAATCTGGATTTGCCTTCTTTCATTCAGCATACTTTTGAACCAGTGGCAAGTCTTGTTGTGGAGAATATTTGGGGTAGCAAATTCTAATTTGGCAGCACCCTGGGGACATTAATCAATCAGAAAATATAAATGAGCAAATCATTTCTCAGATGAAATGCTTCGATTGAGAACAATATTGAAATGAAAACACCAAAATGTTGACTGAACTAAAAACATGTTTACAGTTCGTTGGAACCATGGTACTATTGATTTTATTTTTATTGCTTTTATCAGGCTTGATCTTTCAGCCTTTATGATTTAAATAATTGGCAATCACTTCTTAGCTGTTCTAAACCTGAGTTCACCTTTACTACTTGCTCCCTGACTGATACCATAACCCTCTCCATTGCCTTCCTCATTTCCATTATATCCCCATCTCAGCCTGATACACAATCCCATCATCAGAAGCTTTCACAATAGGTTGTTGCTCCATAGTATATTATTGGGTGAAAATTATAATTTAACTGTAGTTGGTATCATCAGCATATAAACATGCACAGTATTTCATATATTTAAGTAACTGAAACATTCCTCAGATAAAAAGCACACTTACCCAGGTTGGCCACTGGAAGTAAGAGAAGACTTCCCACAGAAAACTTTTAAAATACTGTTTTTGTTGTCTGTTTTCTGTTTTTTTTTTCTTTTGTCCAGAAAGTTAATCATTAAGATTTGAAAATTCAGGAAGGAGTCAGCACTTGATTTCTACTACACGGATTGGGGAGAATGGTAATCTTGAAAATGTTGAGCTAGAATGAATTTAATTAGAGTCATTCACTTTAAAATTTAACAGTGTTTGTGATTATCATTGTTTATATTCCCATAGTTTAATAACTTAGCATCTGTGACTTCTCAGTGATAATGCCTAGTAAAAGTGCCTGTTTTAAAAGCTTCCTGTGGAGGAGTGCCTGGGTGGCTCAATCAGTTGAGCAACCAACTCTTAGTTTTGGCTCAGGTCATGATCCCAGGGTTGTGGGATCAAGCCCCCAATCGGGCTCCGTGCTGAGAATGGAGCCTGCTTAAGATTCTCTGCGTCTCTCCCCTACACACACTCACTCTCTGTCTTTCTCTCTCTAAAATAAAAAAAAAAAAAAAATTAGATAGATAAAAAGCTTTCTTGGAAGAAAGTAAGCCTTGCAGGCAGGCCAGGCAGCATAATTTGTACGGCCCCACGAAAATGAAAGTATAGGGCCCTTTGTTCAAAAACCTGGAAAAAGTGCTATTAAAAGTAGAAAAATATGGGGTGTCTGGGTGGTTCAGATGGCTAAGCATCAGACTTGATCTTAACTCAGGTCATGATCTGAGCTGACAGTGCAGAGCCTGCTTGGGATTCTCTCTTTCCCTCTCACTCTCTGCCCCTTCCCTGTATACACACTGTCTTTCTCTCAAAATACATAAACAAACTTTTTTAAAAAATACTAAAATATGAAGCTTTTTCCTTTCTTCCATGGTCTCTGCCCCAACCTACAGTAGTGTTTCCATTTGCTAATTTAGGTCATGCTCCTTCAGGCACTTGGATACTCTTAGAGCACAGAATCTCGCATGCCCTGGGGCCTCTCCCTATGACTTGAGGGAGGAAAGGGGGTACAAGCAGCCCATCAGATGTCATGTTCCCCTCCTGCCAGCCACCAGACTGATAACACTGTGCCTTGGCCAGAGATGGGAAAATTGAGCCAGTCTTCTCTCTTTCCTACAGCCTCACTGCCCCAGCCCACATCGGGTGGGTATTGCATCCTCCGCATTGGAACATGACAATTTCCACATTGCAACCTCCACAATGGATCATAGGTGACAAGAAGCTTGCCCCTTCCCAGCGCCCACCAAATGCTCTGTGATACTGCCCACCCTAGGCAGGACAGCTGCCTCCGTGTTCTACTTCAAGATGTGGGGTGCATGCCAACCCTGACCCTTCCCGCACCAACCCAGGCCCTGAACAGGGGCAGAGAGCAACAACATGCACTAGAAAGGGAGACCAAGGAATGGGAGAGTGGTGGGGGCTAAAGCCCCAGGAGATGGCAGAGCAGGCAGTGGAAGACCCATCGTGGGAGACCAGGAGGAGGGAACGCTACATACAGAGGCCAAGTCCCCTCCCCCTCCTTACATGCTCAACTGTCCCATCAGACTCCATCTATAGAACACAAATCTACAGATACAATTATTAAGAATGTCAGCCCCAATTTCTCACTCTCAAAATAAATAAATTAAAAAAATTTTCAAAACAGCAGTCATAGAACATGAAATCCCAAGTGCTGGGCCTTTCTATGTGACACCCATGAAACTGCCTGCAGGCTAAACCCAGTCTACCCATAAATAATAAGATAATGGCTAATATCTGATATGCCAGACACTGTTCTACGCATTTTACATGTATTAATTCATCAATCCTCAAAAGATTTTATGAAGTATGTCCCATTGTTATCTACATTTTACAGATGAAGCTACTGGTATCCAAGGTCACTCTAGTAAAGGGCACACTGAGGATTCAAACCTAGGCAGTCTGGCTCCCAGAGATCCTTACTGGAGAACAAAGAGAGGAATGAATAAACAACACATTCGCTGAAAAAGCAAATCATAATTATAATCACTGTGCAGTGTTGGAGTCTTTGTCTTTTTTAATTTTTTTTAAGTTTATTTATTTTGAGGGGGGGGGAGCATGAGAAGGGTAGGGACAAAGAGAGAGAGAGAGAGAGAGAATCTCAAGCAAGTTCCACACTGGTAGTGCAAAGCCCAACAAGGGGCTCAATCCCGTGAACTTCAAGATCATAACCAGAGCCGAAATCTAGAGTCAGCTGCTTAACCAACTGAGCCACCCAGGCACCCCAGGAGTCTTTGTCTTAAAGCAGATTTCTAGAAGATAAGATACTGATTGATTGTAGATACCTTGGGTACTTACTTGTAATAGGTGATTGCCTTGATATAATCAGAGCATCAAAAGGAACTAGAAATATATAGGCTTCTCTATGAAGTAATGTCAAAGGACTGGAGAGATTAAATGAAGAGCAGAGGGAATCTGTGGATACTCCTAGAATTGTAACCTTCTGCACATGTCTCCTCCAGCCTTCACTCTGCATTGCCCTGTCCAGGGTTATGCAGCTAATTAATGATAGAGTTGGACCCCAGACCTCTTTGTCACAGACAAGGAAGTGGAATGGAAGTTACCTCTGTTACCAGTCACCTCTGTTGTATTCTTGGTATGTGCTTAGACCTCTCCTTGAGAAAGCTGGACTAGGGAGAAATAGTGTGGGGCAGGGAATAAGGGAGGTCAACCAATGTCTACTATAATGCTGACTTTATTTCCTTTTTATCTCCCTTATTAAAGGTGATTTCACATTTCATTGTGTACAATACTCATGTGGACTGCAACCACTTCATTGTAATCATAATTGCTAATATAGTCACTATTTTAATTAAAATGGCTATTATAAAATCTTGACTAATTATAATGGAGGAGTTGCTGGGTCAACTTGTCTAACCCATCCCTCCAAAATAGGGGAATTCAAAGATAATATGTAATGTAACCCCTTGACACCTGTGCTTTAACAAGATAGGTTCTAATAATTCTCATTTACATTATTTGTGAAATTTGCAAGTAACAAGGCCAGAGGCCATGATAGTTGCTTCCTCCACTTTCTTTTTTACTCCGGAGTATAATGTTCCATATGTATGGAATAAGAGTCAAGGCCAGTCTGTTTATTTAGCCAGTTTATTGAGGAAGCTCAACTCTAGAAGTATAGACATTAAACAATTTTCTTTGTTCTCATGGTGGCTTTCAACTGTCAAATCTTTTCCTTAGTATATCTTTGTCCTATTTAACGACCTTTGGGGTCACATGTTTATTACAATTCGTATTGTTTAAAACTTTAATCTTAAGTGCAGTTTAAAATTTCATCTGCCCTTTACTCAGTGCAGGCTTAAACTGGGATCATCACCGTTTGAGGAGTTGAAGGTACTAGAGAATAGAGTCTGGTTATGAAGATTTGGGCTTTCTCTCCTCTTCGTAAGGCCCAGTTCCTCCAACTTATACGGTCAGGGAGAATGGAGTGGTAACAGAGTATGTGTTTCTTTACACAGCCAGCCACTCTTAGGGTCCCCTGTTGATTATGACTACTTCTCTGACTACCTCTGAGGCAGGCATCCAAGTGCTGGTCCTCCCGAGGGCTAGATATCTGAGTGTCTCAGAGGGCACCGTAGGGTTGGTTGTCCACACCGTGGTGTGTTCTGACGTCAGAATGCAGCAGTTGTTCCACCTCCTCTCCTGCCCACAGTGGTGCGCCTCACCAACCTCTTACTGACGGGCTTCCCTTGCCAAGCAGGACATCATCTGGGGTAGTACCCCAGCGAGCTGACTGAAACGTACCTGCCCCATGTCGCACGGGACTTTCCTACGTCCTCACTAGGCCAACCCGTGGAAATGCACGCTTTTCCTCCACTGCCCCTCTGTCTGCCCTGCCAGTCCTCCCTAGTTCTCTCTGCCTTGCTCAAGTAGGCACAGGGACGGATGAGGACATTCTCTGCCTACACAGATGTCTAGTGGCGAATTAAATGCCAATCTTTTCATTTTACAGCCAGTCTGTTGGAGCTCCAACAGCATCTTTGCACTAGCTTTACAGAGTAGAATCTTCTCTCACTATAAACATTGTATTTCCCACAAAGACCAGTGGCCCCATAACTCTTAGCCTCTTTTCCTCGAACCTCTTATGTGGTGGTTGGGGTGATGGCTGTGGTACATTTTGCTACCATTAGTCTTGGGAGGTGTCTGGGCCCAACTGCTAAGGACTCCACTCCTTTAGGCCTGACTTAGTCAACGAGGAGTCCATCCTGTCAAGCAACAGTACAAGTACCACTCACCATGCTTTTACAATTTTGCTGATCAAAGGAATAATTTTTAATGCACAGCAAAGTCCTTGAAAAGTCCTTGGCACACAGTAAAAATTAATGTTCATTCTTTTGCCCTTTCAAAAAAGACAGAGATTCCAAGAGAAGGCTTAGCAAAGGAGGATAGGATATCAAAAAGACTTTGACAAAATGAACAGAATTGGAAAAAAAGGTAGTTCAGCCACAGGAACACATGAACAGAGGTTGAGATATGGAAAAGTGGAGAGCAGATTCGGAGAAAGTGAGTAAACTTTTTGGTAGCAGAAAAACAGCATATTGAATTAGAAAAACAGGCTGGGAGGGCCACCTGGGTGGCTCAGTCAGTTAAGTGTCTGATTTCGGCTCAGGTCATGATCTCACAGTTCGTGAGTTTGAGCCCCGGGTGAGGCTCTGTGCTGACATCTTGGAGCCTGGAGCGTGCTTCAGATTCTGTGGATTCTGTGGCTCCCTCTCTCTCTGCCCATCCCCCCTTGCACTCGCAACCTCTCTCTCTCAAAAATAAACGTTAAAAAAATTAAAAAAAGAAAAGCAGGCTGGGAACATCTGATCAGGGGGTTTTACTGAAGACAGGATTAAGGAATGTAAATCAGGGCACAGTGGAAAGGCTTTTCAGCAAAGAAAGTGGCATATTGAAAATGGCACATTTGAAGAAGTTGACTCTTAGGTAACATGCAGAATGGAGTGGAAAAAAGGAGACCAGTGAGGTAGTATTGTAACAAATTAAAAAAGGAAGAAATGAGGGGCAGAGGTGCAGTGCAGGGGAACACATAGAAAAGGAAAATATAGGGGCACTTGGGTGACTCAGTCGGTTAAGTGTCCGACTTCGGCTCAGGTCATCATCTCATGGTTCGTGAATTCAAGTCCTGCACTGGGCTCTATGCTGACAGCTCAGAGTCTGGAGCCTGCTTCAGATTCTGTGTTTCCCACTCTCTCTCTGCCCCTTCCCTGCTCTCTCTCTCTCTCTCTCTCTCTCTCTCTCTCAAAAATAAATACTAAAACAAAAAGAAAAGGAAAATATAAGCAATATTGGAATCATTTGTGATTTTTGGTGACTAA
Organism: Puma concolor; assembly: GCF_028749965.1. Lineage (NCBI taxonomy): Eukaryota > Metazoa > Chordata > Mammalia > Carnivora > Felidae > Puma > Puma concolor. Next base: position 29,772,135 of record NC_141676.1, on the reverse strand, counting down.
TCTTATAGGCTAGGATATGCCGGCATGTCCAAAATGCATGCTGTGTAACACTGTTCCTATCAGATGCACCAAGTCAGCAAAGCATTCTCTGGTCAAATGAGCTGAGGAAACTCAGCATAATGCTTAGGGATTCAGAATTAAAGTAACATAGCAATCCTAAAGGAACAAGAAAAAATACGTAACTTAGTTTAATGTAACATTTCCCAAAGTCATTTGATTATAAAACCCTCTTTTTTATAACTCCTATCGTACAGATTCAGTGTTCAAAAAAAACACTTTGACAACCACTACACCATGTTATACTGTTATGAATAGACTAACATGTTGATGTGCACATTAATATTGTAATGTTACTTAGCAAACAAAAAACAAAAGTATAATTTATGATAAACTCAACTTCTGGGTAGAAAATACTTCTTCTTGGACTCTCTAAACTTGAGCTATATCTTTTGAGGCTTGACCTTGTCTCTTACTCAAAATAAAATATTCTTTTGTAACATAAGACCAAGCACAAGTGGCCAATTTTATAAATTCTGGGATTGACTATTGTGGCCTTAAGAAACATATACCTCAATATTTGTGTCCTCAGCTCAGGTCTCGGGGAAAAAAAAAAAAAAAGCTTTATTTCTAAATTTATTTTATTATTTATTTTGAGAGAAAGAGTGCACACATGTACATGGGGGAAGGGCAGAGAGAAAGGAGAGGAGAGAGAGAGAGAGAGAGAAGGGAAAGAGGAGAGAGGAGAGAGAATACCAAGCAGGCTCCACACTGCCAGCTCAGAGCCCAGTGCGGGACTCAATTCCATGAACTGGGAGATGATGGCCTGAGCTGAAATCAAGAGTTAGATGCTTAACCGACAGAGCCACCCAGGTGCCCCAAGAGCTTTATTTTTAGAGTGCCTTTCCCCTTTAAAGTGAGCACATGTAAAACAAGGATTTTGTTCAGAGAGTAATAAGATGAAAGCATTCTCATTCATCGTATATTATGTTACACACAATAAGTGCTAACTAAAACTTTGAAAGTAAGGCAGATATTAATTACACTTTATACACAGAAATTTGAGACTTAACGATGGCAGTTTATTGGCTCAGGATAGCTAGTTTATGATAGAACCAGGACTTAAGAGAATCAGGTCACTTGTTCTTTTTAATAAAGCACTCCACCTTAAAGAATAAAAGTAAAATAACCACTTTTGTTGAATGTCAAAAGGACTTTTCCTTTATTTGTAAATTATTCCAAACTTCTAAAGAGACCTAGTCACAAAAGCGACTGTGTTCACATTTATTCCTGGACAGAGGTCCCTCCCTTCCACACAATTATTAATGTCATTGAATATAGTAAATGTGTCTACCTTGCCTTTACACTTTCACTGTATCTACTACAGAATACCAAAGACTAGTAAACGCTGACTCTCAGGGCAGGAATAATGCCCAACTGAGTAATAAATAAGCTGAGACTCAAGTAGTGAATCACTATGGTCCCCGGGCAGGTTGATGCCAGGCAGAGCACACATCTTAAATGTCTTTTAGCACAAACACCACGTAGCACTGTGCATGCAGAATAGGTTCTCCAGGTACACATCTGTTGAATGGCCCCCAGTTTGTATATCTCCAGTATATTTCTTCACTTGAACAGTCTCATCTATCTCTAAAATAATAGTGCCCGTTACTTTATTTATTTGTTTGTTTGTTTATTTAAGTAAGCTCTACACCCAACAGGGGGCTTGAGCTCATGACCCCGAGATCAAGAGTTGCATGCTCTACCAACTGACCCAGCCAGGCACCCAATAATGCCCATTACTTTAAATCAAGCATGATTATTGCTATGATATTATTTTTTTAAGCTAATAGACAAAAGCTAATAAAAGAAATAAACTTCAGGGCGCCTGGGTAGCTCAGTCGGTTAAGCGACCAACTTCGGCTAAGGTCATGATCTCGCAGTCTGTGAGTTCAGGCCCCGCATTGGGCTCTGTGCCGACAGCTCAGAGCCTGAGCCTGCTTCGGATTCTGTGTCTCCCTCTCCCTCTGCCCCTCCGCTGCATGTTCTCTGTCTCTCTCTCTCTCTCTCTCACAAATAATAAACATTAAAAAAAAAAATTTATTTTAAGAAATAAACTTCACTTCCAACAATGGGAAAATGGTGAAATAAGTTTTAAAAGCCATTTGTTTTATATCTTTAATAATGTTCAAATACTAGGTTAATAAAGAGGGAAAAATTATTTTATTTTATCATTTTTCTCATACTACATTTTTTGATGTCTTTTATAAAATATTTTGCCATGATGATATATATAGTTACATAGTTGTTCATTCTGAAAAATGGCTTTGATAATAAAGAATATATAATCTGTTAAAAGGAAGGATAGTTACCTCAAGGAATGCAAGTAGGGAGTTAGGAGTAGGGAGGGGCACTCTTAGTTTTTGCTTTACATATATTTTGTGTTACGTTTTATAGGATATTTGTTTATTAGAAGTGTATATTACTGTGATAATTTTTTTCAAAGTTCAAAAACTGATTTTAAAGAATTTAGGCATATAACTAACTTAGTGGGCAGCTACACTTTTGTCAAAAAATTAAGTATTTCGAACACATGGAGACTCTACAGAAGCTTCTACGTATCCATCACCTAATTGTGGCAAACACGAACATTTTAGGGAAGCACATTGTTGAAAAAGTAAATACCCCAAACGTGCCCTGTTGACCAAGGGTAAATGTGAGTTCCTAGGTTCTTCCTGTCTGAATCAGTATCGGTACAGAACATGGCATATGCCATGGTAGCCCCAAGTCTCACACCACACCACCCTGCTGCAGAAACGATCGTAACCTTTGGTTGCTGGGCAATGGACAACATGGCAAACCTAGCTCCCTTCACTTCTACATTTATTTATCTAGATTAATGATGTAGACCATCATAAACAAACAAGATATTTGGTATATAAATAGGGTGGCTTAATGCATTTCAGGAAATTTTAAGATTTTCCTTAGTGTCCATGTGTACTTTTGGTGCTTTTAACCTCGAAAAGAGATATAGGTTGTTTGGAAACCAAAATTAAAGTTGGATTGAAAGACTACAATATAATGTCCTTACCTCATGATAAACAGTACCCTGAATCTTAGGGAGGCACGCTGGGCTTTCTATTTGAATTGTTTCCTAACAAATAGAGAGAAGTTATAGAATTATTCATTTATATTAAGGCACAGAATACTCTTATCCAGATAGAGGAAAGAATCTCAAGTAATTCTTGACTCTCATTCTCTACCAGAATTCAAAGGAAAATCAAACCCAAAAGATTTTTTTTTAACCAGTAAAACAAAAGGTTATAATTACAGCTAATTTTAGAACGTGCTTATTTATTTGTAGAGACTAAGAAAGTGAGAAATGCAATAGATTTTGAAGTTTGTAGAAGACATGACGTGCACCATCAGTTGTGACTGCTGTACCACACCACATTAACAGTACAGAACCTCCTCTGTCTCCACGCAGATTGTTTCCGCAATTAGTATCTATGTACTAAGTTAGCAATAAAAACATACATGGGTCCCTTTCCTTGGGCTCTGAGGTTCTTACAGAAGTGTTGCAAATATAATATGAAATAATAGATAATTATTTTAGCAGTGAAGTGTAAAATGTCACCCATGAAAAAAATGGCTAATAAAAATAATAGTAGATATCAATAGTGCCATACAAGAAATTAGAAGTCAGGTGTCAAAAAAACCACTTTTTATTATCCTCTACTCCCCCTTTTACTGGTTATCCTGGTAATTTATATTAGTGAGAAAGCTTTGGGGCTTTCTGTCTGCATAACTGCTTCACTTACATAATGAATTGACCCATTTGCTAATAAAATTCAAACACTGGCTACCCTTCTTATACATCCAGTCAGTTCTATCATAGAATCAGTGGGCATAAGCAGAATTATCAAATTAGTTATGAGTGGGAGTGTGTGACACAGCCTAAATGAGGGCTCTTATCAAAAATGTTTATGTTTTCTTCTGCCTTGTCTACATATAATTCAGCCACCACACTGACTACAGAACTATTTGTTTGGCTGAAATTTGTCCATCTTCAGATAGGTTAGTGGCTATTAATTGGTGAGATTATCTTATTTAAAAAGTCAATTTAAGGGGGCGCCTGGGTGGCTCAGTTGTTTAAGCGTCCGACTTTGGCTCAGGTCATGATCTCTCAGTTCGTGAGTTCGAGCCCCGCGTTGGGCTCTGTGCTAACAGCTCAGAGCCCGGAGCCTGCTTCAGATTCTATGTCTCCTCCTCCTCTCTCTGCCCCTCCCATGCTTATGGTCAATATATAATAAAAGTTATCTATATACATATATATATATAAATATATATATATTAAAAAGCCAATTTAAGAAAAGTCTTATAGTGATATCAACAAGATGACAGAATAGGAAGCCCCAGACCCTCCTTCTTCCCACAGAGACACCAACTCATCAATAATACAAGGACCCGTTTCTTGATGAGAAATCTAGAAACCCGTTAAGAGACTCCCACATCCGAGGTGCGCTCAAAACCAGTTGCACCAAAGCCAGTAGGAAAACCCACAGCACCCTCTCACCATAGTCCTCTGCCTGGTACAGCACCAGGCATTCTGGAGGACACCCCCACCTCCTGGCTTCTCCTTGGAAAGAAAAAGAGAAACCTGGACCCTAAGTCCTATGTTCTGACTCTTGACAGGGAGTGGGGTGGAGAGGACATCCTGAGGAACTAGCTTCTGTCTTGCCTGCCTCAGAGCACTAATGGGACCCAGCATACCCTAGATGCCTGAGGGCCACAAAGAACAAAAAAGAGTTGGCAGGATGCCTGGGTGTCTCAGTTGGTTAAGCGGCTGACTCTTGGTTAGCTCAGGTCATGATCTCACAGTTTGTGAGATCGAGCGCTACATGGGGCTCTGCGCTGACAACTCCAAGCCTGCTTGGGATTCTCTCTCCCCCTCTCTCTACCCCTCCCCCACCTCTCTCTCTCTCTCTCTCTCTCTCTCTCTCCCTTTCTCAAAATAAATAAATAAACATGTTAAATAAATAAATAAAGGTGGGTGACATGCTGCTGCTCCAGAGTTCCAGTAGTACAACAGAGACCTATACAGCTCAGTGGCCCCTTCCTCAGGGGAAAAGGGAACAGAGGGCATAGCCAATGTTCTGGCTTTTTAAGAAGCTGCCCAAGGGACTGGTTTTTGTCTCATCTCTGTGACAATAGATTGGGCAATGATTTCTTCGTTATACACCAAAAGCTCAGGCAACAAAAACAAAAATAGACAAGTGGAACTACATCAAACTAAAACGCTTTTGCACAGTAAAGGAAACAGTCAACAGAATGAGAAGGCAACCTACTGAATGAGAGAAAATATTTGTATATCATATATCTGATAAGGGCTTAAGATCCAAAATATATAAAGAATTCCTACAACTCAAAAGCCATAAAAATAATAACCCAACTGAAAAATGGGCAGAGGAACTGAATAGACATTTCTCTGAAGAAGACATACAAGTGACCAATAGATGTACGAAAAGCTGCTCAACATCACGAATCATCAGAGAAATGCAAATCACAACCACAATGAAATATCACCTCACACCTGGTAGAATGGCCATAATAATAATAATAAATAATAAAGTATTATTTTTCAAAACCTCCCAACAAAGAGAAGCCCAGGGTCATATGGTTTCAGTGGGGAACTCTACCAAAAAAATAAGTGAATATGTGGAGAAATTAAAGCCCTTGTGCACTGCTGGTGGGAATTAAAATCATGCAACCTCTATGGAAAATAGTGTGGAGATTCCCAAAAAAAATGTAAAAAAGAATTATCATTTGATCTAGCAATCCTACTTCTGGATATTTATCCAAAAGAATTGAAATCAGTTTCTTGAAGAGATATTTGCACTCCCATGTTCATTGCAGCACTATTCATAGGACCTAAGGGGTGGAAACAGACTAAATGTCCATGGATGAGTGAATGGATTAAAAAATCTTGTGTGTACATACAATGGAATATTATTTGGTCATAAAAAAAGAAGGAAATCCTGTCACATATGCTATCACATGGATCAACCTAGAGAACATTATGCTAAATAAAAATTAAGCCAGTCACAGAAAGACAGATTCTGCACAATTTCACTTATATAAGGTATCTGTAGTAGTCAAATTCATTGAAGCAATAGAATAGTGGTTGGCACAGGCTAGCTAGCAGGTGGGGAAATGGGGAAATGCTAGAAATCTGCCACACGATGGTTATATGCCTGTGGTAACAATACTGTACTATGCACTTAAAAATTTGTCAAGAAGGTAAATCTCGCATGATATGTTTTTTCACCACAATAAAAAAAAAGAAAGAATGAAAAATCTAGTTATTTTGTTCTTATACATGAACATTCTTAATGACAAACAGGGAATGTTTCAGTTTACACTGAATAAGGCATGACAAATGAAAATATAGTGAGACAATTAAAATTCTCTAAGCCTGATGATTTCTGAAAAAATATTATATATGACTGTACAGCATTGAATTATAGCTTTCACTGTCTGCTTATGTTTATTTTCAAAAATGTGAAATTGACATTTATTGTGGATATCAGAGGAATTATTCTTCACTGTTGTATTTTAGCACTTGCTAATTTCTTTTTTTAACATTTATTTATTTTTGAGGGATAGAGCATGAGTGGGAGAGGAGCAGAGAGAGAAGGAGACACAGAATCTGAAGCAGGCTCCAGGCTCTGAGCTGTCAGCACAGAGCCTGATGTGGGGCTCGAACTCATGAACCGTGAGATCATGACCTGAACCAAAGTTGGATGCTTAACCAACTGAGCCCCCCAGATGCCTCTAGTCTATTATCTTTTAATGTTTGTTTATTTTTTGAGAAAGAGAGAGAGACCGACAGAGGGTGAGTGGGGGAGGGGCAGAAAGAGAGGGAGACACAGAATCCAAAGCAGGCTCTGGGCTCTGAGCTGTCAGCACAGAGCCCGATGCAGGGCTCGAACTCACTCACAGTGAGATCATGCCCTGAGCTGAAGTCAGACACTTAACCGACTGAGCCACCCAAGCACCCCAGCACTTGCTAACTTTTTAAATGAAGTTTATTTATTTATTTTGAAAGAGAGAGAAAGAGAGCATGTATGTGAGCAGGGGAGGGGCAGACAGAGTGGGGAGAGAGAATCCCAAGCAGGCTCTGAAGTGTCAGCACAGAGCCCAACACAGGGCTTGAACTCACCAACTGCAAGATCATGACCTGAGCCAAAACCAAGAGTCAGATGCTTAACCGACTGAACCACCCAGGCGCCCAGCACTTACTAACTTTTTATTTGTGATTTGTCCTATCTTCAGGCTATTTCAAATATGATTTTGTCATGGTAGACCCATAGAAATTATTTCCTTGACAGGTACAATATGTTCACAATAATTTCTCCAGTCTTTCTTTTTGGTGTCCAGTGTTGTTAACAGTGACAAACTACTTTGTTTTAAGTGAAATCTAGTCATTTTTATTTTAGTAATAATGATTCATTTTACAGAATCTCTTGTAGAAGTTCGTACTGTGTTACCATTATTTTAAAACTGTGTGACCTTTTGAGTTTTAAAAAAAAAAGAAGTTGAAAACACCAATATATAGTGATACTCAACTGCCATGTTTGTTTATCTACAAATATCTTAGGTTATATTCATTGCTTGCTAAACTTCCTACTCTCTCTATACAAAACAAGCACATACTTGCCAGACCACAAGCAAATCCATAATTTGCATGATCAGTGTAAACATTTCTATTTATTTTGAACATACAGCATATTATTTATCTAAATATTTATCATAGAGTTCCCATTTCCTTAATCATTACTACCATTCATTACCCCGATTCTGAAAATGAAAATGAAGAAAATTTTTCTTTCCGAATTCTTGGACATGCATTGCCCCCAAGCTTTAAAAATAGCAAACACAGTTGCCAAGAGAAGCTTCAAGAAAGCCAATTTTAGGCCCAGAGGCTATAAAGTTGAAGGAATTATGTAGACATCTTTCCAAAATTTGTGTTGCATTATCTGATTTGGCTATCTGGCCTAAAGTTCACCAGGTAATTTCCAGAGCTATAATTCATTTTCACTTATGAGACCTGAGTCAGTTAGTGGGGAAAAGGTCTTTTTCCCCCTCTCTCAAGTGTTTCTAGTAATGCTTCCATGTACCATTAAGCTATTGGCACATTTTACTCCCAGAGGATAGATTTTGTTTGGCATCCTGAGGAATTTTGATATATTTAAGAAGGTGAGAAGTACACATTGGCATCATTTAAACAACATAAGTCTAAACCCAAATTGGCTTTCACATGCCAAAGATCTGCAATGTGCCAACTGTTTAATAGTACACAATAACTGTTCAACTACATAAGTTGATTTCAGCAAAACAGTTTGGTGTGGGTTTTATCCTGAATCATTTAGATACAATTATGCCTTATGGTGCCTTAATAATAGAGGCAAGTTGTCCATGACTCTCACATAAGCAGATATGAATAACATTGAAATGCTAGTCATCCTAGCATTACCTCCGTGAAATGTAAGAATATTGCTTTAGTTCAAAATGCCTCTTCAGCAGCTTCAGTAGCTTCCATGCTGCCAACAAATGTTCAATAGGAAAATCAAGTTTGAGGTTGATGATTGTAGACAATGAACCTCTCAACTGCTTTTAATAAAAGAAATTTGGGGGGTGCCATGCTGGCTCAGTCAGAAGCTCTTGATCTCGGGGTCATGAGTTTGAACCTCACATTGGGTACAGAGATTACTAAAAATAAATAAATAAACTTGGAAAAATAGATAAAAACAAATCGCCTTTAGCATCTTAAATAAATCATTGGACTTTCAGTGAATTGAAGAAACACATTACAAATTTTCTTTTCTTAAACTTTTAAATATATGTATACTCTTCATTTTAACTGGACCAACATTCATTGAACACAAATGTGTGCTCATATGTTTATGGAATGCTGTGCAAGCCATGGTTGGAAAGATAAACAGAGAGAGAGAAAGGTAGATATGATACAACATTCTCCTCTAAAGAGCGTTCAGGCCAATGGAGAGAACACAGAGAGAGAACACAAGTACTAACTTGAACCCAGAGCAGAGATGCTTGTGTTTTAATATAGTTAAAAACCAAAAGTTAGTATGCATAAGAGAGTAAGACTGTTTGGTAGAGGCTGTGTTAAAAGAATCATCTGAGAGGGGCGCCTGGGTGGCTCAGTTGGTTAAGCATCCGACTTCGGCTCAGGTCATGATCTCACGGTTCATGGGTCTGAGCCCCGCGTCGGGCTCTGTGCTGACAGCTCAGAGCCTGGAGCCTGCTTCGGATTCTGTGTCTCCCTCTCTCTCTGACCCTCCCCCATTCATGCTCTGTCTCTCTCTGTCTCAAAAATAAATAAGCATTTAAAAAAAAAAAAAGGATAATCTGAGAGCCTCACGTAAGTAGCTCATGTAAATAGACTTTAAAGAATGATCCCCATGGCAGGGGAAACCGAGGAATAGAAGCAAGCATAGGAGGCAGACAGAGAGGAGAGGAGAAGGTGGATCAGAAGAGGTTAAAATTACATAAGTTTCTCTGTGTTACCAAATCAAGGCAAAGGACTAGATGGGGATTTTGCATAATAGGTAGGATGTACTCGAGATGATGGTAACGTAACGTATTAGTTGCATTGCCTACATAAAATTACCTACAGGTAACCTGGTGTCACTCCAAAGAGTTAGGCAGTCATCCTACAGACTGCCGAAACTGAGGTACGTTAAGAAATAATGTGACTACCAGTCTGAAGAGACATGCCATCGGTAGTAAGTCACCACGGATAGAGAAAAGCTGCAGTAGTTTTAATATGAACCCCAAATAAGAAGTTACAAAAATAGATGCTCTAAATGTGGCTGTTTCTTTCAAAGGCAACTCTTTGAAGTGTGCACCAGAGTGAAGAGGCAGCAGAGGCTTACTTATTTAACAATAATTATTTTTGCAAGCAACCTAGGGTCCAGATAGTGAAAAGATAAGTTAGTATCAAGTCATGAAAGCCTTTTTTATATATAGTGCATAACAACTTTTCTACAAGATGAAGTGAATTAAAGCATATAAAATATTACTTAAAATTATAGTTGGACTATATTCAAAAAAGAGCTTCTCTTATAATATGCAAAAGAAAATGCAATTGTAGATTACAATTCCTTTTAAGAGATAAGAAGCTGAGGATAATTTTAGAACATCCTCTAATTATTTTCTTTTTCTCGAATGAGCGGATTCTTTAGTTGTGTTCCCTCACAGTAGTAGTTAATATTACTATCTCTTCCTCTACATAAAGTCCTCTACAGCAAAGTGAACCAAGATCTTATAGCATAGATTTCTGGTTGACATTTACTTTAACAAATACTGAACCATGAATATTATTGGTGTCTTTGCCCTCACCCCCCACAGGTCAGACTATCTCTGTTACCCTTAAGTGAACTTACAGACATAGTAGGGCAGAAAAGGCTAGTGGATAAGAAACACTCATACATAATGAAACGTAAACTTGTACAGAGTAATCTATGATTGTAGCTCAACAAGGAGAATCAATTAAATCGAGAATAAAGAAGGTGCTAGGACTTGGCCAAACCTTGACATGTGGGAGTATTCAGAAAACATTGAAAGAGAAAGGTCTTTCTGGTGGAGAAAAGCCAGCAGCACACTCTGAAACAGTCTAGAAACTGGTTTGACTGAAGAAAATTTGTGCTGGGGAAAATAAGTAAAATGGGAATGATATGTGGAATTCCTTGAAAACCATAGAGGACATGGATAACCATTGTAGGTTCTTGACAATATGCTAAAAGCAACATTTAATAAATATCAGTATGATAGAAATATACAGAATGTATTTTTTGGAGGCAGAGAAATGAGTCAGAGATATTTTAAGTATGAGGTTATAAAAGTGTCAAAAACTGTAGTGGAAAGAAAGACACATATAAAGTCCCTTCCAATAAATAATCAACAAGGCTTAGACACAGATTATAGACTGAAAAAAAATATGACAAAAACACAGTTGTCTTATATGGCCCTGTACCCTGTATAGTCATGTTGGGTTTCTAAGAGAGGCTTTCCCCCAGCAACCTGGACCTGAATCTTTATAAATATCCATCCACACATCTATTACTCCAAATTACTTCCTCTGTCAGTGATTTCTAATTCTGACAAATGATCTTTAAAACATCAATTATTTCATTTCTAGGTATAGTCTGTCGTGAAAATTTGGAGACTTTTACATGTAGTTAAACTCGGCCTCTGTGGAGTAAAAAGAGAAAAGGAATTGTAGGTGAGAGAAGAAGGAAGGAAAAATACTCAAAAAATAAATACATAAATTTAACAGTGTAGTCATTCCTGTAATTAGAGGATAAAACTAAAAAGATGTTCTAAAAAAATTTTTTTAATGTTTACTTATTTTTGAGACAGAGAGAGACAGAGCATGAACAGGGGAGGGGCAGAGAGAGAGGGAGACACCGAATCTGAAACAGGCCGCAGGTTCCGAGCGGTCAGCACAGAGCCCCACGCGGGGCTCAAACTCACAGACCGTGAGATCATGACCTGAGCCGAAGTCGGACGCTTAACCAACCAAGCCACCCAGGCGCCCCTAAAAAGATGTTCTTTATTGAGTATTGTCAGGGCCATTTAGGCTGCTTTATTCCCTGTCAGCTTCTTCGAAACTTTATTACTTTAGAATACTGATGAAGTACTTCCTAGAAGCGGATCGCGAGGTTGGTAGTTCTTCCAGCTGTGCAGCCCACATAGTAGCACCCCCAGAAGGGGGCACGGGTTGGTGGTGGAACTTAGCCTCGGTGTGGATAGCAGAGGCTCCCAGTGGTTACAACGAAGACGCTTTCTGGGCTCCAGAAAAGCGTGAGGTCTGTCAGCACTAACACCTCCAGGAAAGCAACTGCTCTCTTCTTAGGACATGGTTAACTCATCCTCACTCGGAAGCATGTTTCTTCCTTGTCACAGTGGTCCTTCCCTCAGGCTACCTGGGAGGCTGGCAGTGGTTTTTCAGAGTCCTTGATTGTCTTGCCTGAAGGTACAACCTGACCCAGATGGATGTGACATGTCGCCCTTGTCCTGTTGCTCAGTTCACTTTTACAGAGGTTTTCGTCCATAAAAAGTATTAGGGCGGGGGGTAGGGGGAGGGAGGGGAGGGGTGTCTTGTTCACGTTTATTTTTACATCTTTTGCTTTCTGCCCAATACCTGTGAGTCCTCAGTGAGAAATGTATACTTTCTGATTTCTCCTTCCTGCCAGAGTATCTTCCGGATGGCATGTTTCTTACAGTCTCATTTAAATGTCTTTTGTGATGAAATCCAGGCTTTTGCCTTCATTCCCTTTGATTCCCTTGATTGTTCAGTTCTGTGACCACATATATACTTCCCTGTATTCATGATCCACCTTTCCTTTGTCTAGCCTTTAGGCAGACATACATTTAACTGAAATATGCAGAAAGAATATACCTTTTCTAAAGACCTCCACAGAAAAGAATTCTTCATCCAGCAGTATTTAATTACCAGTATCTCTACATATAAGTTACATAAAATTTTAAAGGCTGAAAAAAATCGAGGAAATCACCAAGTCCTAATAACCCTATATTTTATGTGAGAGGATTAAGCCTCATAGAGTTGTGTACCACTCACATCCTGAACCCTTCTCAACTCAGGGTAATATGTGCATCTTAAATTATGACTTTCTAACAAGTCCACTAGTGGAAATTGGCTTTGGCACCTATCTGTAAAGCTGGCTCTAACTACAGCCAAGAACACAGCCCAAAGCTCTTTTAAGGGCTTAATTTATTTTAAGCATTAATTAAGTTCTTGCTTTATGCCCAGCATCTTCCAACTTAAAAATTAATTTCAAACACTACATACAATCTTTTTTCCAGCCCCCATCAATCATGTGCCCCCTCCCAGGTCTACATTTTGGAAAATCTGGGAGAAGGAAGAGGAACCAAAATCCTAGTGTTAGGGAATAGAAGCACAGGAAACAGGGCTATTAATAAAAACTGTCATAATCCCTGTCAGGCTGAACTGGGAGGAAGAGGAGGACTGCATACCCAGAGTTTGACATTGAATAAACACTCAATAAATCTTTTTTGAATGAACAAAATGAAATGAGTCAATGAACCACAGACCCAAAGCTCTGTCTCCAGCACAACCCCAGCAACCTCTTGGTTATCTCCATCTGATGCCCGAAAGAAACTGGAAATCAAGCATGTCAAAAACAGAATTACCTTTCCACCCATCCCCTACCCTTCTGATGTTCTGCATCCCTGTGCCTGGCAGGGACCCCGCCACCTACACCACTGAGCTCACAGTCATCGCCTCTCATTCACATCTTGCCTCCAGTCATTTAACAAGACCCATCAACTCTACGCTATCCCAGGCCTAATGGAAAGTCTTTCCACAAAAAAAATACAACATATAGTTTATCACAATTTCAAGTAATCCCTCTCTTAAAAGCTATGAATAGAGAAAAAGAAAACTATTCACTTTGTATTATCAAAACTAGACAGAGATGATACAGGAAAATAAAACTATAGATCACTTTCACTTATGACCATAGGTACAAAAACCCTAAGTAAAACACAGTCAGATGGAATTTAGCAGTTTATTCTCTCTCTCTCTCTCTCTCTCTCTCTCTCTCTCTCTCTTCTTCCCTCTCTCTCTCCCTCCCACACCCCATTACTGAGTAGTATGGCTTCCCTTATAAAAACAGGAATGGTTCAATACCACAATGCAGAAAAGTACTTGATAAAATTCATCACTCATTATTGGTAATTAAAAAAATTTTTTTAGGAAACTGAGCATAGAAGAGAAGTTCCAATCCTGATAAAGGGTGACCATCAGGAACAAAGAGGAAATATTTTTCATTCGTTTGTTTACTTATTTGTTTATTTGTGTGTTTGTTTATTTATTGAGAGAGAGAGAATCCCAAGCAGGCTTTGTCAGTGTAGAGCCAGACGTGGGTCTTGAACCCACGAACCTATGTGAGAGCATGACCTGAGCTGAAACCAACCGAGTCACCAAGATGCCCGTATTTTTCTTAACGTTAAACCTTTGGAGGTGTCCCTACTAAAATCAGGAGTAAAACTATCTACTCTCTCCAAGTCCATTTAGCATTGTTCCTGGAGATGCTAACCATTTTAATAACATCCCCCTCCCTCCAGAAAAAATGGAAAAGAAATAAGTATTATTTGAACTGGAAAGGACAAGACCAAACTGTCCTTATTGCCAAAAAATGTGAGTGCTTACAGACAAGAGGATCCACAAACTATTCGAGAACCCAACAGTGTTGCCAGACACAAGATCTCAGCCCTGGGACTTACCATCGATAAAGCCTTGGTCATTACTTAGCCTGTCTATACTGCAGCTGACTCATCTGTAAAAGCGTTGTTGAAAAGATTAAATGACTTAATCTCTGTAAAGTCCCGGGTACTTTATAAGCATTATGTATTAATTAGATATTATAATCACTATTAAATTCATATACTATATTCAGTAGCCCTCTTACATACCAGGTATATCTAATTGGAAAATATAACAAATATTATTATTATTTTTATAGATTATTCATCAGCTCATGTTAGTATGCTCATTTAAAAAAACAATAGCTTTCCAAATCATTCCATGTAAAAGTCCTGATAGTGACCTACTTATGTGATCTTGCCCTCCACTCTGTGTCTGTCTTCTTTTCTACTCTCATCCTTGCTCTCTTCACTTCAGATAAGCTGGTCTCCTAACTGTTCCTGGACCACACCATGCATCTGCCCCGTTGGAGCCTTAGTATTGCTGTTATCCCTGTCTGGGGCACTCTTTGTCCAGATATCCAAATGGCTTGCTCCCCTATTTCCTATATCAGATACCACCCATTGTAGCTGCTGCTACTATCGATTGATTGATTGATTGATTGATTGACTTTAAGTAAGTTCTACACCCAACATGGGGCTTGAACTAATGACCCTGAGATCAAGAGTCCCATGCTCTACCGACTGAGCCAGCCAGGCACTCCCCTGCCATGAATTATTTATATGAGGGGAGAAATTAATTATTTCACATGAATTATTTATATGAGGGGAGAAAGGCTTTTCCTGTTTTGTTTACTGCTACATCCTTAGTGCTAGAGGTGGTGGCTGACACATCACAGAACTCAGTATTTGTTGGATGAAAAATAAGGAAGCTAAAAACTTATTTGTGCTAGGCACTGAACTAAATGCTTTCACACGTTAATCCTCACACCAAACCCCATTAAGTAGGTACCATTACTATCTTCAATTTACTGATGAGAAAACTGAGGCGCTGAGAGGCTAAGTAACTTGAACCCTGGGATCACACAGCTGGTAAGTTGCAGTGTGCTCCTGCTCTTATAACAACAGAAACTATAAGGCACCTGAGATTAACACTAATAAAAAATGTGTAAGACCTTTACAGAAAAAGCTTCAAACTTTATTGAAGGTCCTTTAAGACCTTTTAGATAGGATGTTCATAGGTGAAATGATTCAGCATCATAATGTGAAATGTAATGCAATTATAGCCAAATTCCTGATTGAGGTTTCATTCGTATTTGACAAGCTGACCGTTACTTCAAATGGAAAAGCAAATAGTCTAGAATAACTAAGTTTTAAAGGAAAAGAGCATGGATGGTGACTTATCGTACCAGACAGCAAATTTTGTCATGAGGGCGTAAAAAGCTAAAGCTTTAGGGTATCACAGGGACAGACAAATAAGCCATTAAAGAACAATGAAGAGCCTAGGAAAACAGACCCTCTCTTTTTTAGAAGACTGAAAAATGTCAGATATGGCATTACAGATAAATAGGGTAAGGAAGGACTAAGTATTCAACCATCAGTGCTGAGATAATTTCATGAAAAATATTTAGTCTATACAGAAAAAATAATTCCCAGTTACTTTAAAAGATTTTATGTGAAAAGACAAACCTTAAAACTTGTGGAGGGAAAAAAAAAATCGGACAATAACATTTGGCCATATTATACTTTAAAACCCCTGATTGATAAAAGACACCACAAACTAAGAAATTAAGAATCTGCAGTGCCCATTGCCAACAAGGGGTTAACCTCCAGAACGAGTATGTCATAAAAGAACAACTCAATGAAAAAACACAGGAGAGAAAACATGAAAAAATGTTCAACATTACTGGTAGCCAGGAGGAATAAAAACTAAAATACAACTATCGTGTCACACCCATCGAATTGGCACATTTCTTGGAGTCTGGCCATACAATGCTGATGGGATTATAAAATGGTTCTCAATACCTGAGAACAAGTTTGCAATACCTTGTCATACTGATACTGTACGTATTTTTTGACCCAGAAATTGTTTTCTTGGATACACACTCTACAAAAATTTCAACCTGTGCCCAAGAAGAAGAAAAGAATGTTGAATATAGCATTTCTTGTAGGACAGAAAAATTGAAAACAACATAAATGTCTGTCAACATGAAAACGGATAAATTATTTTTATATATTACACAATGGAACGCAGAACCGTTTTGAAATAAATCAGGGGCACCTGGGTGGCTCAGTCCATTCATCTAACTCTTGATTTCGGCTCAGGTCATGGTCTCACACTTGTGAGATCAAGCCCCACGTCGGGCTCTGCTCTGAGCATGGATCCTGCTTCTCTCTCTGCCTCTGCCCCTTCCTCACTCACACACATGCATGTGCACCCTCTCAAATAAATGTTTTTTTTTTTAATTTTACAAGTATAAATAAATGAGCTAGAGCTACATGTATCAAAGTGGTAAATCTCCACATGATAAATTTCTATGAAATAAAACCAATTGCAAAATATGTGCAGTATACCATTTGTATAAAACTTTAAATATAAATATATATGTGTGTGTGTATCACAACTTATAATATATATGCACTACCTACAACTGTCCATGAAAAAATAAATGTCAAATTTATTTTAATGCTTGCCGCTGGAGAGGTGTGGATTGCTGAGGGATACACAAAGTTCTTCATGATTATTTTATTCTGAAGCAAAAGTGGCCAGATGTTAGAATGTGATAAAGTTTAGTGATAAGTACATAGGTGTTTTATTTAATGATATTTTCTGGGTTTTCTATCTGCTTGAAATATTTCTTTTTTGTCTCAAAAATGATATAGTTATGTAACAATTTCCTGTAGATAGTACAATTAATCCACATGTTAAATATTAACAAACTTCAAATTATTTCCAAACAGTTTTGGAAAAATATAAACACGTGAGATTTTCTTTCTGGCTCCACAGTTCATGTCTGCACTTTAGGTTTTTTTGCTTTTTAAAAAAAAAATTTATTTGAGTATATATGACACACAATGTTACATTAGTTTTAGGCATACAACACAGTAATTCAACATGTCTATACATTATGCTATGTTCAGCACAAGTGTAGCTAATACTATCTGTCAGCATACAAGCTATTACAATAGCATCGACTATGCTCCCTATGCTATACCTTTTATTCCCATGACTTATTCATTCCATAACCGGAAGCCTATATGTCCCACTCCCCTTCACCCATTTTGCCCATCTCCCCATCCCCCTTCCCTCTGGCAACCATCACTTTGTTCTTTGTATTTACAGGTCTGATTCTGCTTTTTATTTGTTTGTTTGTTTGTTTATTCATTTGTTTTGTTTTTTAGTTTCCACATAATGAGTGAAATCATATGGCATTTGTCTTTCTCAGATTGACTTACTTCACTTAGCATAATACCCTTTACCATCGTACCTTGCCATACACGTTGTCACAAGTGGCACAGTCTCATCAATCTTATCCTTTCGGAGGCTGCATAATATTCCTCTGTGTGTGTGTGTGTGTGTGTGTGTGTGTGTGTGTACACACCACATCTTCCTTATCCATTCATCTATCAGTGGACACTTAGGTTACTTCCATATTTTGGTTATTGTAAATAGTGCAATAAACATAGGAGTACATATGTCTTTTTAAATTATTATTTTTGTTTTGGGGGGCTAAATGCCCAGCAGTAGAATTATTGGATCATATGATAGTTCTATTTTTAATTTTTTGAGGAACTCCCATGCTGTTTTCCACAGTGGCTCTATCAATTTATACTCCCACCAACAGTGCACAAGAGTTCTTTTTTCTCCACACTTGCTATTTCTTATCTTTTTGATTCTGACAATTCCAACAGGTATAAGATGATACCTCATTGTGGTTTTGATTTGTATAAACTTGAATTATTTCCATATAAATACATGCATACACGAAAACTAGCCACTACTTACCACCTCTGCAGCTACAGTCTTGAGACCCTAACCCCTGTTATATGTTGCCACCATTAATCTCTCACAAGGGCTGCTGCAATAGCTTCCTGAATTGCCTGCCCACATTTTGTGTGCCATACATCACTCACAGTAATCTTTTGTCACAAAGTACATCAGATTTTGCTACTCTATTGCTCAGAACAATCTGAGAAACAAAATACAGGATAGTATTGATTTGTAACCCATAGAAGAAAATAAATACACACGAAACCATGCTGATATGAACAATGTAACAAATAAGTGAAGAAGGAAAAAGAGGAAATAGAGAATCACCATTAGGTTAAACACTACGATAATAAATGTTGCAGATAAGATCCCTTAATGTTTGTGAAAATCAATAAGCAAAAATTTGAGGAAAGACAGGATTTGTATAGTTCAAATGTATAGCTCAAATCCTTTGACCAAGATACTTAGCAATTGTGAAGAAAAAGGTAATAACTGTACTTTGGAGAAATCAGACTGACATCAATTGAATGGCCTAGGTAAACAACACCAGAAATAGGACATAATCAGCATCACAAACCTCTTGTTATTATGCCTTGGGAAACATACAACACAACATCATTTCAGGAGTAGTCTTGCCCAAAATACATAAGAGAATGGCCACCTGGTTGGCTCAGTCCATGTGACTTTTGACCTCAGGGTCATGAGTTTGAGCCCCACGTTGGGTGTAGAGATTACTTAAAAATAAAATCTTTTAAAAAATGCATAAAAGAAAACTTCAGACAAATGGAGGGCATTCTGCAAAATAACTGATCAGTATTCTGCAGAAGTATAAAAGTCATACATAAAGTGCATGAAAAAGTGAGGAGTTGTTACAAACTAGAGGTGATTAAGGAGAAATAACAACTAAATTCAGGTAGGATCCTGGATTGAAAAAGAACATTAGTGCACCTGTTACCTAAGATAATATCTGTCACCAAATAGGAATTTAAAATTATCTGTCGAGGGGAGCCTGGGCAGCTCGGTCGGTTGAGCGTCCAACTTCAGCTCAGGTCATGATCTCACAGTTCATGGCTTTGAGCCCCGCATCGGGCTCTGTGCTGACATCTCAGAGCCTGGAGCCTGCTTCAGAGTCTGTGTCTCCCTCTCTCTCTCTGCCCCTTCCCTGCTCACACTCTATCTCTCTCTGTCTCTCAAAAATGAATAAAAACTTAAAAAAATTTTTTTTAATTTCTGTCAAATTGGTATGTCCATCCATCATCCACCTCTCCATCCATCCTTAATATCCCCCTTTTCCTCATGTTCCACATCCAGCTCTTTGAATCTTCATTTCTTCTAACACCTACTTCCTCATGGAGAGAGACTAGGTAGAAAATTATATCAGCAATACCACAGCAACTTTTTGGTAGACCACGTATGAATTTCTCTATACACTCAGGGTAAGTTTTTATTTGTATGAAGTAGATATTGGATGGTATGAGAAATGTATTCAGAAGAACCATAGAAATTATCACAGATGGAAGTAACAGAATCTCCAGTTGCCTGTTGGAAGGATGGGATCGCATCATTATTTGCCTGGATTGCCGCCATAACCTCCTCATTGGTCTCCTGGCTTCCAGTTTTGCTCTTCCCTCCTTCCCCGTTTCCATTGCCCATGCCCCACCGGAGTGGTATCATGATAGCCAGAGTGATATCTTCAGGGGATAAATCTAATCATGTCCCATCCCATGATTAAAGTCCTTTATTGACTCACCACTATCTTCAGAATGAAAGCTGCATATGTGCTGGCCCCTGTGTCTCCTTCTCCATCCTTATTTTTGACTATTTCCTGCACAAACCATAAACTGCAATTGTACCAAACAGCCAGGTTGTTCCTTATACCCCTTTTTGATATTGCGTCTGCTGTTTGTTTTCTTCTCTCGGGGCTCTAACTGCCTCTGTAACTCTATCTTGCCCTTTAAATTCAATTGGAGCAGTAACAGCCCTTCAGAGCCTTTCCTCCTCTACGAATGTCTCTCAGGGACTTCAGCACCTTGTGTATAACTCCTTCACAGCACTTTCCTCAGGACAAGGACTTCTGGTATCTTCCATTGGTTTGTTGCCTGGTACATAGCAGGTGCTCAATAAATGTTTGTTGAGAAAGGAAGGGAGAGAAGGAAAAATGGAAAGAAGAAAGGGAGGTTTGGGCCTTTTTGTTTGAGAGAGAGAAAGGGCAAGATGGGGAGGGGCAGAGGTGGGGGGGAGAGAGAGAGAATCTTAAGCAGGCTCCATACTCAGTGCAGAGCCCAGTGCAAGGCTCAAGCTCACAACCATGAGATCGTGACCTGAGCCAAAATCAAGAGTAGGACACTTAACCAACTGAGCCACCCAGGAGCCCCTAGAGGAAAGGGAGGTTTTTAAGTAATATAACTATTAAGCAAATAAATTCTTCCCTAACTTTTCTCCTCCTGTATTTCTATGGCTTCAAGCTCTAGCACACGTATATAACTTACCTTACCTGACTCTCTGCTTGTCCTTTGACATAGATGAAACACTAATATCAATTAACTGAAGAATATTAAAAAGCTATCCACTGTGACATAAACTGTTACTGATAAAGATGGTATTGAGCCAGACTGGGATTGTGGAATGTTTATCTCTCTCTAACCTGCAGACAATGATAACCTCGTGACATTTAGAAATAGCACCAAAAAGCATGTTTTATATTTTTTTAAGTTTATTAATTTATTTTGAAAGAGAGAGAACGTGAGCAGGGGAGGGGCAGAAAGAGATGAAGAGAGAGAATCCCAAGCAGGCGCTATGCTCAGCGCAGAGCCCAGTGCAGGGCTTGAACTCATGAACCGTGAGATCATGACCTGAGCCGAAACCAAGAGTCGGATGCTTAACTGACTGAGCCCCCAGGCAACCCCCCCCCAAAAAAGTATGTTTTAAAACAGTCTGTACAGTCTTAAGGAATGCAAAGAAATCAAAATATACCTTCTACTTACTTGATATGTTCCTCTTTATAATGTATTGAAAAGTTTAATTGGTATTTATTTGCTGTTCCCAAAGTGTGGAAAGCCTTGGAAGGGGGTAAATAAATTAGCTTCTGAGTTTGGGGTCTACTTGAGGATGTAGTAAAAACAAATTTCTAAGGGAAAATAGGGGAAGCCTAAGGCTAGTGAAAGAGGAGAAGGTCCTGGTTACATTTTTACCTCACTGAATTCTTTCCAAACCAGGCTACAGATTCTTTTTTTTTTTTCACATCTACCATGCCAAGCACGGTATTTTTAGTAACAGTAATACAGAGCAGCGGCCTGTCGTTTGGGAGCTGACAAACAAGCATACCGCTCCTCTTAAACACAATATGCTCCACATCTTTATTTCCACTCATCCTCACAGAAGCTCTTTAGCCTTCCATGTTTCTTTAAGAAGACGACAAGGAGTACTGGTTAATAAGCTCTCGGGGTTATTCAATATCCCTCTTCAGTGCTCATTTTCTGAAGTTGAAAACACTCATGCGTGTGCACACACGCACACTAAACTTTGTCAGGGGTGAAGTACTTCCAAATGCCACTTGAATGTGATTAAAAGAATCCTGGACTTGATAGGACTCATTACACAAGATGCCAGGCCTAACTGTTTGCTCAAACTTTGGCCTAAGAGAAGGAAACCTCTTAGCAAAAAAATGGCTCCAAGAAGTGGGGGTTCACAGTCTATTGTATGTCTATAAAACCATTTGCTGGACCTGTCAGTTTAAAACAGAAATGTAACAGAATTTCTTATTACAGAATACATACTTTTTTGAAAAGCATTTGTCATTTATTTGGTTTCAAGTAAGAAACCAAAGTCTATTTGACATGTTGCACTGAATTCCTGGCCTAGAGTTACCTCATTTCCCTTCCTAGTCATTAAAATTTTATACACAAGTTCGGGACACTACTAGGCAATTTTGTGTTCAATGCCATTGGTAAATTTTATGTGTAACTCCAAGTTATGCTACAGTTAATATTGTTATTTTACACTGTGATTTTGAAAGTCTTCCAATAACGCTTAAAGTTACTCAACTCAATTTTCACCTTCTAATCTCAGACAGCATTAACAGCTCCATCCCTTTGGTAAATTCCTCGAGGATTTATTATGACATCCCAGCCTCTAATATATCTGTGAATCTCACTTATGTTTATTCTTTATCATTCCAGTAAGTTGTGTAGTAATATAGTTAAGACGTTAATAGTTGTTGAAATCAAATAGAGAGACTTGTAGGAACTTAAGATTGTAAGTCCAAGCTTTTGTGGATAGTAATTACATGGTATGTTTCAACTAGACTAGACAATTAGGACCATGGAAGTTGTCAACCTAGAAAGTTCTCGGCTTTTGTATTTCTTTTTTATCCAGCACAAGTTTTATCAGGTAGTATGTGTCACAAGATTGTGCAAGATCTCACCTCATACTAAAACATTTTCGATGAAATGATAAGCTTTGATTTTCATTCTGTTGTTAATGATATGTTGACAAGTAGGGTGGAACTTTTTAATAAAAAAATAACATTTAAAGATCTTAAATAACCAGACCATATCATATTATGTAATATATCTTGTCTTCTTATTGCGAAATATCATCTTGTAATTTATTTTCATCCATCATTCTGGCCAGAGAAAATTAACAAAATTACTTAATATGATTTTATTTAAATGACCATACATGTTGAGAGACGCATCTTATATTCTGGTGCCTATAAAACAAACAGCAAAAAGAAGTTTCATGTTGTGTGCCCACATAAAGCATTAATCCTTCTCCTAAGTAGATAATTTACAAATTGAGAAATTCACATTCTACATTCACATCTTCCTGCACTAGAAAAGCAAAATTAGAGAATTTATTAAGTTTTTAGTCTTGCCCTTTGTTCCGAGACCCCATGAATGTTTAGTGCATAATTCTACAAGAATCCTGTGCTTAAAAATAATCGATACTACCCTGAATGACTGAAACAATTCTGTTAACATTAGCATTGCCTTATGAGAGTAAGAAAAATGAGTCATTTTTGGATATTCGAGCTATTCTTTCATTTTCTAAAAGTTGTATCATAAAAGATGTCTGAAATGAGAATTCACTTTCCTTCTCCCAAGCTACCAAAATACATAATTTACTATGTAAAATGTGCCTTCTCATAAACCTCCGTTAAGAACAAAACAGAAACCGCCTATTGCTTTGTTTTTATTAATGCTCATTTTCATGCGCCAGTAACGTTTTTCCTGTCATATGTCATACCTTTTTTAATTACCAACTTGAGTAGCTTGTATTCATGAGCTTTAATGCTTGTATTAAGTCATTGGAAGCATTGATGAGCCTGACTGCCATAAATTAAATGATATAAGCCCTATGTCCACCTTTCTTGGGATGGACTATATGTTCCCTAACTCCCAATGAATTACATACCAGCTTCTGCAATTCTGGGGAAATAAAAACCTCCCTGGCTGCATCCATGGACACTAGACAAACTAAGTTTTGGCTGAGCAATATCTTTGGCCTGCCGTTTCCAAATGGCACAACTTTGAAAACACACATGTCACCACATTAAATGTAACATTGATATTCTAGGCCCAAAGGAGTCTATTCCTCTTTCCTGTGAGTTTCATGATCTTTTCAGTATGCCTCTGTTCCTTGAAAGAAAATTACTGTAAGCTGCAGCTTAATAGATTGGATTATGTCTTGCCACTCTCATCTTATCTTTCATGCTTTGGCAAGTTCTTTTGCTTAAGTACAAGGATACATCAGTTGCCAGATATTTTTTAAATGTGGAGAGGATATTTATATTTCAAAAGGTCTTTTCACTTTATACGAGATGCACAATAGAATCCATTTAAGTCTAAGTCCAATAGTATATCTCATTTCGTAACAATTTAGATACAATTTTTCAGGAATAAAGCTACCTGTAAATCCTTGTACTTAAGAGACTTCC
This sequence comes from Puma concolor, assembly GCF_028749965.1. Classification (NCBI taxonomy): domain Eukaryota; kingdom Metazoa; phylum Chordata; class Mammalia; order Carnivora; family Felidae; genus Puma; species Puma concolor. Next base: position 29,747,935 of record NC_141676.1, on the reverse strand, counting down.
TTAGATATTCCAGACGACTCTAAAAGAAAATTAACTACAAATCATTATGACATTTTTTTAAAGTTGATTACATTATGATCATAATAGCAGGGCCCAGCCAACTTTTTACCAGTACGTTGTGTGTTTCTCAATGATAGGATATGAAGGGTTTTTTTAGTCCAAAACTGACATACGTGATTTAATAATTCACTGCCGTTTTCAAACAAGTTAGTCTGGGATGTTGCTACTAATTGTACATCCCCAAGAGTAGGAAACTACATGGCTTGATATTTTTAAAAGCATTTTATGAACCTTTAGCTCTCTTAGGAATTAAGCTACATCTTCTATTAGGCTAGCTATCAACTCTTCCGGAAATTTTATCAACTCATAGTCTCTTAAGATGCTCCTCAGAGTCATAAAACAGTTGTTCATTCATTTGTTTGTTTTTATAAATTAAAATACCCAAAATTCACCTTCAGTATTTTAAATCAGAAGAATGGAAATGGTGGAAGTAATGATTTATAGACTTTCTCACTAGGATAGAATTTGAAGCTGGTATATATTCACCAGTAACTATATAAAATCTCTGCAGTTAAAGATAAATACTTACAAAACCAAGAAGAAATTTGGATTAAAAAACATGCATTCTAATAACATGGCAAATAAGGATAGAGATAGAGGGCAGAGGTGCTAATAGGAAGATATATCAAAGAAAATTGAAATAAGTGCATGAGTCATTTAGAAAGATATTAGGGGAAATGATTTATTAAGCTAAACAAATAAGAAGAAGCATCTTAGTAAATAAGGACAGTTGGCATGGATGTAGGTGTGGTCTTGGGACTTTGCCACCCAGACCAGGGATTTGGGCTGTGGGGAAGGATGATGGCC